>NC_045802.1:68289824-68595124 GCF_009873245.2 Balaenoptera musculus
GCTTGGGTGTTAATCAGTTTGCATCTCAGATTTCACCATGGCTGCTTTAGTATTTAGTTTTCTCAGGTTTGCCAAGTTAGTTACTACTCTACTCTTCTCACCCAATCCCAGCAGCTGTGAGCATCTTTTCAAGGCTCATTCTCTATTTCTTTGCAAATTGTGTCTTAGGCATCTCCACACCGGTCACTGTAATCTGCTGGAGTGCTGGTGGGAAAGGAGCAGGGAGGGGCCTGCTCAGTCTCAGGATCTGTCTACAGGAATTTATTGTTCTTCTCATTTTTGCAAAGTTTCCAGCAGGATAAATTTCCTGTTAGTCTTATCATAGAGGGACCTTTCCTGATGTCCTTGATGATCAGATTATATGTTTGACATAGGTCTAATTCTGCCTCATGACATTGCAAAGGATAAAACTTTTTAGGACTGGGTACAGCCAATTCAGGAGGCTAAGAAACAAATATTACGGTGCTACCATATTTATTTGGTGGACTGACTTGGTTATTTAGACCTATTTTTAAAAATCAGTCATAGATATTTAATGTAATTCTTTCTTAATTTTGTTGCTCTAAATGAGACTTTCATTTGGACCCCACTGTCACCGTAGTAACAGTTGGTACCAAGAGGTAGTGTTAACTTTTAATCTCAAAAGTGCTAAGGGATTGGGTTCTCTCCAGCTGAGGGCCAGTTGGAGAGTAGCAGCACACCTATAATCATCTGTGGGCATCTTGAACATCAACCGTTTGGGATATTTTAAGGGAAGTGGGTATTGTGGGCAGAGTTAACAATAAGTGACAGTTAGCTTTGTAAATTACTTGTCCCTCTGGTTTGCACTTGGGCTAAATATTCAACACGTAAATAATCATCACAGCTTGAATAATGTCCAGTGCCTTTACTTTAGAAGTAAAGTGATATTTCTCAAAGATAGAGCTGCCAGGGCCTCCGGATTTGAAGTGATCACATTAATGTGTTTAGATTAATAGATTAGATGAGTTGAACTAATAGATATTTTAAATATCTTACCTCTTTTGATTCCCATTTTAGAAAGTACTTTGTGAAATTGGTATGATTATCTCATTTTATTGGTAAGAAAACTGATTCTCAGAGAGACTAAGAAATCTGCCAATCTTGACATATAAGTCAGTGGGAATTTTGACCTAGATTACTCCACTCTAAAAATAGAATGCCTCGCAATCAAGATAAAGCAGTGGAAGTTGACAGGCTGCTAGTTCATCATGTTTATCAGTCTGCAGAAGATTATGTTTCTGAGTGTTGGTCACAACAAAGATTTAGACGTTCTTTCCTTAACGAGTCCCTCTTTATAAAGTCTGCTGTTGTGTAGCTAAAGCCTTTGGAGCTTGAGCCCTGTTATCCCCCTACTCCTTTTCCCACAATCCCCACTCTCTCCTCTTTCCCCTACTCTTATCTTTTAGCTTCTGCCCACCCTGCTCCGTTTAGCCTCAGTCCTCCTCTCCCCTCCCAGCAGTACCTACTGGTTTGGTTAGACCTACCAGGGATTTTAGGAAGTAGGTACTTTAATGTGACTGCACAAAAGCGAAGTTGACTAATGAAAGAGAAGTTTCTCAAATTTTTATTTAGAATGAGAGGTGTGAGATAATAAATAGCCCAGACTCCAGGGCTTCGGGAAGGGCTTAAAGGACACTTCTCAAAGAAGCTTTCTTTGACCATCCCCACCCTGCAATTAGGTCACAGTCTCTTGTGATGTGCTTTCTTAGAACATTTCTCGTAACACTTGTCACCGCAGAGATTAAGTAATTGTGTAGTAGACCATTTACTCTCTGTCGCCTACACTAGCATGTCAGCTCTGTGCAAGCGGGAGACCGTGCTGGTCTTACCTACTGATTGTGCCTCAGTTAGCATAGTGGCTGCCACGTAGTCGGCACTGTGTTGGATGGGTGGGTGGATGAATGGGTGAACGGATGGTGGGCGGGTAGATAGTGTAAATAAATGAATGAAAAGCCATTGGTCTTTGGATTCCAGTTCATCTCCTTTTGTTTGGACTACTGCAGTTAGCCTCCCAACTGTTCTTCCTGTCACCAACTCAAAGCTATCATCTGCACTGTCCCCACACCTCCGTAATTTTATCTCCAAAAAGATCTTATCTTATTCCTTTACAGCGTCATAAAGTTGTGACTTCCTAATGCTGTTTTGTAAAGTTTAACTTGTTAGTGAGACACGTCGGAGTTGAGTTCCCACCAACCTTTCCAGCCTCGTTCACTCTCATTCCCCACCTTGTGCTCCTCACACCAGCCTAATCACATTATGTACCACCGTCTGTCACCCCTTGTCATTTCACATCTCTGAATCAATTTATTAATAAATCAGACAGTTCTGAGCACAACATCATTTCTCCCCTTTGGCTGGCAAAATTCTGCTTGACCTTCAAGGCTCACCTTGGACATCTCTACTCTATGAAACCCTACCCCAGCCAGAAGTGATCACGCCTTCCTCTGTGCTCACAGATGACTTTATGCTTACAAGTTACGTATAATATTTATTACTTGGTTTTGTAATTGTTTACCTAATTGACCCCTCTCTCAACTTAGTGCTTTTAGGAACAAAATCTTACTCTCTTTTATTAAAGCTCCCTCAGCGTGGAGCAGCTGGGAGACGGCATGGAGCAGTGAAAAGAGGGTTCTTGAACACCAGAGAGACCTGGCTGCAACGGAAATTTTGATCTGCCACATGCTAGTTACTTCAATTTTTCTTTTGTACTAATGCCCTTTCCTTTCTTCTTCTTTTTTTTTTTTTTTAATTATATTTTATTTATTTATTTTGGCTGTGCTGGGACTTAGTTGCGGCACGCGGGATCTTCCTTGCAGCACGCGGGCTTCTTAGTTGCAGCATGCGGGATCTAGTTCCCCGACCAGGGATCAAACCTGGGTCCCCTGCATTGGGAACATGGAGTCTTACCCACTGGACCACCAGGGAAGTCCTTAATGCCCTTTCCTTTCTTTTCTTTTCTCTTCCTTCTTCTTTTGTTTTTTTGTAAGTCACCTCAAAGCTGTTACAAGAAAAATGTAAAAAATGAATTTCAAATTTGAGTTCAATGATATGTTTAAAGGATTGAAATGTTGTAGATTTATAAAATCATTCCCAGGATCTTACCTAAAGAAAAACATATAATCCATTCATTCTTATATTCTCAGAATAGCTCTTTTCTTAACCAAAAAGTTCTCAAACTTCCCATCAGTTTAGTTTCCAGGTGTCTAATGCTGTGTGTCTGATGTCATGCATCAGGAATCGGCACACGCCATGCCTGTCCAGGCTCTCTGCCCACACACTGATGTCACTGTAACCCTCTGTACGGTGGGAACTGTCGTCTCCTTTGAGGAAACAGTCTCAGAAACCTTGAGCACCATTTTCTGTAAAGTGGCGAAAGAAAAATCATGATGATATTAGAAGATGCATAAGGAAAAGAAGTGGCTTCTGTTACTTCACTTGTGCATTTGACATTGTCTAAGGAATGATTAGAAATGATCAAGATATTAGTAATATTTGAAGCCCAGTGTCTTCCAAATCAAATTAAGTGGCCTAAATAGTGAGTTTCTTACCCTTGGAGATTGCTGGTTGATTGTGAAAGGAGACTCAGGTTTTTTACACTGCAGGGATTTCATTGATAGTTTCAGTGGCCAGAGCATCTTTCCAGGGAACGGATTTAATGTACTGTATATTGTTTGAAAGACTTTGTAAGCTGTCATCAGAAGGTATGTAAAGCCACACGATCAGTGATTTTATATTTGAATGTGAAGGGCAGCGATACAGTTACCCTAAACCAGAGTTTTCTCAGCCTCAGCTGGCGCTTTTGGCCACACAGTTCTTTGCCGTGGGGGACTGTCCTTTGCATTGTGGGATGTTGAGTAACACCCCTGGCCTCTGCCCCAGATGCCTGTAGCACCCCAGCCCAGTCATGACAGCTAAAAACGTCACCAGGTAGTGCCAGGTGACATTTGGGGCGCAAGATTACCCCTGATGGAGGGCCACTGACCTAAACTAAGCTCTTACAGAGCTTATCACCTGTTTTGAAATCCCATACCATGCATGGTGGTGGGTGGTAAATAGAACCTTAAAAAGAGTTGGCGCACACCCTTGAGGAGCCAATGACCTATGAAGCTTGAGATCTTTTGACTAGGTAGAATATTTCTAGTACTTGACTGAAATAGCTTTGGTTGAGGCTGTTAGTAAAAATTTGTTTCAAAGAAGTTTAACATCTGTTTTCATTTCTGCTTTTGTAAGTTGCTTTGCTACTCAATTCCTGTATTTTAGCTGTCTTCCTCTTAGGACTTAAAATATTTGAGTATATGTCAAAATTTCCAGTTTGGTAGGAAATATGTTTTATTCAAACAGAAGTGAAAATGTTAATAACTTTAACTTAGGATAGGATGGTGAAAAGTTTAATGTTGTTAATCAGGCTAGATGACAGCAGAGTAGATAATACTGAAGGGAACTCAAAGTCTGGTTCTATTCAAGATTCACTTCCTGTTTTTTTTTTTAATCATTGGTTGGAAAGTTGCCCTTATGAAAGATTTTAGATTCAGATCATTGTATTATTCTAAGAAAAAAAATTCAAAATGCTAACCACGCCTTGGTAACCATAGCAAAATATACAACACACAAAAATAATCTCATACCTATCTTAGGGTTGAATTTTTTTGTATATGGTATATGTTGGGTTCTGAAGTATCTAATTTGCTTCTGTTATCTGAGGTCAAAGGAAAAGAGGCTTTCTCAGTTACAAGACACAGGCATGCCTGTTAGTTGAAGTAATAGAACCGACTCTGGCTTCTTTAGCAGAAAGGAGGTTTATTATTAAAGTAGTTCAGAGACTATTTGGGAGGGCAAAGATCCAGTCTTGGATGCAATAAAACCATAATTAATACTTAAATTTATCCCCTCCCATAAGCTGATGTTGTTTGCCTATTTAATGTTTAATGTTGGCTTATAGAACATAAGATTCATGAGGGTACCTTGATCTTTATTGTTTTCAGCTCTCACATGCTGGTACCTAGAACAGTACCTAGCTCACAGTAGGCCCTTAATAAATATTTTTTGTATAAATAAGTTACTAGACAGAGAATATGTTCGTTAGTATCAGCAACAACATGGAGAAAAAATACAGTGGTGTTGAAATGTTAATATTATACATTCTATTGGGAGGGTTTTTTTTGGCAGCAAAACTTATTCTTTTTCTTTAGTTATCTTGACAAATAAATATTGAACAACTATTTTGTACCATAGAGCCCTGTTTTACATATGTTCCTGATTTAAATGAACATCCACAGCAGTCTTGCAAGAGTAGATGTTGATATGGTTGTATCCTTTGTGAGAAAGTGGAGGCTCTGAGAATTGATCGAATCATCAGGGTCACGGCTATTTAAGTGGCAGAGCCTAGATTGAAATTCATGCCTGTCTGACTTTTAGCACAGACATGCCCCTCTGTGCAACACAACCTCAATGCCGCTTTCTTTTTTTTTTTAGGTAAAAAAAAGTCTAGTTAATGGTCACCTGTTCATTCTATTAGAAAGTAATTTGAGTATATAGACTCATCAAACTGAGGCTTCCTATTTGGATTTTCAGCTACAGTGTCACAAATGTTTATAAAAGTAAATGTTAGTCTCTAAAGACAATGTTTATGATTACATTCAAATTTTGCTGCTAAAATGAGAAGTACAAAAATAATCCCCCATGGAATGGTATCTGAAGAAGCACTATGAAGTACTCCAGTTATTTAGCTCTTAATATTCATTTTAATTTAATAGACAGAAAAAAATCTATGCTGTTTCTCTTCAGAGCTTCGAGTGCTGCCACTGTGTTTTATACTTTTTTAAAAAATTCTGAAATAATTCAGGCCTTATAGGACAGTTACAGGAATAGGACCCTAAACCCAGATGCCCTAGTTATTAATGTTTTTTACGTTTACTTTATCATTTTCTCTCTATGTACACATGGTATTTTTTCTGAATCACTTGAGAGCAAGTTGGAGATGTAATGCCCCTTTACCCCTGAATACATCAGTATGTATTACCATAAAATTGGCAATTATCCAGTTTTGTAGCAAAAAAGAAAAAAAAAATCTGGTCCATGGGACATCTCAGAATTACATCTTAGGTTTAGTTGTTATGTCCCTTTACTCTTTAATCTGGAACAGTCCTCATTCTGTCTTTGTCTTTTGTGTTCTTGACATTTTGAAGAGTATAAGTTAGTTACTTTATAGAAGATGGTACTTATTTTAATAATGTGGTAAAATTAAAGATTTTGAAGGAAGCATTAGATGAAAATAATTTGTACTTCCCTTGTTTTTTTTGGTATAACCTGTTAAAGATTTTTATTATGAGAAATTTCAATCACGGAAGCAGAGAGAATAATAAAATGAGCCCTATTACCCAGAATTAATCATTAACATTTTTGCTCCCCTTCCTTATTCTTATTCTATTCCCCTAAAAACTAAATACTTTTAAGCATTTTGCAGCAATTTCTAGACATCGTAATATTCCATATTTAAGTAAGGTCTAAAAAGTAGCAATGTTTACTTATATAAACATATTACTTTAACCTAACAAAATTATTTATAATTCCTTAATATTATATACTACCAAAACTATATTCAAATTTCTCCTATATTCATTTTTTCTCTGTGAAAAAGCCCTTTACATTTGGTATTGCATTTGGTTGTGATATCTCTTAAGTTTCTCTCTCTCTTTTTAATTAGACACTCCTTCCTCCCTTTTGGTGGAATACTTTAATATTTTTTATGGTATAGTGAATATGCCTGGATTAGCTTGCTCATTATCTTTTCCAGGGTCCTCTTAGTGTATATCCACATAAAGCAGAGGTTGGAAAGCTGAATGCTGTCTTTCTTAAAGTCCCTCGCATCCAGTGTGCTGCCTGTGATTTAGGTTCTTGTATGGTGCTTGAGTTCAGTGTGAGCTGAGGCAGTAGCATATGAGATGCCCATTTTGCTGGTCCATTTCTACAGACCCAGCAGGGCCCTAGAGGTTACAGTGTTCAGACAACTTCCTGATCTCTAGACTCTGCTGAAATGACGTAATGACTTCCTGATTCCCAGCATCCTGAATGTGGCAGAGGAAGCAGTCTTCATGGTAGACCAGTCTTTATGTGTTGTTCCAGGAGCCTGTTCCTGGACGCAAAGCCTGGATCTGCCCTTCTGGCCCTTTCAGAAATTTCACAAACACCTAGGTCTGTATACTAAATCTTTTTCTGCCCCAAACAGCTTGAGAGGTTTCTATTATCTGTAAGTGAACCTTGGCTGACATAACTGGTAATCAAAAGAACGTTAACTTTTATCTTTGACTCACATGTATATGTACAAAGCAACATACCTGAATCTGAAACATTCAGATTTGAACTGGGATGTGGTTTAAGGGAAAGGAAGCGGCTCTTTGCCCGTGTGTGTGTGTGTTTATGAAACCCTGACAATCTTTTCATGCAGATTTCTGGTATAACCTGTTCTTTGCTGGTGACTTTGTCACCAAAAGCCATCTCTTTCTAGGACTTCTTGTAGGTCCATTGACACTACCCTCCCCTGTGCTCCTAGGATATGAATGTGGCTCCGTGTATCCCATTCCTGTCTTCCCATATGACTTGGGTTGTGCGGCTGACTGGTGAGAGACGGAAAACAGCAGCCGTGTGACCTCCACCTGCCTCTCCCTCTCAGTCCCCTGTGAATCCGTTCCTGAATTTCTGCTTCCACCCCTGATTGTAACAGCAGTATGGGAAATGTGTTGGGGACTGCACTTACCATTTTTAAAAATTTATTACAGAAAATTTCAAACATACATGAATGCAGAGAGAATAATATAATGACTACCACGTACCCATCACCTTGTCAGCATTTTGTCAAACACACAAACTTCAAATAATTTGACAATTGGATCCCTAATGGGACACTTTTTTTTTCGTTCTTTTTTCCATTTTACTATTTGCTTTCTAAATTCTTCAAGGCCAAGACCTACAGTATCTCTCAGCCCTGCCCCTGCCTTCAGTTGACCGGCCTCTCCGTGGCTCTCTCCCCCTGGGGTCTCTCCCTCCTCCCAGGGTCTCCCCTCCCTGGGTCTCTGGGGACCTGAGTGCATGGGTTCAGGCACCATCATAGGCCCCGTCTCAGGTAGAGCCCTTACCCTGTGTTGGGACTCACAACAGGGACTGCATTGTATTATAATATATGATAGACCAATAATATTGTTTGCATTGATTTTTTTTAAACCCTAACACAGGCAGTAACCCCATATATTTTCACTACGTATTAAAAAAAAAAGCAGATGTTTCACTGTAGGACTTAATGGGAAAATTGTGGAACTGAAGCTGTAAGAACACATCAAAATGTTACTTTTTTTAGAGTAGGATTAAAACCTTTTGCAGCCTTTGTGTAGTTTCATTCTGACACACTTTTTTTCTTCTCAACCTGCATGGGAAAAATCATTCTTACAAGATATGGGAAGAGAAATAAATGTTCTCACACTCTGAGAAAACTGTTAAAAGCCCATCAAAAATTACTTGAGTTCTTGGTTCAGATCCATTGCGGTAGATACCACGTGAGACGGAAGGTGCTGTGGTTCCTGCCCAGGACTGACTTGCAGTTCACTCAAGTAGACAAGACAGCTGAAGATCACTGTTAACAAGAAGAAGCAACGTAGTAAGTGTGCAAATAGAGAAAGCAGGTCTTTACAATTTGGGGGGAAGATAAACTATTGAAACATCGTATCGTGTATTTTCCCATGTACGGACCCTCTTATACAGTTTCTTCCTTCTAACAATTACAGTGCTGCAGAGATTTCTCTAAGTTTGAAGAGTCTGGATATGCATTATCTGGGATAAATTAAATAAATGAGAAAAGTCCTCTGTAGCTTCCTTGTATGTGGAAGAAAAAGGAAAGCTAGTGGCACTCCTCTTATACTTTCAACAGAAAACTTTCTTTTTGGAAAAGAAATCTTGGCTAATTTAAGTGTCATTCCAGTCTCTGATTTCATGTATTTTCCAGGATTAGTATTTCAGTACTGAGCATGTATTAGTTATCTCTTGCTGCCTAACAAACTACAACACACAAAAATAAAACCTCTCATCCACATACTTGAATAGTACTAATCATAAAGTGTCCTCAACTAACATTTGATGACCTGTAGTCAACATATATTTTTTTGAACATTATCTCTATGCAAGGTGCTGTGCTCGGAGCTACCCAGAATAGGAAGAAGTAAAAGTCAAGGTCTCTGCCCTGATGGAGTTTATGTTTCAGCTGAGGGATATAAGAGTGATGCAAGTGAAATAACAGACCATAGGCTGTTTGATGGTTAGCAAAGAGCATACATATTCTGTAGTGCCGTTATTTCGTTGATAAGATAACAGAAATCTAGAAAGGCTGAAAGACTGGACAGAGGTGATGTAGCTGACATGCAGTCAAACCAGAACCAGGTTTCCAGGCCAGTGTATTTTTTCTCTCCCTTTGTTTTCAAGATAATATTTGTTTAAAGTTAAAACTATGTGGCATAGGCTGTATGAAAGCCAAATAAGTTGAGGAAAGGGAAGATGGGTGGCTTTGAGTAGTCAAAGGAGAATTAAAGGAGGAGGTATGATTAGACTATGAGTGTAAAGAATAAATGGCAGAAGCAGAATAATCCAACCAGGAGAACCAAATATTTGTTATATTCACAGCACAGCTAGACTATCTTGAAAGGTACATGTTGGGCAGTGGAGGGAAATGAGGTTGCAGAGGCTTGAAAGTGTGGAAGAGGAATTTGGACTTCATGTGGTAGACCATGGGGAAATACTCTCAGTCCTAGAGCGTGAAATGACACGATGAAACTGGGATTAAGGAAGATTATGTTTGTTTGCCAGGAGAACTGCATCGTGTGTGCATTTTTCTTTTCTTACACTCATTGTATTGGTCAGTTGCATTCTAAGTAGGTTAAACACTGTGTTGATCAGAGGCTAGCCTGTGTGTGGCCACAATTAACCCTGAAATCTCAGTGGCTGAATACATAAATGCATTTCTTATTTGCGCTACTCGGCCAACACAGGTGGATAGGGTACAGGGGTGGGGAGTTCTCCATTTACTCATTCAGGGACCCAGGCTGACACAGGTCCCACCACTTAGAACCTCGCTGGTCGCTGTGGCAGGAGAGAAGAACAGTATGGAAGATCCCTCGCTGCTCTCCAGAGCTCCAGCCTGGAAGTGAGTGACCTATATCATTTTTGCCCCCAACCCATTGGCCAGAGGTAGTCATGTGCACCCCCAAAGGGAAGTTGAGGATATTCGAGCAGTAAGTGTCTCTTCCAAGGCTCTCTGAGGACCTGGACATATAATTCTACTTGCTTAAGAGAGACAATGTAGTGATTAAGAGTGACAGACCCTGGAGCCGGACTGCCAGAGTCTAGAGCCTGTCTCTCCACTTACTAGCTGTGTGGATCTGGGCAATTTACTGAACTTCTCTGGAGCATAATTTCCTCATCTGTAAAACAAGGATAGTAATGGGACAAGCCTCACAGAATTATTGTGAGGCTTGATTATATATAAAGTGCTTAGAGCATTATGCCATGTAATTGTTAGGAATTATTTAGTATTGCTGTTATTATTAATCTGCTGGCTTCCACTATAGCACCTGAAAGGAAGGCTAAAGTTTCTGACTCCGGTTGAGGGGACCAGTGAGAAAGAAGTTGTAGTAATTTAGGTGTGTGATGCCAACATCCGGACTAGGATGATGATTTGGGACAAAGAAAAGACGGGCAAGAGTGAGTGCAAGAGGAGAAAACCCAAGCAGGGTTCACTGGCCAAATACCGTGGATGAGAGAGGATGATCAGGGGTGGGTGACTGAGAGAATGGAGCTTGAGTTTGCCGAGAAATCAGGGGGCCCCTGTGGAGAAAGACGATAAGCTGGAAGTCCGATGTGGTGATGGGAAGTGTCTGAGGCCTGGGAAGCCGCCGGAAGTGGAGGAATGGAGCCGTCTCTTAATGAACATGTTTCTGTAGGAGGTGACATGCTCGTGCTCCAAGTCCGGCTACAGGCACTGGGGCCAGTGCCTGTAGTACACTGGATTGAGTCCCCAGCTCCACATCTCCGTGGCCTGGCACTCCAGTTTCCTCATCAGCAAAATGGAGAAAAAGTTATACCCACCTCTTAAGGTAATGAGGATTAAATGAGATAATGCCTGTCAGGTGCTTGAAAAAGTGGCACATAGAAAACGGTCAGTAATCATTCCTTCTCAGCTAATTGAGCTTTTAGTTGAGTAGAAATTTGAGGATTATTTTTTAAGTGACCAGTTCTTTAGAGTTTAACGTAAAACAAGCTTCCAGTGACATCGGTTCTCATGAGTGCCTTTAGTCTTCCCTGGATTCAAAAGAATGGGCTGTGTTGTCACCAGATCAGCTCTTCATTTTTTCACTCTTACCTGAATAGTCAACGAGCAAATGTTTTTAGCTTTGCAAAGAATAACAAATTACAGTGGGCTAAGAGTGACCAAAATAGACCATTTTAAAGGCTAATTTAAGGTCAATGCTTCCTCTTTTAAAATTGCCTGGTACTTTTTACTGATTGGTAGGAGTCACTGCCATTGCCTCTTGAAATATAAAATTGTTTTCAAGCAGAACATATTTCTGTATCTAGATTTAAATTGGCTTCTTGGGAAATTAGTTCTATTCTTTAATATGTCTAGTTTATATTGCAGGGTCTTAGAGGGTCTTTGTCTTCAATTACACAATTACATATTCTCTAGCATATGTAATTAAGCATTTAGAGTGTTTCTTTTCATTTCATTGAAAAATTAAGAACTTCGCGGATATTTCAGTAGGGCTTTAGTATTTTGTTAGTAATAGTACAAAGCAGGTGCTATTCAATTAGATGGATGTCTGAGAGCCTTCTGTGGGCGAGGCTCTGTACCACGTGCTGTGTACATAACCTACGACGTTCTCATCCTCAGGGAGCTCATAGCCTGAGTTTGTAATCTACCTACTCTTGGTTATTTGTCCTATTTAAGGGTTAGCTCACCTGCTGGCCTATAACGAAACAAGCCTTGTAATACTTTTTTCAGGATCTGTGTGATTCAGTTCTGTCTTTTTTATGGCTGGGATATGAAGTTAGGGTTACATTCCTGATGCTGCCTCTAATTTACCAGGTACCTTTTCTGAATTTAGGTTTCTTTATAAAGTGTGGGTGATACAATCTGCTCATCCTGTTTCACAGGATTGTGAAAAGGAAGACATTACATAATGCATGGACTATTTTTGTGAATTATTGCACTCTTCATATATACATGATGTCATTTCTAAAATCTAACCTTTACTATTCTATACTATCTATTCTGTACTATCACTGAAGGGTCTACATGTTTATACTGACTCAAATTAAGTAGCTTTGAGAGGTTTTTTTAAATTAATCAAATGATCCTTTTAGAAATAAAAATAAAATTATGGAAGAGGTAAATATGGTTAGCTGCCATATAACTATCAGCTTTCCTAGATGATTTTTCCCAGCTACCTGTTATTATTTAAAATTGTTAATAATATATCACCTGACTGATGGAGAAAATATTTATAGGTTGTGATTTTCAAATAATGTATTATATATAAGGCCACCTCCTTATTTCTGTAACAGAACACAAAATTATACAGCATTGTCCCTGTTCTCCAAGTTTACCTACTCCTGAGGGAAATGCATGGGAAATAAACCTAAAGCCAACGAATACTACAAGACACTGGGAGGGTGCCCCAAGGCTGTGTGTGAACAGTGGCTTCATGAATGAAATAGGAAGTAAGGTCCTTTTGAAGGAGAGCAAATAGCTGAGTTGACTAGAGTACAGACCTTATTTTTTTAAAGATTAATTGGAAGTAGGTTTAAAGTTTACCTTTTTGGCAGTATGGCTACTGATGATTGGATAAAATCATTTGCGCAGACTTGCGGTATAGTGGAAGAAGGAGGGAGAAAACTACTCAGAAAGGAGCGTGTGTCTGTCATTCCTTTGTCAAGTGACATAGGTATTTACTACCTTGTTTGGAGGATCTTAAGAACTGACCGTTAGCACTGAGAGGACGCTCTTATCTGCTATGAAACAGCATGTTGGCTTATACATACAATAGTCTATGCTGGAACATAGTAATAGAGCTAGTGTGCCATAAAGATGATCTGAAATTCAGGAAGCTTTGTTTCTGGTTTTCCTTTAGCAACTTTCACAATGGTTTCTCTTTTGGGATCCAACTCAAATGACTACATAAGTGCCACCCTGCATAAAATTTAGTGTTTTGCCCTTTTTTCTCCTTCACTTGGAAAAATTTATTAGATGGAGTGAAGGAAAGGCCCTAAGTTCCTGACTTGCATCCTTGTGGTCTCACCTGTCTCCATAAGGTGAAACAAGGACCAGTGCCTATTTTTGACAATAGCTTTTTAAGGTCAGCTAGCTATCTATGAAATTAACAAAATACAAATCAGAAAGCACTCAGTAAATGGTGCTGAATCAACCATTAAGATTAGTTTTCAGGGCTTCCCTGGTGGCGCAGTGGTTGAGAATCTGCCTGCTAGTGCAGGGGACACGGGTTCGAGCCCTGGTCTGGGAGGATCCCACATGCCGCGGAGCGGCTGGGCCCGTGAGCCACAACTACTGAGCCTGCGCGTCTGGAGCCTGTGCCCCGCAACGGGAGGGGCCGCGATAGTGAAAGGCCCGCGCACCGCGATGAAGAGCGGTCCCCGCTTGCCGCAACTAGAGAAAGCCCTCGCACGAACCGAAGACCCAACACAGCCAAAAAAAAAAAATTAAAATAAATAAATAAATAAATAAAAACTGTTAAAAAAAAAAAAAGATTAGTTTTCTTACAGGATGAAAGTTGAAAATGAGTAAGAGAAGACTTTAAAAGAAAATATTTCCAGGATATAAAGCCTAATAAAAATTTTAAGTATGACTCATGACACAGCATTTCATTTCTTTAGTTCCGTTATCAAACTTGGTATCATTGCTAACATGGATACTGTATTGGGGTAATCTGGGGATTCAATAAAGCAAATTTGAGCTGGCAGATGGGTGGCTGTACTTGCAGAGGTCATGCTACTCATAAAAAGGTATTTATTTGAGCAAATATATAATGTTGTAAACAATCCTGGCTACTCTGAAGTGTATGGTTTTGCATTTTACTCCCCATCTTCTTTAGGCAAGCGACAACTACACCCCACTGCTCTTCCTCCCTACCCTTTCTGGTAACCCAGACCACTGAAATACAGATACAGGGTACTGTCAACTTCTGTATAAATAAGAAACCATCCCCTAGGGACCCAAGAAAAACCAAGGCTATTTGTATATTTTTTTATTCTCAAGAAGACTTTAGCAAGTGGTGCCTCCTTCCACATGAAGTCCATGTCCTATTCCTGAGCAGTGGCCCTTGAATGCTATGCCGGCTGTTTGGGAAGAGCTTTCATTGCATTCGTCACCATCATCATTATAATGTTGCTGTCCAAAATCTGTCTACTGCTAATTTTATCCTCCCTGTAACTTTTGCTGAGAGTTGACAGTGAGCATTGAAGGACATACTCATAATTTTGTAGCATCCAGCTCTTTATTCCAAAAGAGTTTTTTGAAACAAAAATTTATGACTCAGAACAAAACAAAACAAAAAAACTTATTATCGAGGAGATAAAGTCTAAGATTGAAAGAAACATGAACTGAAGAAATATGTTATCAAAAAAAAGAAAAGAAATATGTTACAATATTAACATTTCTACACTGGCAATATACAATTTTTTTTTTGCAATATACAATTTTAACAGTCTTTTTTTCTTTTGCCAAATTATTGGCAGGAAATATGAATGATTAAATTTTTCATTAACACAAAACTTTTCTTTCTACACTGTGAGTTATTAAAATACGCTCCCTTTTGGTGTAGTATTTCATTTACAAATTAGAACTTTGCTTAATGTTGTCCTCGAGTGTAAAAAAATGCATATATATCAATTTACTTCCAAGTCGGAGGTGAGAAATAGTGCCCAATGAAAGGAATTTAAAAGAATCCTAATTAGAAGTTAAACAATCATTTTGATTTATAAGAAAAGTCCTGCAAAGTTTGTCATACAGTTTACTTTGCTATAAATCCAAGATTTAATTCCTTTTTACTTTCCATTTAAAGACTTGGAATGTATCATCATTTGAGTTTCCGTCATTTCACGTGAGTTTTCTTCAGGGGCTGACTTCACGGCACTGGAAATTGATACACTGACTTGACGTTTCAGCATCTTCATGACCTTTCTCTTGTACCCTTTACATGCAAAGAAATATATAAAAGGGTCCATGCAGCAATTGAAGTTCATCAGGCATACTGTAAAGTGCAGAGATATCTGGAATGAATATCTTTGGCTACATTCCAGGAGATCAGGAAAACGAAGCTTCTTAATCATGTGTTGAATAATTGCAACATGATAAGGTGTGAAACAGACAACAAACACAACAATTATAAAAATAATTGTGTTGAGAGCCTTTTTGTTTACACCAGATTTCTCAGTTAATGGGTTTTGTTTGGCAGTTTTAAAGAGCTTGCAACAGATTTGAGAATAGCAGATAAGAATGATTACGAGCGGAAGTACATATCCTATGAAACATGCACCAAGCAGAATCCAGGGAAGAAATTTGGTTTCTTCAAAGTTTGGATATTCCATGCACGTAGTCCTTTCAGCCTCCTGCTTTGACATAGGTTTTATGAGCAGTGGGAGTGTTTGAGCAAATACGAGAATCCATACAAATATGCAAATGCATTTTGCATGTTCAATTCTTTTCATCTTGTTGTACCGCAGGGGGTGCACCACAGCAAAGAACCGGTCAATGCTCAGGCAGGTCATGAAGTTCACGCCTGCGTACGTGTTGATGTAAAACACGAGAGCAGTTATCCTACACAAGGCCTCGCCAATTCTCCAGTCGAAGCCCAGTGCATAGTAGGCCATCCGTGTAGGCAGAGCAGTGGTAAAAAGTATGTCTGAAATCACCAAATTGGTTGAATATAGAGTGGTAGAGTTGATTTTTTTCCTGTTTTGAATAATGACAGTCAAGGCCAGCAAGTTTCCCACGAGCCCAATTATGAAGACGATGCTGTAATGCAGAGGCATGAGGATCCTGGCTGTGCGGTGGTGGGCGTAGAGGTCACAGTCGCTTCCCAGAGGAGCTACAGAGGGGGTAGTAAGGTTGTCCATTTTTATATCCGTCAGCAGTGTTCAAGGTCTCTAAAAAAACCAAGAAGGGTGCGTTTAATTAAAAGCATATTTAACTAAAAGCGATATAAACTGCCTCCTATAGATCTAACTTTTAAAATTTCAAGATTGATATAATTTTTTAAAATCTGTGATACGTAATGTGGTTACATACCATATAGTAACAGAAAGAACAGAGAATAAAATTTATGTTTTTACTCTCACAATTTGGTGGTTTTGGCAAAGCTCTGGCAAAGGAAATAGAACCATTTAAATAGGGCAAATGTATTTTTGTGACAAGAGGGAATGCACTAACTTTTTAGGCAGAAATTTCCCCTTCCTTTTTCTGAATCATCGTCTGGTTAAGAGTAAAATCATGTAAAGTGCCCCACATTTCAGGAAGCGTAAAACTTTGCTTTTAAATTGAATATCAGTTGGACTTTTTTTTTTCCGCCAAATGCATATCACTGCCAGGAAATGAAATCAGTCACACATTTATGTAGTGAAACATGAACTTACCACAGTGATCTGATTTGTGTTAACCCAAAAATTATGAGAAACAAGCTAAGGCCTTTGTTAGGTTTTCTTAAAAAAAAAAAAAAAAGAAAGAAAGAAAGAAAAGAAGACGATGACCACAACAACCAAACAAAAACAAAAAAGAAGAAAAAGAAACAAAAAGGGAAAAAACGTAAGAGCTTCAAGGGGAAACTTTAAAATTAATGCAGATACCCCACTGATGCATGCAGTATGTGTTCCTACATGTACACACTGTAGGAAGCATTACACATGTGGTGTTCTGTGTTCTGCTTTATTCATTTACCATGTTCATGGATCAGTGTAATCTATATTTTTGTCATATGTGTAGATCTTTTATAGACATTTGATAGATATTCTGCAGTATTACAGTGTGTTAATGCATAATTTGCTTACCTACTCCCTTGATGAATATCTGGATTATTTCCAACTCTTTTCTTGTTATAAATAATGTCTAAGATGAAATTTCAAGTCCTAAGTTGAAAAGTGGAAAACTCCTACAATAAAATTCCATATATGAGGTTGAACTTTGATAAAACTAAGGAAGAGAAGAGCAACAAATTCTGTGAAGTTATTTTTAGAAGAAAAATAATTTTCTGATAGGTCTATCTCTATGCACAAATCTGAAAGTCACCAGAGCTGAGGGAAAAGTTCAATATATGTAGCGATGATGGTACTATATGTTAAAGGAAAGAACCCCATCCCTGTCCCTAGCCTTATCAAAGCAGTGACGACAAATCTACATCTCCAACTGCTGTATTAAATGAATTGGAGCTCTGCTAACTTAGTTCTAACCGTCTTAAAACAGTGATGCTGACGGACAAGGAGGGTTCTGAGAGGAGTGCACTAATGTCATAGGTGTGCATTATCTACAGCGTTGATAGGTTAATCATGAAAATATGGGAATACAACCTAAGGCAAAAGGGAGCAACAAAGGAAGTAGAACTTTTTATTAATCAGGGGAATACAAGAAAGGAGACTGGGAAAAAGCAAAGGATGAGGATGATAGGTAGAAAACACAAAATAAGAGGGTAGGAAATGCGTCACAACAAATGTAAATGGCTTGAGCTCACCGATTAGAAGACAGAGACCGTCAGTTTGGATCTTTAAAAATCCAGCTGCATGCTGCTTAGAAGAGAGGGAACTCAAAGCGATTTGGGAAGTTTGAAAACCGAGGCACGGGAAGACACACACCAGGCAAACCCCAACCACTGGAAAGCCAGAGTAGCAATAGTAACATCAGAAAAAAATAGAGTTCAAGGCACAATCAATATTAATAGGGGTAAAGAAGGTCACTACACAAGTTCAAAAGAACAGTTCACCAAGGACATAAAAAGAATCATGAATTGTACGTGTAACAGCAAAATTTGACAGAATTTAAAGGAGAAATGGTCAATCCACAGCCATAATGGGAGATTTTAACACATTTTTATTAGAATATGACAGGTTAAAAAAAAGATTGACCCAACATGACTTAAAAGCTAACAGAATTTGTGCTGAAAGCACATTAGAATTATTTGCAAATTTAACCATGTACTAGATCATGAGAGGTGTCTCAGATTTCTCAGAAAATCATTAGCTAGCAGCTCACATTCCTTGTGAGTAGTACAGTGCAACTAAGTTAGAAATCAAAAATAAAAAGATAAAGGATGCACTTGGAATCTAAAAATATATTTTTCTGAGGAACTCATGGGTTAAGAAATCACAATGCAGAATTTGAAGTGCTTAGAACCAAAGGACAAAAAATACTACAAAGCTGTGGAATGCAGCTAAAGAGTTAATCCGAGATTGATGCAAAGCCTTGAATGCACTTATTTCTTAAAAAATTGGAAAATAGCTAAGTTAAATATACAGCTCAAGAAGCTAGAAGAGAACCGAGTTTGCCCCCAAAAAGTAGAATAATAAAATTAATTGGAGATATTAATGAAATAGAAAACAAAACAAACAAAACCCAATAAATATGGACTTTATATTTTGTGCGGGGGTGGGGGGGATGGAGTGATTCTTGAAAGGGAAATCGTGTAAATTGCAGTTGTGGAATAAAAGTAGGAAAACTTCATCCAGTTAGTAGGGAAAGGCTTCGCTCGTGTGAGAAGTGGCTTTCAGGAGCCGAGACTGGACACGAGGGAGAGGTGGAAATTCCAGGCACGGGTTGCAGTTTAGGAACAGGCATCAAGAGCTGCCTTTGTTTTTCTAATTTTTGTGAAAAAAATTTTTTTCTGAAAATCTCAACATGTAAATTTTATTTCGAGGAGTCTTCCAAAGCAGGTTCCCGGGAACCGCCTTTAAAATACACGGTGGGGAAAAAAATACACCAAAAAATACACCGTGGAGTCTGCTAATCCTCCATCTGAATAATAATTATTGTAGAGATTAGGAAAGTTACACTAATGTATGAATCAGAGAATGTGCCATTGCCCACCAGTTGTAAATGCATGCCCAGCTGCTTCACTGAATGAAATAAAGCATCCAGTAGAGTCACAAAAGGCAGTGTTTTCAGAACATTTTAAGTTAAGGAAAAGATGTTTAACACAGTGTTAACTTTAAGTGTGAAAATTTGCAACCAAATCAAATGTCCATCATTAGGGAACTGGTTAAGTATTTTATGGCCATATAGTAGAATACGATGCAGCCACTGAAAATGGCGATGTAGATGCCTATTTCCTGACAGAGAATGATGTTAAGTAAGGAAAGCAGATTCCACAACAGGCCACTTTGCGGGTAGGAAAAGCAACTATTCACACACACACCCCTGCATGGCTATATAGGCCAAGACATAATTCACAAGTACAAGTGATTTTTGAGTTTCATCATATATTCTAAATTTTTAACAGCAAACATGAATTGACTATGAAATGAGTAAATAGGTAAATAATTTTTTTTAATCTGAAGAAATCTTTTTTGAAATTGAGCTCTTCTTGCAAAAGCCTTGTCCTCTGACATACTTTTCAAAGCTAGTGCTCTTTATTCAGATTTATGCCTTAGTTTTCGCTAGGTGCCTACCTTAAGTCATGTCTGGAAGAACCGTCCCGGCAGCCCTGCAAGCCAGGTGCTGCCATCACCCACGCACTCTCCACTCGAGGAAACCGCTGTCAGAGGAGGTAAGGGTCATGCTGGATCCTTCTCTCTGCCAGCCTGGCTTCAAGCCTCCTACTCTGTCCAGTCCTCGGCAGGGGCAGCTGCTTCACGCTGCCTTTCAAGAACTGAGAGTTTGTGGTTTCAAAGTGGTCTAGGCTTCAGGGCCATCCTCACCTGTACACAAACAGCCGGGGCACACGTGGCCTAGCCGTTCCAGAGCAGGGAGATGATTCTTCCGGAGGACAACGGGACTCCCACTCCAGGAGGGGTGCCTTCCCAAGTGGGAGGCCAGACTGGTGGACGCCGCGTCATAGAGCGCTGAGGGGAGACTGGGGAGGGGCTGTTTGCTGCCTGCCACTGCCCCGAGTCGGTCCAAGAAAGGCACTTGCACAACGCGGATGTGAAAATGGGCTGACCCAGAGGACCTCAGGTAAAGGAGAATCTGGGCTATGCTGAAATGTGTTCTTTTGGATATTTGGTAACCTGTGGAAGGTTGATTCCATCCGTCAGCAGCTCTAGTGTATTACCTTCGGTGTTACTTGTCCTGTGTCATTAATGCTATAGTTTTAGTCCGTTTTATCTTTTCCAAATTGAGAGGAAACCACTTTCACATACTTGACGGTCGTTATCCCGTTCTTATATCAACCAATCCCAATTTATTATCATCTTCCCTCAGAAATATTCTTTCATCCCTTCCTTTAATCATTTTAGGATTCAGGATTACTTTCCTCAATCTTGACTTAACTCCATTCTTTTATTCAGCAAAAATTGTTTTTAGTGCCTCCTCCATATGCTAGATCCTGGAAATTCAGAAATGATACCTTTTAATGTCTGAGGACCTTAAACTGAAGGATGGATGTTGGGAATGTGCTGTTGTCTGAATGAGGTGTTATCTCAGTATTTGCTATGTTTCTTCTCTCGCCCACACCCGGGCTCTGCTTGCTCTTTGCATTACAGTGCTCCTTTACCAACCTTTGGATTGCAAATTCCCCTTTTAACTGTTTCTAGTCCTTCCTCTTTTAGTCATAACTAAATCCTTTCTTTCCTTCCTTCCTTCCTTTCTTTCTTTCTTTCTTTCTTTCTTTCTTTCTTTCTTTCACTATATTTTAAATATTTGTCATAATTATTAGACAACAGCGTCCGACATGGTATTTAGGATAGATATACTGAGTTGTACTTGAAAGTGTTGCTACTATGGCTCGTCATTTTATTGCCTTAAGAAAAGCAAAAAGAAATGTTTGTTCTAAATTTTTTTTTCCTTAGAATACTTGTACCTGTAATAATTATAATTTCCTCATAATGCTTTCTAATGAAAAGATGTACAATGTCCCTAAGTTGTCCTTAGTGCCTCACAGCTGAGAGACAAGAATGAGGATTGCGAGCTTTGCCCTGAGGGCACAGATAGTACCTGGGCTGCGTGCGGGAAGTGTGGGTCCTTATTCAGGTTCCACCCAAGGAACTACGGAGCAGCCGTCTGTGCCAGGTCTCTTAACGTTTTTGTTAATAAGCAAAGGAGGCTATCTCAGGTTTGTCTCTGTAATGCAATGTTAATCCTTTTAACTTTACTATTATCCTAACATGTGTAAAACAGCAAGTTCTTCCATAGCAAAATATCCTCCAAAGTATTTTCACTTACATTTTTGAAAGTGGGCCTGTGTGTGCTTTTCTCTAGAATTGATTTCCTCACTAATAGAGTAGCTAGTGTTTCTTAAGACACTATCGTGTCATTTTTGCATAACCAGACATGTTGACATGAACTGTCAAGTTCTCTCTAGCCGCAGAAAGGAAAAAATAAAAGGCCCCCTCAAAACTCATTTATTAGTATTAAAGAGAACTAAGAGCTAATGTGATTTGTACTCTAGAACTGTTTACCCTGGATACCAACTTGGAGGCATTTGTGATTTTTCACAGGGTACTTCTGCAATCCCAATTTACTTGCTTGGATAATGATTTTCTTAGCTTCTCTATTTGTGGCAGAAACAGAATAAAATCCTCACTATATTCAAAGATTTAGTAAATGCGAGAATACCGGCTTTTAGTGTTTAGCTTTAAGATTCCTGAAATGTCACCTTTACCCCTAATATTTATTCGCTTAATAATCATCAACACTTAAAAATGAGAAGGGGTTAAACTTCTAGTAATTTTGTTTAAATTCATGCCTTAGCAACGAATTGAATGGGTCAAATCATGCTGACATGATCATTAATAAGAGGTGACTTCTCTGTGAGGCGAAGTCTGCTCAGGACCATGTTTACACATTGAGATGATGTGACTCAAAGTGCCCACAGTGGCCTGCACCAAAGAGGAAGTTCCAGGAGCATGCTCTCAAAAACAACCCGAAGAATGGACGTGCAGATACAAGTGATACGTGTCTGTTGCTAAATGACGAGTGTTGTTGTCTGATCCCATTGTTTGTCTGATTTCTGTTGCTACACTGTCCTTTGGTTATTTTGTTGAAGAGGGGTAAGATTGAGGGAAAATTTCTGGAGTGGGAAAATAAAGTCACTGGGAAAGGAGGGGGCAGAGGAAGACTCCAGGCTCAAAGGAGCAACAAGGATTTGGTCTCCTGGGACGCAGACGAGCACAGGTGGGTCAGGACAGCAGGCTGAGGCCGTTTACTGCCTTGAGGACAAACATACCCCGTGGAAGAAAGAAATCATTGCTGCTTCCTCCTGTTACCTAGTTTTATACGTATTTGTCAGTTGCTTGAGAAAGCCTCCTTGTTCTTGAAGCTGAGCAAACAGGGACATCTGAGTTTGGTCCAGTGTCACACACACCGGGGCCTAGCACTCAACCGGTCGTGTTCCTCACCTGCTTTAAGGTGACTCAACAACCGTCACCTGAGCAGTTGTGTGTCCCACTGGCCTGCAAAATAGGCAGGTGCGAAACAGGCATCCCTGAGGCACAGACGGGCAGTGACCAGCACAGGCCCAGCCTCGCGTCCCTCCACTGGTGCAGTCTGATGGCCGTTCCAGACTACTACACCGCTCTCACCCGCTCTGACAGCCAGCACACACCCCGATAACCTAGTCAAAGAAATCTTCCGGCACTATCAGGTGATTTTTTTTTTTTTTTTTTTTTTCCCACTAGCTTTGAGTCCTAAGTTGATAGCTGTGTCCAAGATTGATTTTGGGGGAGGCTATGTAGGGAAGATTGTCCAGAAAGGTGACCACTGACAGGTGCCCCCACTTTCTCAGACGGAACCTCCCACGTGCCAGAGTGTTTATGTCAGGAGTCGAGTCATCTGTGGTCAGTGTGTCTGAGGGCACCTCTCTTCCCTGTCTCCCAGGGAGCTCGCTTGCTTACATCCTCCGGCTTGTGGAAGGGTGACCCTGCGGCTGACCCCAGGACACAGCCTGGTCCTGCCCACCTCTCAGTAGGTCTGCACAGGGTCATGTGCAGGACGGTGCACAGGGAGCTTCTTCAGAACAGAAGAAAAAAACACCCAGCATTGGCCCATCTGCACTTTCCTCTTTGTGCCTCGGTGGTGTCCTGAACCCAGTGGGCACCCGCTAAAGACACTTCACCTTCTGTTAACACGTACATTGGAATTGATGGGAAAGTGAAAGGTGCCTGACATTTGTGTTATCTGGTTAAACACCCACTTGCACATTTGGGGTTTTACATAGTCTGGCTATTTTTCTTTCACCTTTCACTGATTATTTATTCCTTGTGTGGCTTTTGGCAGCTTTAATACTGACTAGGATGGTATGAAAGTCTTCAGAGATGAAGACAGAGGAGGTGGTAGCACTACGGACTTGAAAT
This sequence comes from Balaenoptera musculus, assembly GCF_009873245.2. NCBI lineage: Eukaryota > Metazoa > Chordata > Mammalia > Artiodactyla > Balaenopteridae > Balaenoptera > Balaenoptera musculus. Next base: position 68,313,387 of record NC_045802.1, read on the forward strand.
ATATGGCATAATGTTTAGGAACTGGAAGAAAAAAAATAATCCCACCGTAATACTCATTTCAGTGTAAGGAAGACAAATACTGTGTTTCCCTGTGGCATGATTTGACCTGTATGTAGGATAACCAACTGCGTAATATACAAAGACTCCTTATCATGAAGGGCTGAGTCCGTATAATCTTTATCCTCTGAATGCAAAATATTTCTAGAAACAATATGTACCCTTTCTCCTTAAAGTTCAAGGGAGTTTCAAATTTTGATTTTCGTCTCTATTAACCTCATAGAAATTAGTCAGAAACATTAAATATCCTTCTTTTATGGATAAGCAGAATTCGGGAGAGATTCGATCATTTGCTCAGGGTCCGCCCCCTCAGGACAGTTGCCAAGCCAGGGACCACGCCGGCGCGCAGGCCTCCGTGTCCTCGGCACCCACTGCCTCCTGCCGGCCAGCAGTTCCTGGGCCTCCAGCCCGCTGGCCCGCGGCCTCTCCTCTGCACGTCCCCTTCTGTCTGTCCGTCCGCCTGTGTGCGTTCTGCTGCCACTGCTCTTCCTGCCTCAGGCCGCCCTCACTCCTCCGGGGAGTTGCAGCTGCAGCACGCACAGTGCCGTTCAGACGGTGCCGAGGCAAACTGAAAGCCGTCTGTCACGCCACACGCTCTCCTGCGTGCTCAGGGCCTGCTTCCCTCTTCAGCTGGATCTCTAGCCGTCTTCCATCCTGCGACCCCCTGGCTCCGGCCCTACTAGACTGCTTGCTGTCTTTTGATGTCCTTCCTGTGTTCTCTCCCAGCTCTGTTCCTTTCTGACCCTCTTCCTTCTCTCTGGAGCCTCCTCTCCCCGGTCCTGCATCCTCAGCTCCTGCTTTCCTTCAGGGCTTCGTTCAGAATCAGCTGCTCCTGGAAGTTTCCCTGGTTTTATCCTCTCCTGCTCCCCCGACAGCACCTCCCCGCCCCCCCGCAGAAAGGCAGCGTGGGGTGTCCTCACCGGGGCACTGCCCTCTGTACTGGCATCTGTACTGTTTGTTTTGTTTCTGCTTCCTACTGGCCCGTGAAGTCCTGAGAGTGGGGGCTGTGTTGTTAATTTTGTGCATCTCCAGCTGGCCCATGATTGATGCTCAATGAATATCCATTAAGGAATAGCAGAATCCCAGCTTTCTTGATCCTCAAAGTTTCTTATCAGACTGCAGGATACGTTTGATTGATAATAGTAACCAGTGTTATTCAGCATACACTGTGTCCCAGGCACTGCCCTGGGCACCCTATGTATAGTCACTCACTGAATCTCACAAAACTTTCCCAAATCCATTACCACTGGTGAAACTGAGGCACAGAGCACTTATGAGGCTTGCCTGAAGACACAGCTGTTAAGTGTCAGGATTTAATCCAGGCAGTTTGGCTCCAGAAATCACATTCAGTGTAGTATGTTTTAGCCCTAGCGCCTATTTCCAGCATGATCTGATGTTATCGGTAGGAAACAAGTAAAATAGGAAGACATCTCAAAACTTTAACGCATACCAACTCATACACCTGTCTCAACCAGCGAGCAGAGATGGGAAGAGGGAGCAGGGAGGGAAGGAGGGAAATATGTTGATATAAATAAGGAATTCATTAGTTTATTTGTAGCATATTTCAAAGTAAGTAAAAGTTTTGTAAATAAATTTAGATTTTTATTATTTTTAACAAGATTTCTATAAAACAGTTTGAAATTTCCACTGAGAGAAGATGGTGAATACCTAGGATAGCTCTTATGCTGTTAATTTATTTTTATACTGCTATTTAAATATTTGCAGATATTTAACAAAATATTTTTATTCTTCTCTTTGGGCTTTCCAGATACCACAAGGATCTTTGTTACCTCTGTCGTTTTCAGAGGATTTTAACGTGTGTTATTTCATCTTACATTGAAGCCCACTATTTTACAAACCTCCTGGGAAGCTGGGAAGGATACAGACCCGAGGACACTGCACATCCTCAGCACATACACAACCAGGGCATTTTAACAACTCCAGGAGGCCCTTAACCATAGCAGAGAGAAAACTGTCGCTAGTAAACTCCTTTACTGGATGGTGAGCTCTTTTTTTAGATGTAAACTTCTTAAGGATGATGGCTTTATCTCGTTTTATCCCATAGAGTGTTTCAGAACTGGCCAGCAAGAGATATCTAGTAAATGCCTACGGAAAGCATAAATGAATGAAAGCCATATAGTGACCTGAGTTAATATTTATTCCACTACATGGCTGGCCATGTTACTGAAAAGCTCTCAGAAGCTAGTTGAAAGTAATTTATAAAAGGAATTCCCGCCACCACATGATAGGTGAACCTTGTGAGTGAGAATGCTTTCTGGAGCGGTGGGCTCTTTGCAGTATTATGTCCAAAAACTATGATTAACCCCCAAGAGAAAACATGCACTGAAATACTAGCAAATGCAAAGTCCAGACAGAAAACACAGATGTATAATCATCCATAGACTCAGTCTTTATGTAAAATATTTTCTAAAGATCTGGAAATAAGTTCAAGAAAAAGAACTCCCATAGAAATGATAGGGCAAGGAAACGTTGCGTATCGGATTCATCCTTCCGTGGTTTAATGGGCAGAGGGAGCAGAGAATGGTAACAGGCCGTTTTCCGGCACTTACCGTGAGAGCCAGTGCTGTAAGACCTGGGCAGTATGATTACTCCCCATTTTACAAATGAAGCAGTTGAAGCCTGAGAAGTAACTTGTCCAGAGCCACACAGCTGGTAAATAATGGAGCCCCAGTTCAAGCCTGACTCCAGAGCCCATGCTCTTAACCACTACACTATATTGTACTTAAAGTGAGACCACCCCCCCACCAAAATAAAAAAAAAAACACACCCTCCTTTAGAGGAAGTCTCTGCACAGCTTATATTTTACCAAGTTTCTGTTACCTCCATTCCCAACCTGGACGTAAATACTGGCAATTCACTGCATATAATTCATTGTTTTGTGCTATTTTTTAGGCACACAGACGTTCTAGAAAAAAATACGGAGATGTGTTTAGTCTTTCTGATCATCAAATAAACATAAAGCAAACAAGAGATGTTCTTTTTTCACTTATTAGATTAATAGTTTATATGTAGAATTAAAATACTCATGTTGGCTGAGAAGCAGTGAGGCCCAGACTGTCACTGGTGGGAGAGTAAATTGGTAAAATGTTTTTGTAAACTGAAAAGTATCCATTTATATCTGAAGTTGTTTTTTTTTTTTTTTTTTAAATGTGTACCCTTTGCCCCAGGAATTCTACTACTGGAATTCTATCCTGAGAAATAATAGAAAGTATAAAAGTAGAGAAGTAATAGAAGTATAGGAAAGACTTTTATATACTTACATATGTGGTCAAATAGTAACATGTACTAACTCTTTTATTTTAAATTGTGCTGTATAACTTGTTATAAGTACAGTACATTTAAGTGTAGGAATACTCCATTTTAAAATAACTTTGTTCCTTTCCTTCATAAAGTATCCTGAAATACTGGCAGTATTTGATGATTAATATTTGATACTGTTTTTTGTAATTGTGAGTTCACACAGAAGTACAAAGTAAGCCCTGTTTTTTGGCAAAGGTCTTTCTGGCATGATCCATTGCTTTCACCCAGCTTAGTATCAGCTTATTAGAACTGCTGGTCACCAGAGAGTCTCAACTATATTAATGATAAAATCTTTGTTAGAAATGTTTATAGCTTTTTGTTGAATAGATTCTTTACCTTTACCTTAAACCTTAATTAGGGCTTCACAGTTTTTCTTAACTCACAAGACTTTGTTGAAAAAGCAAAATATCTGGTACTTACCTCTTAGTGCCTTGTTGGGACCTCTGTGTGGTAGCAGTCAGTATTCACCCAAACTGAAGTAGGTTAACCTTGGCACGTTGTTTTAAGGGAGATTATGCAGACATCCTTTTATGGTGGTGGCTTTTTTTCTGTCACCCTGTGACTGAGCACAGTAATGATCAGTTAGCCTCATGTGTGCGTGTGCACTTTTTTTTTTTTAATAGGAAGTGAAATTTTTCTGTTAGTGACTTTTTAAAAAAGAGTTATCCAAAAACCCCTTGGAATTTATGAATTTTTGATATCTATGGAACTTTATAAATTTTTCTATAAAGATTTAAGTTTAAAAAAAATCCTTTGGAAGAGACTGAAGCAATAAACCTTAACCAGGAAAAAAAAAAAGAATCATAGTTATTAATGATTCTGTATCCATATTATGTGTAAAGTGTGAGTTTTTAAAGGTTTTAAGGGAAAAAATGTCAATTTTGACAATTCTGTCTGCCTGGAAACTTGGTGCAGGGAGTAGTTCACTCATTCTGTATCTTATCAACAGCTTAATGAGAAAGAAACAGAAATTATTGTGGTGAGTGGAGAAAAATGCTCTTTTGCATGTGTACAGTGATTAGTCAGTATTTTCAGGCAGGAGACCAACTGTCTGGATCGCTGATTGCGTGGACACATGCATGACAAGGGAAGAGGTGAAGGGGGCGTCCTACAGCTAGAATTGCCTCTCGTGCACAGGATGAAGGAGACCTGTGCTGTTCACCTTCAAGTCTTAATGGACTCAGTTTAAACCAACAGTGTCACATGGCTATCAAAATGCAAATTGACTTGCAGGCTAAAATAATGGAAATATAACTCTCTCAGAACAAGAGAGATGATCTGGCCATTCCCAGTGAGCTCAGGAGACTGCGTTTTACCAGGGCACGGATGACCTTAGAGCATGGGTGGTGAGGGGTCTGGATGCCAGGTCTTAGGAGAAATGATGGAATAAACTGAGCATGTCTGGGCTCGGCAGGGACGTGATCTTTATCCTCACGTGTTAGGAATCTCTCATGGTAAAGGGTTTAGATTGTGTGTGTCAGTCTTCCTAACTCCAGAGAGTAGAAGGAAGGCCTGTAAGAGGAGGTTACCAGACAGCTTTCAAATCAAAATGTGAAAGTAGATCTTAAAAGTTGAGATCATAAAAAAATGGCATGTTGTCTCTTGTTCAGGTGCTTGCATAAACCGGATGACTATTTTGAGGGATGTTGTAGAGAGAATTGAATCATTTGGTAGGAATTTGTAACCCTGTGACCTCAGAGGCCCTCCCACTCCAGGATTCTGTCAAAGTGGCTGAGGACCTTTAGCCTCTCAGTGGTGTTATTCCATTGAGAGGCTCGTTAGGTTCTTATAAGCTCTAAAGTGCTGAAGGTCTGTAGAGAAACCTTGTCAAACAGAAGAGCTACAACTCACCTAAATTCTTTTGGTCTCCACCCCATTATATAAAATAAAAGTATTGAACTAAATGATCACCAAGATAATTCCTAGTCCAATAATTCTGTGAGGGGGAAATACAGAGATTTTATGATTTGGTGGATCAATATGATAAAATCTTCTAGAACGAGTTCCTTTAAAACTTGGATTGAAGAATCCTTGAAGAAGACACTGTTGAGAAGAAGTTTTTCAATTTGTTGAAAAGCCATCCTGGTGGGGTTTTGGTTTTTAGTTTTTGAAATAGTTTTTATTAAGTAAAACGTTGTTATATCATGAAATCTAGGTAAAGTAAATATTCTAGCAAACGGGATCTCCCCTTTTTTTTGGTATTAGAGTAGTCAGGTGTATAAAGAAGAGGTGATAGGGTAATTGTCCTCTGAGATGCCGTTGAGGTTTAGTGTGAGATAATTCATGAGCTCACAAACCTTATTTTTATTGTTGAAAGTTACCAGGATTTCTTTAGTTGTACTGTAAAAGTGGAGTCCATGTCCTTTTCTGTAGAAGAGGTAAGATGGACATTTGTGACCTGAACTGAGAGTTTCTACTATTTTATTTGTTCTGTCAAGCACAGTTGTGAGTATAGAGTAGATACTCAATAAATATTAGTGACGGTAGTGAATGAATTCTTTATAACTCGTGTTCTTCTTTTTCTGAACTTCAGCCCTATATGCTTAAGCCAGATAGGACTTCCAGAAGTTAGCTGTTCACAGTACGAAAAGGTCAAACTGAGTTATTGTTGCCAGTATAAGGAACAAATGTTGTCATAAAATAAGGAAAAGAGAAAAACTGGTCAGTGACTAAAAACAGTGTGTATAGAAATAGCAATGGAAATTTTCTACAAAACAACCTGTGTAACCGTGGTCTGAAATATATGCTTTTGTATTTTGGGTAGATGTGGTTTAGTATTTAGTCATCCTTTAAAACTACACAGTGATGAATAACTTCTAAGGAATTTTGAAACTTCTTCTCTTGGTATATAAGATATGAGCTGGGGTCATTAAAATTCCTATAAATATTTCTTAGTTTACATTGGAATGTAACCTCAAGCAAGAACTCTGCTTCAGATTTTTTACACTTTATTGCTAAATGTAAACAGAAGACCTTCTATAAGTTAAGTACCTAAAGACATGTTCTGTAGTGAGAAACTCAAGTGCAACCAAAATAGAGTTTTCTTATTATTACCAAGAGACCAACAGGCCATACTTTGAGTATATCTATGAAACTGTATGTTTTAATCCCATTAAAAACAACAAAACAAGAAAAGGGGCTCTTTAAAACAAAAGACAAATTCTGCTGTATGGTTTTACCATTTTAAAGAGAAATTCATTGATTCAGCAAGTACTCACTGAGCAACTACCCTGTGCCAGGCGTGGTTCTAGAGAGTGGAGGTAAAGCAGCAAACAGACTGACAGAGATCCCTGCCTTCGTGGAGTTTCCATCCTAGTCATGGAGACAGATGGTAAATAAGCCGCGTAGTAAATTAGGAGGTTATCGGTGCTGTGGGGGGAGGAAAGAGAGAAGGCAGAGTAGGGGTGGGGCTATGAGGTGGGCGCGGGCTGCAGTTTGGAGTGGGGTGGTCAGGGAGGGCTTACTGGAGAAGGTGCCATTTGAGTGAAGACCTGAAGGGTGTAAGGGAGTGAGTGATGCACTTGTCTGTGGGAAGATGGCCAGGAGAGGGGGAAGCAGTGGCACGCGCCCTGGGGCACCGTGTGCCCGGCCCAGTGTCCGGGGAGCAGTGAGAGCGAGTAGGGGGAGTCCACGGAGTAGAAGGCAGGTCGGGGTGGGGGGCGCAGGGCCTTGTGCGTGTCTGTCATGACTTTGGCTTTTACTCTTGGCTGGCGGTGGGTCACTGCAGGATTTTAAGCCCAGGAGCGATTAACTTGTTCTTTTTAATGAAAAGAATGCACGGCTGCTTCATCAGCTGTGTTTGTGTGTAGTATTGATATTTAGAATGACAATTTAAATAACCCTCTGTTAAAATTGCTTTCGTTAATTTTTTTTTTTTTAATCTAACAAATGTTGCCGGTCGATTACGGGTAAGTGTCCGCATTAGGCACTAGGGGGATGCAACACTAAATAGAACGTGGTGCTTTCTCATAAAATGAATAATCTAATGGGAGATTTTTTTTTAAAACCCTATGTAGTTAGTTAAGATGTAGATCATACAGCTGTTCAAGAATAAGAATTGCTTCATTGCCCCACATTTAATGAGCTTTTCTCCTGTGCCAAGCACGGGGTCCAATGCTGGGATAACCACGAGGATGTATCTGGTTCGCTGCCTTGGGATGTATTCAGCCCAGGAGGAGGGCCAGAGGAGTGAAGCATTCCAGACCCGCCCGCCCAGCTGCCTGCAGACCTCTGCTGCCCTGTCCCTGCCGTCTCCTTACGAGACCTCCTTACGCGGGAGGCTGCACTTACCCGCCTTCGGGTCTCCAGTCCTGACCAGGGCCTGGCACTCAGCTGTTCACTGGTTGGGGTTTTCCCTCTTCTAGCATTTACTACCTTCTTATAGCTGCCTGTAGATGATGCTGCCATTTATCACATCTTCAACGTGTGTTTGGTTTGGTTTGGTTTTTAATAGAATCGAGAGGACAGTGAATGATTTTTTTAATAATACATTCTCTATCGAAGATGGGAAAATGCACGTGAGGGACCTGTTCTTTCCACAGAAATGATAGTGAGAACATTTCTTTGTGGAAGTGAAAAATATTTCTTGCATTTTTCTTATGGTAAAAGCAGTCGTTCTTTGTACGATGCCACTTATCCAAAACATGAGAAAATAAAAGACTAATTAAATTAAGCCGTGAGTTTAATGAAGAATGGGTGTTAAGTGTGTGTCCAAACCACATGCCTCATTCACGTCTCCCACCTCGCCCTCGTAGGAATGTGAGTTCGCCGTCCTGGAGCTCTAGTTCCTTGAGGTTCAGGGCTGCTTCTTACTTAGAGATGTGGACGGAGCTGCTGTGCCTGGCCCACTGCGTCTCACACAGACTCACTCAAACAGTGACACTGGGGTAGCTGTGAGGGTGAAGGAGAGCAGCTAACCAGCAGGAGGGTGGAGGGATCTCTGGGAAGAGTTGAGCTCTGTCACACACCGTAAGTGTAAGTTTCCTGAGCAGAAAAGTGCAACGGACACTCTTGTGTTGAAAGAATAACTTGTGTCAGTGAATAGTCATCAGAGCCTAAGGTGCCCAGGGAGCATCTGGGCGGGGAGGGGGTGAGAGGAGATGGGCCAGATCAGGGGAAGGGAGAGGAGGACGGTTGCAAGAAACCACCCTGGTAAGAAAGAATCGCAGGACTTTGCTCATTCGTGCTGATGTTTGAATTTCCTCTTTGGATACTGGCAGCCTGTGGAAGGAAGGGTTTTAAACAAGGGTGTGACATGATCAGAGTTGTGTTTGGGGAAGACAATACTGTTGGCAGTGTTAGCAGATGGATTAGAGAGAAACAAGACTTTAAGTAGAAAGACGTTTGTGACTTTTGAATATGTCAAGTCGAAGGTATCAAATCGAGTTTCATAGCCAAGGTGAGGGGACAGCCGGACAGTTTGGGGACTCACTTCATTTTTTTAGTTGAAGCCACAGAAGGGCTTAGGATTATACCAAGAGAGACTGGAGCAAGAAGAAAAGACTATAATGGAACCCTGGAGAGGGTAGGAGAAGAGTGGTGGGAGACACATGGGCAGACCAGCAAGAAACAGGGTTTAAGACAAAAGCAGGAAGGAATTTGAGGAAGGGAGGACAGGAGCGGCGAGCCATGTCAAGTGCTGGAGTGAAATGTGATTGGACGATGTCTGAGATGAAGATTTTGGATTTGACTGTGTGATGAATTGTAATGTTTCTTGCTTTTGGTTCATCTAATCTCTTTCATCAGATTTCAGGTCATTCGTGAGAAGAACACACAGCATCAACTTTAGATTTTCTCACAGTGCTGACAGTTCATTAGTAGATGCTGAACCGCCTCTTTGCAGTAGTTTTGGGAGGGTCGACAAGGGTTAGATAATTAGAGGTCTCATAAAATGCTGTATATATGTACAAATTATTTTGGATGTGATGTACGTATAGAAACCAACTTGCGTATCTAAGACCATGCTTTCAGACTGAAATAAAATGATAAGCAGTGTTACTTCAGATATACATTTACCATTGGTATTTTAAATTGAGTGTTATACCATAGTGATTTTATTTGTTTGTTTGTTTGCATAGCCTGGCACCTGTGTTTGCTCTGTTTGTACCATTTTACTGCTCCATCCCGAGAGTCCAGGTGGCACATATTCTGGGCCCGTTGTCCATCACAAACAAGACACTGATTTATATATTGGGACTACAGGTACAGTATGCATTTTTATGTTCATGTTTCTTTAACCAGATCTCTCTCTTTTTTTTTTTTTTTCGGTCTTTTTCTCATTTGATCTCCTTGAAAACAATGTGTTTTTTTCCCATAAGTTTGGCTTCATGATCTATATCAAACGTTCAAAGGAAGTGTTACAGAACAAGAACTTCAAGGAATATAAGATACTAGAATACTTTCATAGCCTTTAGAAATCTGATAAGAGCTTTCACTGTAATTTGAATCGGTGGAAAATATTTTAATTTCATTGTCCAGTTGCGTTTAAGTATTTTTTAAAAATCATAGTATGAAGTGGAAACAAATGAGAACAGTCAAAAGGTGGAAAGTGGAGAACCACTGTCAAAATTAATTTATTGAATAGAGTGTCACAAATAAAGCTCTGAAGCAGGAACCAGATATGCTTTGCCAGCTTCATAACTCCTGCGCTGCACGGGCTTGACTGCACTCTCACCATCCACTAGATGGTTTGACACGAAGGCCATTAGAGGACTGACTGTTTGACTTAAATTGAAAAAGATTATCTTCACCAATATTCAATGAATATTGATTGCTCTCTCCTGGGTCCCAGGCCCAGTAATAGAAGATACATGTGATTTTCAGTTTTCAACCTGTAGTACCTGTCACTTTTCTTTCACTCTCACACCTTTTGATGTAAACTTTTACTCTGCTGTTTCCTGTGGTACCATGTGTAGCTTGGCCTTTTGATCCACCATTATGCTCATAACATTCCTTACCCCACGCACGTGGAACCGGATACCAGTGTCACTGTAGAATGCCCTGCTCCCTCCCCTTTTAACCTTCAGCGTTTCCTCTAACTTCTCTAGTCTGCTGTCCTGTGTTAGCAGTGGCTCATCTGGGGTGGGTGTTTCCTAACCACTTTACAGCCGTTTCTCATGAAATGTGTTTATTCTTCATCTCTCAACCTATACAGCGTTACACTCTCCCTTATCCTCCCGAATACTCATATAACCTAATAGCCCATTTCCGCATTTGACTCTTACTACTAGGATTTGCTGTGGCATGTTTAATTCTTTTTTAAGATGTTACAACAGAAAGCAGAATGCAACGGTAGAAGAGCACCCTGGATGGGGGGCAGGAGACCCAAGTTCCAGTTCTGACATGGCACACACTACCTTGAGACTTGGGTCAAGTTATGGAAACGTCTAAGCTTCACTGTTGACTCTAGTTATAGAGCATCTTTGAGGGTGAAAAACATTGTTTTATTCATTATGGAGTAGGAATTCAGTGGAGCATTGTGGAAGGTCTTTAGAGCCACGTAGACTTTGGTTTAATTAGTTGCTCTGGTAATTATTTTCTTTCTCTGTCACTTTTTCTGATCCCCCATTTGCTCATCTGTAAAGTGGGGACGACGATATCTATCTTACAGGGTCATTTGAAGGATTAGAGATTATAGCATTGAGTTTTTAGGGTAATCTGAACAGATAATAAGAACTAAGTCAATTGGTTCCTATTATTAATTAATCATTTGTGTCTCTATGGCTGCCACCTTTGGTTTTTCTGAGATTGTGAGTGGGTTGTTTTTTTTGTTTTGTTTTGTTTTGTTTTGTTTTGTTGGTGAAGTAGAAGTTGGTGTCAGAAAGTAGAGGTGGAGATGCCCCTGGCTTCTTGATAAAATCTGAAGTCCTTAGCATGAATGGCATCCAGGGTTTCTTCTTGCCTGTCCCATGTCAGCCCCCACCCCTCCCCACCTTGACATGAGCGTGAACCTTTTGTTCCCAAAACTTCTGTTCTCTCCTTCCATCCCTCCCCTTTGGACCTTCGCACATGTTTCTGTGCCTCTGTCTCTTACTCAACAACTTCTTAAAACCAGGGACGTTTGACGGATGAATGGATGAGTGAATGAATGACTTTAATCATTATCAGGAGAGCAACAATATTTGTGAAGGGTCATTTAAGTACACATGGCCCAAGAGCCAGTCATGTAATGCCCGGTGCTGGGGGCTGCGGAGGATAAAATGAAGCATGAGATGTGGCGCCTGCCCTCAAGGAGCCCAGCTGTGAGAGAAAGCGTACAGCAAGTGCTGTGAAAGTGTTAGCTGTTTTATTGTTCTCTAAACTTTTAGAAGAAGACTACAGAAAAATATTTTTCCACATCATTCTCATCCTTGTTATTATCAGTCATTCACACTGATCAAGCATCCACGCTAGATCAAAGGATTAAATTTTAGATCAAGGGATTAAATTTGAAGTTGTAGCCAGTGCTCATTTCCACATTAGCTAACACAAGAGCACAGCTGGTCAGATTCTTTTTTTACTTGTGCTTTGTCATCTCTTACCTTTGTCTTCTTTCTGTGTATCTTTTTTTCTATGTATCCTTGATAAATGGGCACCACTTTGAGGTTTTCATGTAGCACAGTGTCAGCAATGAACCCGCTTCTTTCTCTACGAGCAGAAGTGCTTAAACTCCCCATCTAAAGATCTAAATGTGAACAAACGCTAAGCTACAAGTCTTTTTTTTTTAATCTATATATGTGACTTTATTTTATTCCCTAAATATTTCAGTGTATATTTCCTATAAACAAGGGCATTCTCTTACGTAACCATTGTTCAGTTAACAAAATTGGGAAATTAACATTGATACAATCTTATTCAAATTTTTATCTTATTCAAATTTCACCAATCATCCCAATAATATCCTGTTATTAGGCTACAAATCTTTTCTTTCTCGCAGGAACACTTTGAGATGTCTTGTGACTTTTTTTTTTTTTAAACGCTGAGCACACCCTTGGATGTAAATGATTTGGAAAACAAAGGGAGAGGTTTCATGAGACCCAATTCTAACTGCTTTTGCCATTAATGAACTTTGATACCATTACTTAGTTTGCTCTTTCTTGGGTAAACTGGAATGAGAGTATCAGCAGTTAAGCAGAGCAGCATCGGACATGGACCTGTATGATGGCAGATGTCTTCCATCTAAAACTAGAGTAGCAATAACAAGAAACTGAAATGAGAGAATTACATAAACTAATATTACATGTCATTACTTAACACCAAGCATTGGATGGTGACTACATATGTTGTATGTTGTTAATGCTAATAATTTCTTTCTATATAGTATTTTACTTTAAGCCAATTAATGTCCATTTGTAAATAAGAATATGCTTGAATTGCACTTATTTTTCTTTGCACGGGAGTGGGCTGGGTTCAACCAATCTGTTTTAGGCTATTGAAAAGCTGAGTTAGGTCTTGGTATAAAAAAAAAAAGAAAGAAAAGAAAAGAAAAATTAATTATGTTGTTTTCTTTGATATAACAGAATTGATATTTATTAATTTTCTATTTGTTTATATTAAGATATGTATAATTAAGACAACATAAATGGTTATGGCTGTAGTTATGTAAAAATAAATATGCTGTGATTGGCAGTTGAATTTCATTTTTAGTTGCCTTTTTTTTTCTTTTATAGCTTTTCACCTCTGGTTCCTACATCTGGATTGTAGCCATAAGTGGACTTGTAAGTGTGATTCCCCCCTCGCCCAATTCCCCCTCTTTTCTGAACAAACTTTAGGAAAAATGTCATATTTAGATTATGGGTCATATTCAGTTGTCTTCAGGTGTCAGATTGCATCTCAAAGCTACTTCCTTAGTGATGAAAAAGCCAGTTGCATGGATAATTGAGATGAAAGAAGCCAGTTTGTCTCAGTTTTCAAGGTAATTTTAATGAAAGTTTTAGCTGAGTTTGTCAGTGTTATTTTTAAATTACTTAGTAGTTGAACTCATAGTAGGACAAAATGGCAGAAAAAGAAAATGAAGAAGTTGGATTTACCAAAATTAGTGAGAGATATGCTGCTTGTTTTGGAAAGAGACATGGTCACGCAAGGGGAAAAATAAGGTTAAGTGGAAAGTCAGGTGGATTGGAACTGATGGGAGATTCATCAGGGTGTGTGGCCAGAGAAGGAAGAGGGCGGCATCTCGTCTGTGTGCCAGACCGCCTTCATCTCCCCCATCCCCACCCTGCTGTGTTTTATTTTATTTTATTATTTTATTTTATTTTACTTTAATAAGCATATAAGTTTATTTTAATAAACTCTATGAGGTATTGAAAATGAATCTAAAGCATGAAATTGAGCTTTATTTTTCATCCATGGCTTAAATTTGAACTCCCAAATTCATCTAAAAATAAGTTTATAACTAGTATATGTGAAATATAGTTTTCAATTTCTTTCTTGGAAAAGACTAAGAAAATTGCAGACTGGATTTATAGTAACATGTATAACATCAAAGGGAAAGGATTTGGAAATAACTGCATTCCACTGCAGACATTTTAAGTAAGTTATCACTACTTATTCTTGTTTCCTGGGTGAATGGTATTTTAAGACACTGGATCATTACTTTAAGCCTGCTCACTTCTTTCCTTCCTTTATGCTCTCTGTTTTATTTCTTTTCTATGTTTATTCTTTTCATATACAACTTAATCCTTCACTCCTCACAACATCCAGCCAGAATTCTGGGGATTGAAGTCACTTTGTTTCCCCCTCCCTAAACATTTTTCTCAGATGCCCAGATTTGCTTCAGGACCACAGAGCTGAACTCCATTGTGGGGTCTTCAAGCCATCTGAGCCACCTGGTATTCTTAAGACTTGTAGTGATTTAAAGGACAGCCTGGGGTCATACTAATCCTGTGGGGCACAGTGGCCAGGCTCTGCCCAGTCTAATCTCATCCCCACTTGAACTGCCAGCTTGATTGGCAGGTACTTAACCAGCCTGCAGACAATAGATAGTTCACTGCTTTCATAATGAAAGCAGCATGAGAATTCACTCCTTTGTTCATGATAACGTTCTGTTTCTCTTAGCAGTGATAATCTTGAGCCCTTTTTTGGATATTTTCCTAAAGCATTCAAAAATTTGAAAAGTACCTTATTGTGTTACATTTCATTGTGTTAGTTTACTGTTAATTGATTTGCTCACATTATCTGAACCCCTCTTTAATAACTCATTATGTGACTCATTTGTTTTAAGGCATCCCATTTTCTTTCTTTATTCTGTTTTCAGATTCCTGGTTTTAAAATAAGTTCTTGCTGTCACCTCAGAAAGTTTCACTTTGTGACATTCAGTGCTCTAGAATTGGAGGTTGCATTTTTCATCTCTTTCTAGTCTTTTTAAAATCTAAAGTATGTGTGTTGTGATCAGTCTTTTCTCGTACAGATGCTTAACAGGTGGTAAGGTGCTTGATTTAATTTTTTAAAGGAATCAGAAGTTTAACAGATTTTTAGCACTAAAATTCCTGGTTTCAGAAGAGTGAATAGAATTGCTCAGTATTTGAAATATAATCCCCAGATGAATGTAGCTAGCATTTGAATAATCCCACTATTAGTAAACACCTTTGAGCCAATTGAATCTTCACTTTATAGTAACTAATTCAGCTAATATTACTGACCTCCTACCATTACACAAGTCTGATAAATCTTCATATCAGCCTTGTTCTTTATTATTATTCCACCATAGTTAGATGATACTATGTTTACTTAAGATGTTAATATCAGGGATAATTACACCAGTTTTCCTTCATGCTATACCATAGATGTTAGTGCTTGTTTTGAATTTAATGAATATTTTGTTTCTGACTTTTTACAGAAAAATCATACTTTTGTTATGAAATATTTAATATAATATGGTATACTTTAGATAAGGATAATTATAAAGGAGGATATTAAAATTATTTGTGAATGTTTGGTTTACACACCACTGATTGAGGGATCGAGATCTGAGATTCACAAAGCCACAGCTTGTCCCAGATGTCTCTTGCTCAACCTGACTTCTCTCCCCGTATTTATCAGGCAACTTCCCTTTTTTGTTTTTGTGTGTGTGTGGGGGGGTTGTTTTTATGCTAAATAAAATACTAAAAAGAAAATAAAATTTTTACTACCAGAAAGAAATGCACAGATGGTTTTCAGTGTTTTGGAGGAATGTTAGGAAACCTGTTGATAAAATAATCACCTTTTAGCTCTGAAACCAATAGTTCTCCTAACATACTATATGTAGTAAGGAAGTAATTTTATTTCAATCTGTGTTTTTAAGAGAAAGAGCTTTTTTTAATAAAAAGACATTTGTATAAACCTAAGTCATGTGTTATCTGCTGTCATAGAAACCAAAACCTTTACTCATGCCCTCTGAGAAGCTGCCAACTTTGGGTTTATTTTATTTAGTTATTGGTGGATTTATTTTGCTTAGGCTGGTTTTTCTCTCTCCTTGTGTCACCCATTCTTTCATGATTAGAAATGTTTCTGAATACTGAGCTTAAAAATATCCCGCTGGCTAAAAGAGGAGGAGGAGATAAATTACATCAGGACAGTATTTTGCTAGGTGGCAGTGCACTTTCTGTCTTCAGTGATGTCACAGAAGAGAATAAGGACTAAATATTTTTCCTGGGTGGAGGGGGGTTGGGGAAGTGTGTTTAGCTTATGAGGAGCAATAATGAGTTAATTTGACTAGGACAGCTGTCTCTCCACAGTTCTGTTTTGTGATCCCTCAGGGATTCCAGCTGCTGCCAGAAAGGTTAAAGGTCATTCGGTTTTACGTAAAGATTAAGATTGCAGTAAGTCCCCTACATACGAACCTTCAAGTTGCGAACTTTCAAAGATGGCAGTGCGCGCTCGCATGTCCAGTCAAGTTAGTTCACGTGTCTGGCGTACATTGTCACGTGCGTGCATCCTCTACATGTGGTTGTGTTTTTGTGTACTTTACTGTACGGTACTGTATAGAGTACAATACCGTACTCTATACAGTATCTGTACAGTAGTACAGAATCTTTATTTCAAGCCCAGGATGTCAGGAAGCAAGCATAAAAGCAGCGGTGACGTAGCTGCTACTTGCCTGTTCGCTCGATGCCAGCGCCTGGATGCCAGCTGTTGTACGGTACTACTGTACTTTTCAAGGTACTGTACTGTAAGGCTAAAAATGTTTTCTTTATTTTTTGTGTTTGTTTTTCATATATTATTTGTGTGAAGAGTATTATAAACCTATTACAGTACAGTACTGTATAGCCGATTGTGTTAGTTGGGTACCTAGGCTAATTTTGTTGGACTTACAAACAAATTGGATTTATGAACGGAACTTGTTTGTATGTAGGGGACTTAACTGTATTCACATGTACCACTGATACATGTTTTAATGTTGCGTTGTTCTTCCTTTGACAATTCTGGCTTTTAACACCAACTTTTTTTTTTTTTTTTGGCTGCGTTGGGTCTTCGTTGCTGCGCACAGGCTTTCTCTAGTTGTGGCGAGCAGGGGCTGCTCTTCGTTGCGGTGGCTTCTCTTGTTGCAGAGCACAGGCTCTAGGCGCGTGGGCTTCAGTAGTTGTGGCTCGCGGGCTCTAGAGCGCAGGCTCAGTAGTTGTGGTGCATGGGCTTAGCTGCTCCGCGGCATGTGAGATCTTCCCGGACCAGGGGTCGAACCTGTGTCCCCTGCATTGGCAGGCGGATTCTTAACCACTGCACCACCAGGGAAGTCCCAACACCAACATTTAATATCTAAAATACGACTGTTTTCCTGAAAGTTTGCAAAATCGTAATTGGAAAGCTTGGCTATAGTAGCCAAGTGAAATATTTCAGTGTAAGTGAGTGCTTCAAAATGTTACTATACACCTACTTTGATCATATTCCCACCTCATGTCTAACTACTCTTCTTCACGTCTTTGGTGAGAGACCTTCAAAAATTGAGGCCACTCTATATATTCACAGTTCCTTCAGTCTTGTTACACATTAATACTTTTTTTTCCTTAAGGAAAACGTTGCTTTCTTATCGAACTTTATTTAAGTTCTTTTGTGGTTCTGCAGAAAGTCTTTGGGCCATCCGTATCCTTGCACTTCTTCATTTTCTGCCATCTTATGAATCATAGTTATGAGTCACTACCCCTGGGATGTGCCCTCATTCTCAAAAGCTGAAGTCTCGGGCCTGAGCTGATTCTAGCGTGATTAAAATAGTAGGAGCCTGCTTTTGCCAGTTTTTCTCTTTTTACAGTTCACATATTTATCATCATTTGGTCCTCTTTCAAGCTGTTTCGCAGCAGATGAACAGACAGGCCTGTACTTCTCAGACTCCAGGCTTCTCCCCATCAACCTGTCCATTTACGATCTAGTCATTTCCTGTGTTTGTTACCTGTTCTGTACAGTATGTCAGACTTTGATTATCTTGTGATCAAGCAACCTTAGTGTGAAAGAAAATCTGTCCTACCCAGTAACAAGATTAGAAACGTAGATTCACACCAGATTCGTTAGGACTTTGGATGTGGTCTGAGTTTGTATTTTTATCTGTAGGCAGTGAGGATCTTTAAAGCTTTTCAAACAAAAAACTTCACGATGGTGCAAGATTATAGAAGTCTTATTAGGGTTTGTAAGTCAAAGAAGGGGGGAAGGAGAGAGTTGAGCAACCTTGAAGGAGTCAGGATGGCTCATTTGTGGGCTGTGATTTGTCTGTCTGTCTTCCTCCAACAAGAGTTTTAAAGACAAAAAATAAAACATTGTCTTACGGTAACTGTAAAAGAAAAAGCATCAAACAGAACCTTATGTTGATGGGCTTTCCAAGTCATGGTATATCATTAAGGAGAAAGCTTATGGAACTAGCATTATCTACTATGGAAATCAGAACTTCTTTGGAGTAAGTTTTCGAGCCCTGACCTGCGTCTCGGGTGAATGAGGATGGGGAGTTGGGTCCTCTGAGCCTTGCCCTGCTTTTCATGTCTTTCTCTGCTCTTCATGCTTCCTTTTCTTCTTCCTTATTCTTGCTTCCCTTAGATTTCTTTTCCCAATTCACCAAAAGAAGGGTACAGTATAGCAGGTCAGGTAACTCATCTGATGCCCAAGGTTTTCAGTTGCACTTTAGGGACTGAGATGATTTTCTAGCAGTTCATTGAAAATGAGGACAGGGCTTCCCTGGTGGCGCAGTGGTTAAGAATCCGCCTGCCAACTCAGGGGACACAGGTTCGAGCCCTGCTCCAGGAAGATCCCACATGACTCGGAGCAACTAAGCCCGTGCGCCACAACTACTGAGCCTGTGCTCTAGAGCCTGTGGGCCACAACTACTGAGCCCACGTGCCACAACTACTGAAGCCCGCACACCTAGAGCCCATGCTCCACAACAAGAGAAGCCACCGCAATGAGAAGCCCACGCACCGCAACAAAGAGTAGCCCCCGCTCACCGCGACTAGAGAAAGCCCGGCGCAGCAACAAAGACCCAATGCAGCCAAAAATAAATAAATAAATAAATAAATTTATAAAAAGAAAAAGAAAATGAGGACAGAAGCTGCAGAGGGAAGTCAAGGCTGGTTAGAGCTGTGAGGTGGATTGGGCTTGTGAAAGAACCTAGGGTAGAAGTAGAAGATGACAGTGAATCCTTAAGAAACAGCCATATTTAGAGGGTGCTTTCACCTTCTTATATAACACAGTATTTACAATCCCAACACCAAATTGAGTGCTTATCAGTCCATTGTACAACTCTCTCTCTCTCTTTCATTGATTCATTCATACCTTCTCTCTCCCCCCATTTTCCCTCCCTTCCTCTCTGTGCCCCCTTCCCCTGTCCTGAAACCTTCTGTCCTCTGCCTTGTCATGACAATTACAACTCAGTCCAGGGCTGACAGAATGTCTTATTAGACAAGTGTTACACAGGGAGTGATTAGTAGACTTTTAAATGTTCAGTGCAGAACAGATGAAATCATGCCAAGGTCTTGATAAAACTGTCAGAGAAGTGCCTCATAAAATATAGCTATAAAATTTTCATTACTGTAACTTGCCTTTTACTAACTTACCTGTTTTTAGGCAAAAACCTTTCAGAGGCTTTCAAAACTAGGCCTCCTCAGGTCCCTCTCTCAGCCCTGTGGACCCTGTGCTCCAGGGACACTGAGCATCTTACTCTTCCCGACATCTCATGCTGTCTCGGGATTCTGTGCCATCAATTATTTTTCTTGAACAAACACATGGCACTTACTATGTACCAGGCACTTGTGGTAGATTATATTGTTTGTTCAACTGTTTTGTTTGTTGAGAATATCTGCTGCCCATCTCTACGGGCCCCTCCCTGCAGGGCCTGCCTCTTCATGCCCTGTTAACACCAGACTCTACTCTGTGACTTACATGAGCCACTGGACCATGAGCAGAAGTGATGAATGATGCTTCACAAGCAGAAGTTTTAAGAACTATTGTGTGGTTCTGCCATTGCTCTGTTCCTTTTGTCATGAGAAAAGCATGTGACAGATAGAAGCTGCTCCTTCAGCCCAGACCCCAGAATGAAGAAGACACACGGATCAGGGCTGTGGCCAACATGTAAGATGAGTGAGGAATAAACCTTTATTATAAGCTACTGAAATTTGGGATAATTTGTTACCACAGTATAACCTAGAGAAAGCAGACTAATACAGCTCTTTTCTAAGCAGTTCACAAATATTATTTAATTAGTCCTCCTGAAAACCTGATGATGTAGGAACTGTTGTCCCTGTTTTATAGATGAAGAAACTGAGGCACAGAGAACTTAAGTTATTTGCCAAGAATAACTGATAAGTAGTGGAGACAACATTCAAATGCAGGTACTGGAGCTTTAGTGTCTGTGCTCTTAAGAGGTGGCTTTGCATAACCATATGCAGTTTCTTCCAACTATATCCATTCCTTCACCCTTAGATGCCTTCTTTTCCTAGAAAAAACTTATTCATTTAAGTTCTGACTCTGAAGCCTTTTCTGAGTCTGCCCTTTCAGTTTAGAAACTATACATTATTCTTTATAATCCCCAGTGCCTAGCAAAATGTCTGGCATTTTATCTTTATTCTATAACTAATTGTTGAGTTTCAAAATTCAGTATTATCAAAATAATTATTTCTGTGCAATAAAACACTGTAACTCTTTGTGATTGTTAGGATGCTGTCAACGTGTACTACCTTACTAGGTTCTTGACACGCTCTCTACGGTGGTGGAGAACCTGGGCTTACCATTTGGAAAGATGAGGAGGCTGAAGTTCAGGTTGCACAGCTGATGGATGATAGAGCCAGGACCAAAGGCCAGGTGTTCTGGCGGTCCAGTGGGTTCAGTGCCTTCCACTGCACATTTCAAGGCTCTCATCCATGTCTGTTTCAACCACAAGACACTTAGGTACAAAGCTGTTCTTAGATCTTCCCTTGACTACACCACTAAGATGAGGCCCTGATCATCGTCAACGGAGACACGGTTCTGGAGGGAGATCTTGGTCATGAAGAAGTTTTAAAAGTACCCAGAGGTGCTGAAAGACGCGTATCCACAGCAACTTCCTACAGCCTTCATTAAAAATTTTGTGGGCCGACCAATATCCAAGAAAACTTTATCCCGTTGGCAGCCTCTGCTTTCTCCCTATTATGAAGAATTCGGTCTATAGCTGTACTGTACTTTCTTTTCTAATATCATCAAAGATATTTAACTGGTCCTCCATATGATGGATTAAAAATGCAGCTCAAACCTCACCTTCAACAAACTCTTTGTCTTGTGTTTCTGGCATTGTCACGTACAAGAAAACGAAGTAAAGGATGGCTTTGAGAAAGTGTAAAGGATAGTATAAAACATATTAAGCTGGGTCAGTACTGCTGCTGGTCAAAGGAAAAAGAAATGGAGATAAGGAAGAGGTTGGCAAGAAAAACACACATACATTTTCATTTTAGATGATTACTGGTAGATTACATGGCAGTTGCCACACAGAGCATTTTCTCACAGGGTCTTTACATTGTTTTCCTATCAGGAGATGGAAAGTCTTGAATCAGTATTGATTATCTCTTTAAACTGATTTTTTTAAATAGAAATGTCCAGTATTCCTTCCTCTTTGCGGCTGATTGTGTTATTTTTCCTATATCTTGATTTTAACTGCTGGTAAAGAACTATGGTAAAAATCAGTGCACGGGATTTTGAATATATTCATTATAAACAACAGCATGGCTTATTATCAGAAAGTCTTATGTTAGTTTATGTTAGCTTGGAATATTTTTAAGGTATCAGAAGTTTTTCATTGCTAAAGATTGGTTTTAGTCTCCGAAAATCCCACCTCTTTTATAAAGTTTAAGAGGAGAATTATATATCCAGAAATGTCTTAATCTTTCTAGATCTTCACATTTACTTTTTTATGAAAAATTTTTTTCTTTTTTGTTCATTAAAGTGTTACATGCAATAAAATTTACCAATCTGAAGTGTACAGTTTGGTGAACTTTGGTCATTGTATACAGTTTTGTAACCACCACAATCAGGGTAGAAAACAGTCCCGTCACCCTAAACATTTTTTTCATGCTGCTGTGAAGATCTGTGTACACATTTATGTGTGGACATATGTTTTTACTTCTCTTGGGTAAATGCCTAGGAGTAGAATTGCTAGAATTTATCATATGAAAAATATATGGTACCATATTATTTTACAAAGTGACTGTGCCATTTTGCGTTTCCACCATCAGTACGTGAGCATTCCAATTCCTCCGCCTCCTTGCCAGCACTTCGCATTGTCAGTCATTTTAAGTTCAGTCATTCTAGGTGGCGTGTAATTATATCTTGTGGTTTTAATTTGCGTTTCTCTAATGACTAGTGATTTGGGCATCTTTTCCTGTGACTCCTAGCCATTTGTATATCTTCCTTTGTGTTGTGTCTGTTCAAATCTTTCACCCACTTTTTCGTTGGGTTACATTTGTATTATAATTAAATTAAAAGAGTTCTTTTTATATTCTGGATATAAGCCCTTTGTTGGATATATTTTGTAAAAATTTTATACCAGTCTGTGGCTTGCCTCTTTGTTTCCTTAACTATGACTTTCAATAAGCAAAAGTTTTAACTTGATTAATTCAGTGTTTCAATTTTTAAAATAGTTTGTGCTTTGATATCTTAAGAAATAGTTGTTAATCTGATGTCACAAACATTTTGTCCTATGTTTTCATCTAGAATTTAATAGTTTTCGCTGTTACATTTAGGTCTAAGATCCACTTTGAGTATAATATTTGTGAAGTTAAGGGTTGAAATGTATTTTTTTTCATATAGATATCTAGCATTGTTCCATCAACGTTGAAAAGACTCTTTTCTCCTTTGCGTATTACCTTAACACCTTTGTTGAAAGTCCGTTGACCAGTGTGGGTCTGTTTCTTGACTTTCTTTTCTATCTCAGTGATTTATATGTTTGTTCTCATGCCAGTACCATACTGTTTGAGTACTTTTGCGTGTGGTAAGTCTTGAAATCAGGTAACATAAGTACTCCAACTTTGTTCATCTTTTTCAAAACTGGTTAAGCTATTTTAGGAACATTGACTTTCCATACGCATTTTTTTTTTTATACTGCAGGTTCTTATTAGTCATCAATTTTATACACATCAGTGTATACATGTCAATCCCAATCGCCCAATTCAGCACACCACCATCCCCACCCCACCGCAGTTTTCCCGCCTTGGCGTCCATATGTCTGTTCTCTACATCTGTGTCTCAACTTCTGCCCTGCAAACCGGCTCATCTGTACCATTTTTCTAGGTTCCACATACATGCGTTAATATACGATATTTGTTTTTCTCTTTCTGACTTACTTCACTCTGTATGACAGTCTCTAGATCCATCCACGTCTCAACAAATGACTCAGTTTCGTTCCTTTTTATGGCTGAGTAATATTCCATTGTATATATGTACCACATCTTCTTTATCCATTCGTCTGTCGATGGGCATTTAGGTTGCTTCCATGACCTGGCTATTGTAAATAGTGCTGCATTGAACATTGGGGTGCATGTGTCTTTTTGAATTACGGTTTTCTCTGGGTATGTGCCCAGTAGTGGGATTGCTGGGTCATATGGTAGTTCTATTTTTAGTTTTTTAAGGAACCTCCATATTGTTCTCCATAGTGGCTGTATCAATTTACACTCCCACCAACAGTGCAAGAGGGTTCCCTTTTCTCCACACCCTCTCCAGCATTTGTTGTTTGTAGATTTTCTGATGATGCCCATTCTAACAGGAGTGAGGTGATACCTCATTGTAGTTTTGATTTGCATTTCTCTAATAATTAGTGATGTTGAGCATCTTTTCATGTGCTTCGTGGCCGTCTGTATGTCTTCTTTGGAGAAATGTCTATTTAGGTCTTCTGCCCATTTTTGGATTGGGGTGTTTGTTTCTTTAATATTGAGCTGAATGAGCTCTTTATATATTTTGGAGATTAATCCTTTGTCCGTTGATTCGTTTGCAAATATTTTCTCCCATTCTGAGGGTTGTCTTTTCGTCTTGTTTATGGTTTCCTTTGCTGTGCAAAAGCTTTGAAGTTTCATTAGGTCCCATTTCCCATACGCATTTTTAAATCAGCTTATAATTTTCTTCAAAAAAGAAAAAATACAGTTAATATTTTGCTTGAGATTGCACTGAAACTATAGATGAGTTAGGAAGGATTGCCATTTTGATATTTTAAAATATGGCCACAAATTATTTTATACTTCAAGAGATGGAGCTTAATTCCCCCCTTCTAGAGTGTGGGCTATACTTAGCGATTCACTTATAATGAATAGAATGTGGCGGGATGGAGTGTGACTCCAAAAGGCTGATGATAAGAGACACGTTACTTCTATCCTGCTCCCTCTCAGGTCACTCATTCTGGGGGAAGCCAGTTGCCATGTCACAAGGGTACTGAAGCAGCCCTGTGGAGAGGTCTGCATGGCAAAGAATGATGGCATCCTGCCAGCAGTCAGCACTGACTTGCCAGTTGTGTTTCTGAACCACATTAGAAGCTGGTCCTTCAGGGCCAGTCAGCAGTCCCAGATGAAGGCAGGTAGGCTGACATCTCAACTGCAGCCTCATGGGAGACCTTGAGCTACAGCCACCCAACTAAGCAGTTCCTAGATTTCTGACCCACATAAACTGTACGTGTAATAAATGCTTATTGTTTTAAGCCACTGAGTTTTGGGTAATTTGTTATTCAGTAATAGATAACTAGTACAACTATTTTAACAATATTGGGTCTTCCAATTCATAAACATAATATGTGTCTACATTTTTCTAGTAATTCTTTAATTCCCCTTTTTAGTTTTTAAATTTTCGATGTACAGGCCCTCCACATCTTTCATTAAATGTATTCCTAAGTTTTTGTGGGGTTTTGATGCTATTTTAAATGGAGTTGTTTTGTTCCAAATGTTTGTTGCTTGTATATAGAAACACAGTTGATTTCTGTATATTGCTATTGTATCCTGTAGTTTTGCTGAATTTGTTGTTTCTGGTAGCTTTTCTGTGGATTTCTTATGGTTTCCTACATATATGATCAAGTCATCAGGAAATATATTTGGTTTATATGTTTTACTTCTTCGTTTCTAATTTGTGCCTTTTATTTTTCTTGCCTATTGCACTAGGTAAGACCTCTAGTATAATGTTAAATAAGAGTGGTGAATAGACATCCTTGCCTTGTTCCTGGTCATAAAAAAGGATTTCGTTTTTCCCTGTTGAATCTATCTGTAAATGCATAAGTTGTTCTTGATCTTTACATTCATTTTTAATTTATTATTTTTAGTCCAATGTAAGAAGCAAATTTTAACATATGCCTGTTTTCCCCTCAATTTTAGTTGTTGAATCAGTTTATGAAAGTGAATATAAGTTTAAAGGGGGATGGTCTCCTTGTTGAAAGGGAAATTCAAAGGTATTTACATTTTAGGATTTGATTAAGGCTTTTTTCCACGTGCTGGAGACTCTAGCTGTCCCCCAATGTATTTTTTTCCTTCGTAACAGAACCTTCATCTTATTTGAGGCAGCAGGGCCTCCAACTAAAAGATCACATTTTCCAGTTTGCTTTGCATCAAGGTATGGCTATCAAACTAAATCCTGGCATCCTGGCTAATGAGCTATAAGCATACATATTGGTGGGACTTCTAGGAAGGCTCCTTAAAGTAGCCTTTTGTCCTTTTGTTCTTCCTCATTTTCTTCTCCCCGCTGCCTGGAATGCAGTTAAGATGGTTGTAGCTTTTCTAACGTGAGGGAGAAATAAATTTCTGTTGTATTTAAGCCACTGTTATTTGCAGTTTTCTGCTTTATGCAGTTAACCTAATCCTCTTGACGCATGATTTTCTGAAAGGAAAAGCTTAGAGCAGCTTTCTAAGACAATTTGTTAGAAACAAATAATCTATTATTAGTTTAATTAATTCTGTTCCTATTCTAATTCAACTTTTCAAGAATCAGAAGGATACCCAGTGTTTTAAATAGATACTTTAAAATAATATTGAAAAAGTGAAGAGGGCTATGGGAAATTCATCTGAATCACTTTTGTACTTGACAAAGAACAAGATAGCAAGACTCTTTCAATAAGTGCTTAAAGCCACATGATTCTGTCATGAAAAGAACAGTCATTTCATAATTAATCACAAATGGCACAAATAACTTTGGGCATTTCTAACTTGTGTACATATTCTTTGCATAATAAAATGAGTAATTTCCAAAGTTCCTTCCTTCTTTCTTTAGCGTTTTTCAGTGAAGAAGAAGGAACAGGAAAATGTAAGGTTCATTAGAGCAGGGATTTTCTTTGTTTTGCCTCCTGCTGTATCCCAGTGTTTAGAACACAGCGTGGCACCTTATAGAAGTTCAGTAACTATGTGTGGAATGAATACATGAGGCCTCAGTGGGCCTGGTGTCCTCAGGACTTGAGTGAACATGAAGTCTGCATGAAGGGGTCCAGATACACGGGAACGTTTGTTCCCTCGGCTCCTCTTTATCTTGTGACGGCAATGCTCTCCCCTAGGAAAGCAGCCCCTTGTGTTTGTCCTACTGTCCCATTAGGTGACAAGTTTCTTGAATGTTGGGACTTTGGTTCACCAGGACCCTGGCAGTGTAGTTTGCCAAGTGGGTTTTTGTTCAGCCACAGTTGACTGGAGAAAGAGATCAACAGAAACCTGAGTGCTGGTGCCAGGTCATGGTTTCTCACCTTTGCTGGCTGTGGTTTCATGCTAACACGAAACAAGACCAGAGGACAGTTGAGGTTTACTCTCTGTAATCAAGGGAGTTTCACATGTTTCCACCCAGCAAATTAAATTCTTTATTCCCTTTGGCCTGGACTTTCAACTGCAAGAGGTCCGGAATGCTCTCTGGTTGCTTGACCTCTGGGGCCCTTTACCTGGCCGGGATTCCCAACTCCCGCTGCTTGAATGCTCTGGTTCCAGCTCTCCCTGCCCTTCGCAGACACAGCCCGCTTGTTCATTTCCACTGTATCTGAGCATCCTGGCCCTGACTCCTGGCCTGCCCGAGATCGCTGCCACTGCTTCATCCCTTGTCATTGGGCCTCTCAGCTTGATCTTGGGCTTCTGGGCTCTGAGGGCCTGCCAGACCTCTCCCTTAGAATTTCCCCTGGCCTCTTGACATTGCAAATCCCAGCAGGTGGTCTATTTTTAAAGCCTCTTTTTTCACAAACTCTGTGGGTTTCAAGAAAACTCTCATTCAGAAGTCCCAGTATAAGAAGGGTTTATGGGTTAATGAAAATTAAAGTTAAAAGTAATGTGTAAATGTAAGGTAGTATAATAAATAAGTGATACTCTCTCAAGGCTTTTGGTAATAATGAGGTATAACTTAGGTAAAATTTAATGTGCTTATCTTATCCCCCATCTGCTCATAGAATAGGGTGATGTGATTATCAAATATTTATAGGAAACTAAATTCTTAAAGCTCTTTATATTTTAATCCTTTGTGTGAATACCTGTGTTGACCAAAAAATTAATCAATAGTCAATCTAAGAAAGAATGGAAAATTTTATCTGAGCCAACCCAAGGATTATAATCCAGGAGACAGTCTTTCAGAGAGCTCTGAGAACTGTTCCACAGAGAGAAGGGGGAGGCCGATACACATGTGATTTTGACGAAGGAGTACATGCAGTCAAGCACACATCTTGGTAGAAGGTTACTGCTATTTGCAAGGAGCAGATACCTTAGTTAATGGTTTTAGTGCTTTTCTAAGTATGCAGAGATGCAAGAAACTAAGTTTATGACATTTTCTCCTGAAATATCTGTCTTAAGAGCCAGTTCTGTCAGTTTTCCCAGAGCACAAAGTGCTTCATCCTGAACTTCGCCTTGAAATCCTTTCAGAGTGTGCTGTAGGTCAGCGACTGCAGTGGCTAATGACTTGATTCTTGGAGAACTGGATGGTGGGCAACTTTGTTTATTCTACAACCCCTTCCCTTTCAGTCTTAGTATTGACTAAGGTTTGGGAGGCATGTCGTGACCAGTTTTTCCCACTGTGCTCAGGAATACTCATTCCCAGGTCAGAGGAGGATTTCATTGATAGGCTGCTCAGTGCTATTACTGGACTAGGCCCTGTTAACAGTAGCCAAAAGCCTCTGGACTGCCTGTCTTACTAGTCTGTTATGGTCTAGGAAACGGTTCCCTCTTGTTGCTTCTTCCCGTATCTAGAGTCACATTGTTACAATCATTGATCTTATAGGACTGTATATTTGGTCAGTTGTTTCAAGTCACCTAATCATCATGTATTTTACCACACATTTGGTAATGCAAAAAAACAATAATCTTGTAAAATAGGCAGAATACAAGTAATATAGCCAGTAAAATTAATAAGGTCATAAGTCAGTATCTAAGCTAAGATTTAAGGTGCAGCCCAGTATCTCCCCAGGTTGTCTGACCAGTCTATTCTGCACCAATCTCTATCTTTAAGGAAAATGATATATTGGCATTGTACATAAAGTTCACCTAAGGTGTCTGCGTGTACAAGGCAAGTGGTGGGTCACTGTGACCATTTACAGGATTGAGTAAGGAGTGTTATCATCTGAGGAGTAACATAGTGGTGCCAGAAGGAGAAAGATTGACCTTTGTGGTTGAGCAGGTATTTCTGCCGTAGGGGAGGTCTGGCTAACACATAATGCAGATGCACAGTGCACACTAGAGGAGGGGGAGGAGGACAAAATGGGCAGAGAAAATTTTATGTTTAAATTTTTCTTCTCTTGCCTTAAAATATGAATTTTAATTTCAGCACCTGAAACTTTTTTACAGTAGCGCTTTGTTTGACAGCTTGAGGTCATGCTGATGTATCAGAGGCGTGGACAGGTGAATTCTACCTTTTTGTCACATGGGAAACATGAACTTAGGACCAAAAAAGTGTGTCTACTGGCACCTTTCCAATTTTCTTTAAAATAATCTAAGATGACATTTTTGGGTTTTTTTTGGACTATTCATTCATTTACGATTCTCCCAGCAGGCGCTTTTCTAGGTGCAGAGGCCAAACACTGATCAAAACCAACCAAAATTCTTCCCCTTCCAGAGCATACATTCAAATAAGTAACACTTAGAATAGAACTTTAAACCAGCGAGCACAAAAGCCCTACTTTATCCCCGCCAGAATTTGCAGTCGTGCATTTGTTTATTACTGGGTAGGATGTCCTAGTTCTTCACAGGATGCCCCTACTAATATTGAACACATAATTTCATAACTGCATATGTGATGGTGAGGGGACAGATCCGGGCTAGAGAATGAAAACCTTAGGCCTTCATCAATTCCCTGAAGGGATCTATGACCAACGCCCCCCCCCCCATTAAGAACCCACCCCCTTACTAAATTGTGAACTCCTTAAGTACAGGCAACAATCATACACTGTCGTTATTTTTTTCTGTATTTCTTCAAAAGGTATATGATTTCATAAAGCGTAAATAACACAGTATTAATGGGTTTATAACGTATATAGGTATAATATAAGATGGAAAAGTAGCACAGTAAATGGGGGTGATGTTAAATGGAATTATACTCTTGAAGTTTCCTATATATTTTTTTTTTTTAATTTATTTTTGGCTGTGTTGGGTCTTCGTTTCTGTGCGAGGGCTTTCTCCAGCTGTGGCGAGTGGGTGCCACTCTTCATTGCGGTGCGCGGGCCTCTCACTGTCGCGGCCTCTCCCGTTGCGGAGCACAGGCTCCAGATGCGCAGGCTCAGTAGTTGTGGCTCACGGGCTTAGTTGCTCTGTGGCATGTGGGATCTTCCCAGACCAGGGCTCGAACCTGTGTCCCCTGCATTGGCAGGCAGATTCTTAACCACCGCGCCACCAGGGAAGCCCGAAGTTTCCTATATTTTAATTGAAGTAATTCAGTATTAACTCTAAGCACCTTATGTGTGTATTGTAATCCCTAGAGCAAACACAAGAAAAAAATATGAGATATTGCTAACAAAATTCCATGAAACAAATTAAAATGAAATACTAAAAAATATTTGCTTAACACAAAAGGAATTAAGAAAGGAGGAACAAAAAGCAAATGAGATAGAATCAAACAGCAAAATTCAACTATGTCAAGGTAAGTATATTAAGTGTGAATAGGTAAACACATTAATCAAAAGGCAGAGATTGTCAGACTGGATTTAAAAGTAAGAAAGTGCTATATGGGGTCTACAAGACACACTTTAAACACAGACACAAAAAAGGTTGAAAGTAAAAGAATGAAGAAAGATTAATCATGGAAATAGAAATCTGAAATGGCCATATTAATATAAGACAAAATAGATTTCTATGTGAGTATTACTCAGAACAAAGAGGGATTCTTTATTATGATAAAAGGGTCAGTGTATGTGTGCCTAATAACAGCTTCCAAATACACCAACATTTTCCAAATACATGAAATTAAAACAGCTGTGGACAAATGGACAAACTCACAATCGCTTTTGAGACTAAAAAATACAAGTGTTTAACTTTTCACTTAATTCAAATCTCACAGTTCTGATTTGATCAATTTTTTTTCATATTTTGTTATATTTATAACAACATTTTGCTATCTTCAGCTAAATCAGTGTGATTTTGCTGTTATACAGCTCCATTTTCTATCTTCCTTTTTATCCAGATCCTCAGAAAAGGAATCCTTACTTCTTCGCCTCCAATTCATTATATATTTTTGCCATATTTACTTCCTGTCTCTTTCTTTATTACATATATATATATATATTTGTTACAGAGAGTGCTGCCCCCTGACGCCTCCCCTTCCTTCTCCCCTTATCATCCTGCTGCAGCAGAAACCACACTCCGTGGTTCTGTACTTACTACATGAGTATGTGTCCATAAGCAGTAAATACTAGCATTTTGTGTTTTCAAGTTTTGCAAAAAGATGAATACAATATGTAATACCTTTTTAGAAACATGTTAATACATGTACACCGAGTTTATTTAACTGCTGTTTAGTATTCTGTGGGATGAATAAACCACTCTTTAACCATTCCTCTCCTGGGACACTGTTCCCTAGCTGTTACACAGAGCTTTGCAATTGAGAATTTCCTGAAATATACCTTTGGCAGCTCTGCTGGGTATTGTCAAATTGCTCTCCCCAGTGGTCGGGCCACTTTGCCTTCCCTCAGGACTGTGGGAGAATTCTCAATTCCCCCTCATCCTCATGAAAACTTGAAACCAGATTTTTCAATTTTTGCTAACTTTTATTATATTTAACATTGTTCAATTAAGATTTTCATTTCTCTGAAGGCAAGTGAGGATAAACATCTTTTCATGTGTTTGTTGGACATTTGAATTTCCTTTTCTGAAATTGCCTTTTCATCTGCTTTATAAATTGGGTTGACTGTCTTTTTCTTACGAATGGATAGTTTCTTTATGTTCTGACGCTACCTTTGCTGAGGACAAGAATCCTAAGGACCTTCTCCCAGGCTCTTGTTGTGTTTCCCTGCATTTATGGTAACTTTTGGCCCACTGTAGCTTTTATTTTATTTATTTGTTTGTTTGTTTGTTTTTGGCTTCATTGGGTCTTTGTTGCTGTGCACGGGCTTTCTCTAGTTGCATCGAGCGGGGGCTACTCTTTGTTGTGGTGTGTGGGCATGCAGTAGCTTCTCTGGTTGCAGAGCACGGGCTCTAGGCGCATGGGCTTCAGTAGTTGTGGCTCGCAGGCTCTAGAGCGCAGGCTCAGTAGTTGTGGTGCACGGGCTTAGTTGCTCTGCGGCATGTGGGATCTTCCCGGACCAGGGCTCAAACCCGTGTCCTCTGCATTGGCAGGCGGATTCTTAACCACTGCGCCACCAAGGAAATTCCCCACCGTAGCTTTTAAATTGTAAAGTAGATGAATGTGTGTTTTCTTTTATAGTTTGGGCTTTATGTTTCTTATTTAAAAATCCGTCCTCATCCCAGTACCAAAAAGATGTTCCTTCTGTATTTTGTGCAGAAAGATTTACAGTTTTATAAATTATATTTGTGTCCTTAATCCATTGGGAATTTATGTGTAGTGCCAGGAAGGGAGAGCTGTTTTGTCTTTATCCTTACGTGTGGCCCGTGTATTTTTTTTCCCGTTTAACGCACCCGTTTCTGCTGTGAACCCGGTGCCTTGTACGCGAGTCTTTTTCTCTGCTCTTGCTCTTTACGTCGATTTGAGTAGCTCTACGTAAGGACCACACTGTTGTAAGTACTCAGACGTTATAGCATACTTTGAAATCTGATAGGCCTTATTATGTTTCCCAAAAATTATCTTGACTCTTCTGGACCATTTATTCTTTATTTTTAAATCTTTTTATTGTGATACATAACACACACCAAAATGTGCATAAACTATAAATGTCATGAAGCCAAACAAATCACTATGAAGTGGACACACCCGTAAAACCCTTTGCAGGCCAGAGCACTGCTGGCCCCTGGAGCCCTTGGTGCCCCTCCCTTCTGTGACTGCTCTCCTGGCGCAGATGGTCATCACCTCCATGTTTCGCTTTATGGTTTTCCCACTTGACTGATCCATTTACAAAGTGGAATCATAATGTATGCAATCTTTTGGGTCCAGCTTCTTTTTCCCAACGTTATGTTTCTAAAAATTTAAACCTTAATATTCCATACAAATTTTAGGATTGTTATTTAAGTTCCAACCAAAAAACCCCAAGAGTCTCTTTTGTATTATATTGAATATATATATTAATATGGTGAAAACTGATGTCTTAACAATTTTGCATCTTCCCATTCGCAGATGTGATGTTATGATATCTTTATTTATTACTAGAGGGTTCTTTTAATGTCCCTTATTATAGTTTTTTAGTTTTCTATAAAGGCCTTGTATATTTTTTATTAAGTTTATTCCTCAGTATCTCATTGTTTTTGTTGCTGTTGTCTGCTCACAGTACATTGTTTTTCCTTCCTCTAGGCAGTCAGTATTTGATCTCTGGTTACTTTTGTTGACTTAAAGAAAAACGCACAACGTAAGAGTTGTGAGTTTAAGGTTTGTTCAGGGTCTTACTGAGGACTGTAGCCTGGGCTGTAGCTCTGAGGAACTGCTCCAAAGAAGTAAGGGAGGCGCCAGTATAATAAATATGAATTTTTTGGCTGTGAAATACATCTAGTCAAGCATACATCTCAAAGATTACCACCAATCAGAAAGAGCAGAATCTCAAGTTAATTTTAGTGCTTTTCTTTGTATGTGAAGGTGCAAGAATCTGGGGTCATTGAAATTCTTCCTGAGATATGCATCTAGCCCTCTAGGGGCCTGTTTATCTAAAGCACAGAGTGCCTCATCCAGATTTTTCACCCTGAATTCTCCTCAGGGTGGGCTGTCAGCGGGTGACTGCTGTGGGTTGTGACTTATCCTTGTATAATGAGCTACGCTCTTTTGTTCTTTTTTGTTCACACTTTTAAGGATTTCTTTCTCTGTTTCACTATAATGGATCTAGATATAAATTTCATTATGTTATCCATCTTGGGACTATTGCATTTTCAATCTGAGTATCTATATTCTTTATTAATTCTGGAAAACTCAGCTATTATCTCTTGAAATTTAGTCCCCTTCTTCCTATATTTCCTCTGTTGTCTTCTTCTGCAAGTTCTATGAGACATACACGGAAGGCCTCTCTGTCTGTATGAAGTCCACATGTGTAGAGCCCCCGGCCTCCCCTGTTGGCCTGCTCTACCCACTCCAGAGCCTCTTTGATGCAGGCCCTGCAGAGCTTTTACCTTCTCCCTGTAGAGAAGGGAGAGGGTAGATAGGGGCTCTGCTGGGTGAGGGGAGGAATTGGGGTTGCTTCTTGCACAGAGTTCTGTGATCCTCCACTTCACTCCCACCTTCACAGTACCTGGTGCCTCTAATCCCTGAGTCTGTCGGGGGGACCCTCTCCCTCATTTGGATTTACCCTTCTTCTCATATGCTAAGTATTTCTAACTACTCAGTGTGTTTTCCATTTTGTTAGTATGGTTGAGGATTACAGATGCTTTCAGTGAATGTGAAGTTTGTTTCTGTTTTTGTTTTCTTTGCTGTTTTGTACCATTTTTGAGAGAAGTAGCATAGAAATTATTTGAAACCAAAAGTCCTTTTCTGTTCACTCTTCAACCTCCTCCAGTGTGTCTTTTGCTCCTACCACTGCACCAAATCTGTTCTTAATTTTGCCAAATCCAACAGTCATCTTCCTCTCTCTGTCTTACTTGAACTCTGGGCTACGTTAGACATAGCTGACTATTCCCATCTTAAAACACGGTTCTCTTAGCTTCAGTGGTACTAAACTCTCCTAGTTTTCCTTCTTCTCACTGGAAGCCCCTCTCAGATTTCTTTACTGGCTGCTCCTGCTCTGTCCATCCACAAAATGCTGGTGTACCCTGGGTTCAGTCCTAAGTCCTCTTCTTTCCTCTGTAATACGTCCCCCGCCCTCATTATCTCCTGTAGTCCTGTTGCTTTAAACACAGTCTTATACCACGGACTCCCAAATCTTTATCTCTGCAGACTTTTCTCTTGAGTTCCAGATTTTTATATCCAACAACCCTCTTGATAGCTCCGCTAAGATTTCTAATGGATACTCCCAAGCTCATTCCTGCATTGCACTTGCTGTTTTCTCTGCCTGAAAGGTTCTTCCTCCAGTTCATCAAATCACTGGCACCTCACTATCCTTAAGAACTCTGCTCAAGTGTCACTTCCACCCGACCTAGAGAAGGTCCTTGCTCCAAGTCACCTTATTTTATTTCCTTCATAGATCTTGTCTGGAATTGTTTTGTGTGTTTGCTTGTTTACTGTCCAATCTCCGTATTGATCACAATTACCTCTGTAAGAGTAGGGCTTTAGTTATCTTGTCTTCTGCTATACTTTAAGTGCCTAGAACAGCACTTGGTATATAGCAGATGCTCAATAAATTTTTGCCTAATTAGTTAATTTAACTTTTATTAGTAAAACATTAAAGTGTACTTTTATTAGACAGAAATTTGTCAAATATGTTCTAATTTGGTATGAATAACTTCTTATCCTAAGAATCAAATTCACAAAATTAAAGATTTCTCTTTAACAAAGGAATAGCCATTCTCATTTTTACCTAGGAAACCTTAGAGACTCCTTAGACTTATCTTACCATATAAATTGCCTTAAAGATGAAAAATAGCCTTATTCGTAAACAGAATTGTTAATTGCCAACTATTGGCAAGGATTTTAAAATCTAGGAAAAATACTTGAAAGTGTTATTAAAACACTAGATACATTTTAGGTAGTCTTTATTTTCTGATAAACGTATTGCATTGTATGGCTGGGTCACATCATCGAATATCAAAGTTGTTTTCTCTCAGTATCTCTCTCTGATGGCCATCTGCCAATAAGAATAACCACAGAGGTAGTACAGTGTGAAAGTGTTTAGATAATCAAATATTTCATGGCTTTTTTTTAAAAGGCAACATTGTTTTTTTCAATATTGTACCAGTACTTTGAGTGTTACATAGTTAGGATTTTGCTGTCTCTTCTAACTTAATAAAAACACATTTGTTTACTGAGTAAATTCAATTTTTCGTTGGTTTGTGCTGCTTTGTATCCTGCAACCTGATAGGAGCCCTGGTTATCACCTAACACTACAACAGTGAAAGAAAACACCATCTGAAGTGTTTTGCGGTTATTGATTTCTATGTTAAATATGTTCTTTAACATTTTCTGACATTTCAGCAATCCAGTTGGGCTCTTTTTCTTTTAGATTTCCGGGCTCTGCTACAACAGCAAAATGTTACAAGTTCATGAGGTGCTCTGCGTCCCCAGCTGGATGGCAAAGTTCTGTTCTTGGACACTTGAGCCCATCTTCTCATCTTCAGAACCCACCAGCGAGGCCAGAATCGGGATGGGGGCCACGGTAGACATTCAGAGACAGCAGAGGATGGAGCTGCTGGACCGGCAGCTGATGCTGTCACAGTTTGCACAAGTGAGGCGGCAAAGGCAGCAGCAGGTAAACGATAATA
This sequence comes from Balaenoptera musculus, assembly GCF_009873245.2. NCBI lineage: Eukaryota > Metazoa > Chordata > Mammalia > Artiodactyla > Balaenopteridae > Balaenoptera > Balaenoptera musculus. Next base: position 68,349,074 of record NC_045802.1, read on the forward strand.
ATCACAGTGGAAAATTCAGAAATACTCAGGGGCCTGCGTAAACTTCTCCTTTGAGACTGTATGTGTGGTAGAGTCTACATTTCATCCCTATGCATTGTGTCATAGATACTTTGACATGTTTCCAAGTGGAATGTAGGTCTCTGATAGTGGCTATTCTTAGTGTTTTCTTTTTAAGGTAAAAAAAGTAACTTGCAGCTGAAAGACTGGTCAAACTGGACATTCTTGCTCCACTTCTATTAGATAAGCATAATTTCTTAGAGAAACACCAACCTAGTTAACAAGAAGGGATATTTATCTGTTTTTATCATCTTGTAAAAGCCACAGTGTCTTCCTGTTAAAATGCTTATTATTGTGTGCTCTGGAGTGAAGAGCAAATGTCAAACTTCTTGGTTTTTCTTGGTTGAAATGGAGAGAATATGAAGGTAAGAAAATTTTCAAGGGAACAACCAACAAGTAGATCAGATAAATGCTGTGTTTTGTTAGCCTTGTCATTAATCGTCAGGAAATACTGAGCATTTATCCACAAAAACTGCTCTGTCCAAACAATCCAACACCACACTGGTCTTTCCAGGGTTACTCTGTGTCAGGCTGAAACCTCATACCTGGTCCTTCTTTGGCACTTCTGTGATCCAGTGCATTGGGTTCCTCGTTTCTTGTCTCCATCCCCTTTACCCTCTGGGGTGTGAGAGAGAGTTCTGTTCTCTCCTGCCATCTCCCGATCTCCTGCCTGCATTGCGTGTGAGAAGTAGGTCTTCATCGTGTGTGGTCTGGAAAGTGAAATCAGGTGTGATGTCCCTGGACGTCAGTGGAGAGGTGGGTCCCAGAGTTTCTATCTGGGGTGGGAAGAAGGGGGCCCCTTATCAATGGGCCGAGTCTGCAGGTAAAAGAGAGAAGTGAAGGCTGTTCCCTACAGGTGTATTTGAATTTGAGGTGACTCTGGAACATACAATAAAGGTGCCCCTGATGTAGTTGAACATGGAGGACAGACATCACTCTTGGAGAGGTCAGAGCTGCAGGTGCAGGTCATGGATTAAGTGTGTAGGGTTGGGAGGTGAGTCCTGTAGGAGAATCACATCCAGGATGAATGTAGGCTATAGACTAAGCCTGTATTTAGCCAGGAGGAAGAGGTAGATCCTTTGAGGAAACAGAGGGAAGAATGAAAAGTATGAGAACTCAGAATAACCAGTGTCCAGAAAACTGAGTAATAATGAGTATAGATATTTTCTGATAGACTGGACAGAGCTATGAGGGAGAGAAAGAAGTCGTGTATGATTCTGAGGTTTCTGGCTTAGCTAATGAGAGAGATCAATGACAGCACCATCCCACCAACATCAGAAGAGCAGGCGATGGGAAATATATTGACTGAGGTACCTTCAGGCTACCTGCGGGGAGATTCCCTGGTAGGTAGCTGTGGTCTTGTGCTCATGAGCAAAATGAGAGGTTGTGTTTCTGAGGTTGGTGTCCCCAGGCAGACTCTCGTGTGTGAAGTGGATCGGGGAACGCCGGCAGGATGAGCGTCTTTGGGGGAGTGGTGGCGAAGGGCAGAGGGCGACTTCGAGCCCCAGTCACAAAGAAGGCCCGAGCTAGGCGTACGGTGCCCAAGCCCTGGAGTTGCGAGAGACCTTCCGAGTCGTCCCAAATTCAGAAAGGTGTTGGCGCAGATTGCAGGTGCCTCTCCCCAGTTGCACGCCATCCACAGAGCAGGTGTTACTTGAGAACCATCCGGTGCCCGCAGCAGGAAGATGGAGCGCTGGTCCTGAAGGAGGGGGAGGATCTGGGTCGCAGATCCGATCCAGATCCGTCCAGAGCATCCGCCCCTCGTGCTGCTTGGATCTTCTTGTTTTACTTAAGTTCTCGGAGCAACAGCTCCAAGACTGCGGTGGTGCTCTTTTCCCAGGAGAAACCTTCAAGAGGAAGGTTGGCAGGACAGACTGCATCCCCTTCTGCTGAAGCTGGTCTCGAGGATACACTGATGACCATCTCCCTCGTCTGTTGTCCACTTGAGAGTCCCCCACCCTTGGCGGGAAGGCTTACGTGATGAAGTGACACATGCTGTCATCCCTGTGGGGTCTGGGTCCCTGGTCCCCAAGCCCTTCCCGGCTGTGTCTGCTGCACTTGTCTGTTTACTGTAGAAACTGGGTGAGGAAGTACAAGAGATGCCCTCGCAGATCACCCGAGTGCCGCCCGTGATCTTCCCTCCCCTTTTTGTGCCCGTGGCCATAGCTTTTCCTGATGATCAGGATTAATTGCTCCTGCCGGGATAATGACTCCTTTCCTTGCCTGCCGGTCTTTTGGCACAAGAGCCCAAACTGACTGGGCAACAGCTGTAACTTAAGATGTAACGGTATTCTTGCTTTGTCCCCGATGGAAGCGTTCCCTTCCTGTGAGCCAAGCTCTGTAAACCACGGAATCCAGAGTTGTGGGACGGGAAGCCCAGATTCCCCAAGTGGGTCACCTTGAGGGAGGATAATCAGGGCCACTTCTCCTTGCATCCCTTGTTTCCAAGAGCCGTGTGTTCCACCTACTGGGGACACAGCACCCGTGTGAAGTTGTTGATTTAGGGTCTGTACTGCACACTAGAGCCTCAAGCGCTGTCCTTGGCGGGTACCATCTCCAGGCTGGCGTCTCGCTCCACCTTCACCTGGCTACCCATTGGTCTGGCGAGCTGGTAGCGCCTGGGTCGTGCTGTGTGAGGGTCAGTGTATCCCGTGGTCTTGGCACTGCCGTGCCCTCTTTGCTGGAAGCGGGCCTTGAGGTCTGATGTGATGTCATCTGGAACCCTGGTCAGTACCTCATGCCCTCTGTCAACCCACAGAGGTGGTGCTTAGCGACAGAAGAGGCAGGCAGCCCCATAACCAGAAAATGTGTCAGTTCCAGGTAAAATGAATTGCTGCCTATAATAGTCAACTCAGGTTGCCCTAACAGATCACCACAGACTGGGCAGCTTAAATAACAAATTTTTCCGCATTGTTCTAGAGGCTAGAAGTCCAAGATCAAGATACCGTCAGGGTTGGTTTCTAGCGAGGACTGTCCTTGGCTCGCAGGCAACCACCTTCTTGCTGTGTCCTCACATGGCCTTTTCTTGGTGCCTGCATGTTCCTGGTGTCTCTTCTTATAAGGACACCAGTCCCATTGGAGGATTAGGGCCCCATCTTTATGACCTCGTCTAACCTTAATTACCTCTTTAAAGGCCCTGTCTCCAAATACAGTCACATTGGGGGTTAGGGACTTCAGCCTATGAGTTTTGGGGGGGCATGTTTCAGTCCATAACAGTGCCCCTTCCAGACTGAAAAGGGCCCAGTATAGTCTACCTGGCTCTATGACTGTTGGTTCTCCTTGATGGATGGTGGCGTACGTATCAGGGCTCAGCACTGCTCTCTGTTACTCTGGAAGCTAAGTCCACGTTAGAGAGTGGGGTCCATGCACAGTGGGGCTCCTTCCCGGCCATCTTGGCTGCTCTGTTCACCTGCCAGCCCTGGGATGGCCGGTGACAGAGGCTGGCTGACGTCAGTCTGCCGAGTCATTCTGTCTCTCTCTCCTGTGCTGGGTGTTCACAGTAAACATTGGAACCTAGATGTCACGCTTCATGCCTGTTCCTTGGCTGGACCCACAGGACTTCCCAGGCCTCCCTGTCCCCTACCTTCCCATCCCCTGACCGCCTAACCAAGTCATTCACCACGTCCAGTGGGTCCCTAGGTGTCATTACCTCAGGCCACCTCTCTTTCCATGCAAAGCGGACGACCAAATGCACTGCCCCAGCTCCACCCATTGGGAGCATTTGTCCCCGTCACTGTCCTTCAAGGTGACCCCTGAGTGGAGCTGTAGTGCAGCCACGGTCTCTTTTCAGCTTTCAGTTGTGTACCAAGCCAGCCCATCTATGAACCGAACTTGGCCATTTTCCTCCTTGTCACTTGGTGGTTAGGGACCCACCCCCATGTAGCAGGAGGTGTGAACTGGGGAAGAGGTTTTTATGCAACAGAGGTTATCGACATGGTGGTCTTGGCGGACCTGCTTGTGCAGCTCGCCTGCGCCCCCCGCCCTGCTCGTGCTGACCCTGGATACACCACTTACGTCCGACGATGGCTTTCTTTGGTCCCACCTGACCACAGAACTTGGTAGGTCTCATACTTCTGACCACGCGCTCACTCTGTCCCCGTGGTCAGGCACTTCCTGTCCCCCAGGGTCCAGCAGCAGTGTTTCGAAAGTGTGTAATTCTCTGCTGTGTATGCGTGCCCTTGCTCCAGTGCCCTGGGCATCCGCATCATGGTGGTCCTCTGTGGCTCGCTGCAGACTCCACCCGGTGTCTTCCCCACCACAGATACTTTGAATATCATAGTATCTGCCGGGTTGCCCAGCCCAAGCATCCATGGCTGAGACAGACCAAAATCCCCACCCTCTTGGAGAGGGCCTTCCAGCCGGGCGGCTGTGAAGTGACGTCCTTTGGTCTGTGGCTCTCCCCGCTGCGTGGCAGGCTCTTTCACTTTCCGAGGTCAGTCGTGCCCACAGTTCAGAATCCCAGCCCCCGGGCTCCTGCCGCAGACTTCTCACTGTGCTGGAGAGAAGAGCGTATGGTTCTGTAGTCCGGGGCTTACTCAGTGCCCTCCTCATTTCTTCCCAGCATCGGCCTCGAGAAACACAGCTGTTTCCTCTGTGTCCCCTGAGGCTCGGGGATGCCGGTCTGCCCAGAGACACACAGCTGCCGGCAGGGCTGCAGAATAGGGGCCCGGATGTGTCCGATTCCAGGGCCTCTGTGTGTGTGTGTTGTTGTTGGTTTTTTTCCTTTCCTTTTTTGCTTCGGCTGTCAGGAAACTCAATGCCAAGTTTAATGTTCAATCAAAGTTAGAACTTGTGCTTCCATCTTCTGTGTTTTTAAAATATCTTTTTTGGTTGTTTTAGTGTCCTTGTATCTTACTGTAGGCCTTCTCAAATTCTGTTATTGCATTTAAGATAAGTCTCTCACTTTTTTGTTTGCAAACTGTGGGTTTTCAAATGTTTTTCATAGAACCCAGAATTTATTTGGACAAAAAACCAATCAGTTCCTAATTACTGTGCGTTAGATTGATCTGTTTGCAGTTTTTAATTTCAAGCACTCCAAAATTAATGCCGAAGTCTTGTTTGAGTGTAATTCCTTTGTACGTCTTTTGCCTGCTTCTGTCGGACTTTGTCTCGCCGCGTGGCAGCTGCTGCTTTGTGCTCGCTGTCGCCTGCCCGCCTGTGGCCCGCACTTGGCTCTGCGGTCGCAGTCAGCCAGTGGTCATAACTGAGACAGTGACCAAGACGGGTGGGGACGCGGTGGGCACCTAAGAAGTGAAAAACATCTCTTTTCCCTTAATGAGTTTGTGATCAACGTCAGGGAGCTCAGCAGATACACTTGAAATAGAGAAACATCCAAGAACGATGAAATATAGACCGGAGAGCGCGGGGCAGTAAGACAGCCAGGAAGGCGCCACTGGGGGTCCTGATGCTGTGAGAGGGGGTTTCAGGGACTCGAAGGGTGGGCAGGACGTGGGCGGGCGGAGAGGAGGAGGCAGGTCATCCCAGAGCAGAGGACCAGCCAGAGGGACGGAGGCGTGGAGGTGACAAGGAGGCCTGGAAGGGGAAGGCCTCGAGGAGACATGGGGGGCTGAGGTGGTAGGGTACCTAGTGACAGAAGGGGGAGTAACACAGCGACTGTAATCGAGGGAGGTGTTTTTCAACCCGACGGCAGAGTTGGATTTTGACATTGGAGGCTGTCAAAAGTGGTTTAGTCAGTTGTAAAGGTAGGACAGGTATCTCAGAGAAATTCCTCTCATTGCAGCATGTGAGATGGGTGGAGAAAGGAGAGACCACGGAGGAAAAGACCAACAGGAGATTTTAGAAATCCAGCGCTCGGCTCTGTGAACGCCTGGCCGGGATAATGGCCAGCTCCTCACTGAGCTCCTAACCGGCATTGTCCCCTGAGGTCCAGCCCGCTGATCTCCCCCCCTGCACACTCGCAGGCCATGGCTCTCCCCTCTGTGCTAAGCTCATGGCTCCCAGACTTAGACCTACGGCCTAGACCTCCTCTCTCCTGGGCTTCAGGCCTAAATATCCTACTGCCTGCCAGGCATCTCCACTTGAATGCTCCACAGGCACCGGAAATTTACCCCTGCTTTGCTAAATTGGCTTCTCCGTCTCACTCCCTCCCTGATGGAAAGCACCATCGTCCACCCAGAGGCCCAAACCAGAACACTGTGGCTTCCCCTTGGACTCTTCCCTCGTGCATCCATGTCCCTCGTGTCCCCTCCCTCACCTGCACCCCAGAGAGTCTGCCTCCTCGCCGTAAACCCACCACTCCCTCTCTCTTCATCCCCCTGCCTTAGTTCAGGCCACCGTGGTCACTCGCCTAATAAAATCTGGTCACAACTGCCTCCCTCTCCCCACCCTGACCCACACTCCAGCCCCCAGGGCGAGCTCTGTGAAGACGCAACCCTGATTGTCTCACTCCCACCAAAGTCCTTCAGAGGCCCTCCTGAGCCTACAAGGCAGTTCACGCTCGCTACACAAGACCCCTGCCTGCTTTTTAGCCCGTCCCTTCCCCCGGCCCCCAGCAGCCTCAGGCTAATCATGCTGAACTGTTCCCAGTTCATCTCAGCCCCGTGTTGTTTCTCACTTCTTGCCTCTTCATCTACCCTTCCCTCTGCCAACAACAAACTTCCCCTGTACCAACTTCCCCACCGCACCCCATCTCACCCCACACACAGTCTCTGCTTGCCTAACTCTTGCTCACTCTTGAGTAAACTTTCTGAAATCCCCTCCTCTGGGAAGCCCTCTCCAGCCTCCCGGGCACCACTGACCCTCTGTCTGTCCTTAGAGCCCCTGGCGTCTTTCCTGACCTCGCCACTCCCGCCCCTTACCATTGACTCACGTCCCATCTGTGCCAGTGGTGTGTCTTGGGGTGGGGGGGGGGGGCTTTTCCACTGTGTCTCTAATGTGTGAATAATGCCTGGCACGTGGTAGGCACCCATACACTTGGAGAATTAGTGACTCGATATGTATATAATAAATATTTACAGAATTTCTTGATGTACTGAGGCCAGCTGAATACAGGTGAGTAGTCCTGGCTGGAAAGTATACTGCTGTCCTCTGAGAGGACAAAGCACTAAAGACAGCCCGAGACCCACGTCTAGGGAGCGCAGAGAGGAGGAAGAAAGGAATTCCAGGGGGCAGGGAGGAATCCGCGAGAGTTCAGTGGCACAGCAGCCCGGAGAGGAGTGTTTCAGGGAGAATGGGAGAGGGGGTGCTCAACAGATTCAGAGGCTACCCTCCCAGCCCCCAAAAAAGGCCAGGCAGAGACGATGGCGGGGAGAAGATCACAAGAGTCAGCAAGAATTGGCTCGCTCTTGAAAGGAGTTTCAGTGGGAACGCACCGCGTTAAGAAGTAGTGCAGGGTTTGGAAGCAGAGGAAGGACAAGCATCCCTTCTGCCCTGACCAGCCAGCCTCATCCTAGGGCATTGCCACGGGAGTCACATCTTGGTTCTTGAACGTGAACTCTGACGTTGCACTTCTGAAGCAGCTGTAACATGCTCTGCAGCGAATACACCTCCATGGCTCTAAAGGGCAGTGAGCAGTGCGACGGCTCTGCAGACCTTGCTTCATCTGGAGCTTACAGGGTCAGTGCACAGTATCCTGAAGTTCATCATCACAGTGACATGACCTTTCTGGACACTTCCACGGTGGTCACTACGCAGAAGCTTTTGGCTGATTGGCTTATGGACTCGTTGTGATGAGGGCTGAGTGGACCCTTTCTTCCAGCTCTCATCTCCCCCCACGGCAGAGCTTTCCCGCTCCTCTGTACATTGATGTAGCGGCGGCGTGTCAGTCACACGCTGACTCTCCTCCCACCAGCTTCTCGCTCTCAGGTTCACTCCCCGCCCCGAACAGGGTTGCTGGCTCCAGGGTCGGTGACGTTGCCGTGTCATTTTGGTACTAGCAGCTGCGGATCATTTTCCACTGCTGGGACTGTTACGTAACTTTTCGTGGGTTTGTGCTTTATTCATTCACCAAGTAGCATTTGAATTCTTGAAGGACAGGGGCAGTGTGCTCCACTTATTTATGCCTCTTTTGGTTCCACTGCAGTGTGAAGCCCTGAGGGAGAAAATGGCGCTGCCCCGGCCTTCAGGAAGCCTGCAGCCCCTGGGGGAAGAGAGATGAGTCAATACGAAGTGCTAGGTTTCTATTGGAGTTTGCACCAGCAGAAGAGTCCTGGTTCTCCCTGAGGGACTCAGCAAAGCCCTATGTGGTTGAGGGGAATCTGGAAGAGACAAGCGCTCACGCAGGCATTTCAGGCCTAGAGAACCGTGTGAGAAAAAGCACAAGGGCTTGAGACAGCTGTGGGAACACAAGTGATTGCATTTGCCTAAGTTCAGGGCTTCCGTAAGGAGGAAGCAGTGAAAGAGAGGCTGGGGAGAAAGCCGAGGCCAGGACATCGGGGGTCTTGTGCTACACTGAGGAGTGTTTTTTCTTTCATCCTGCTAGAAGTAGTGAGTCAGTGAAGGCTTTAGGCAGAAGAGTAAGTTAGATTTGTCTTTAATAAAGATTACTTTGGGGACTTCCCTGGTGGCGCCCAGGTTCCATCCTTGGTCAGGGAACTAGATCCCACATGCGTGCCACAACTAAGAGTTCGCATGCCACGACTAAGGAGCCCACAAGCCGCGACTAAGGAGCCCACCTGCCGCAACTAAGAGCCAACGCAACCAAATAAATAAATAAATAAATAAATAAATAAGACTACTTTGGCCATGACACGAATACCCTTGAGAAAGCTGATACTGGAGGAAGAAGACCAGTCGGGAGGTGGTGAGGATTCTCTGAGTTCTGGTGGTGAGGCAGCGTGTCCTCACTGCATGAGACTACATGGCCACAGTCAAGCTCTGTGAGCCTCTGTGCGTTCACACCTCCAGAACAGTCACTGAAGTGCCCTGTAATGATGAACATTTGAACAGCAGGGTTGCTGCAGGAGTCTCTGTAGCTTCTTAGCATGGATTCCCCTCTTTGCTGGTCATGATGCCATCACGATAGAAAAGCAGAATGTAAATGAAAAGGGGAAGAAATTTGCAGTTAAGGAATCAACACTGGGTTGACAGGGAGATCTGTGCACAGTCTTATCTAACAGGGTTGTCATGAGGATAAAACAATTTATGCAAAATTACTTGATATACCAGAAAGATCTGTCAAATATTAGTTATTCTGATTGCATTGGGGATCTGTTTTTGGGCTCTCAGGAAGTTTGAGAGAGAGTCCTGATTTAGGAGCTAACCGGATAGTTACTACTCTTTTAAAACTTGTAACCTTTAGAACAAGGGTCAGTAGGCTATGGCCCATGGGCCAAACCCGATGCTAAGAATGGTTTTTACATTTTTAGTGGCTCTGTAAACACCTACATAATATCTTTGATTGTGCCTGTTGGTCTTCAAAACCTAAAACATTTACTACCTGACCTTTTACAGAAGAACTTTGCCCACCCGCTGCTCTAGAAGATTATGCAGCCAGCAGCTTTCCAAGCAGCTCTGTTTCCCGGGAAGTGTGTATTCTCTGAGTTGCGATCGTCTGTTACTTGTGTGACCACCATCCTCTCTGTTGGCTGATGGTGATAATGCCATCATATACCACAACATAAACTTGGTGATAAGACTTTCTAAGGTATTTCTGTAAAATCTCCATTTACTCTAGAAGTAGAATTACAGTGAAGCCCACTAGGAACGCATCGTGCTTGGTATAAGCCAAGTGGGAATTTTGTCAGCAAAGCAGTGAAGTCATTTGGTGCTCATTTTTTTCATTACCTCTTCCCTTCCTCCGGCTGCCCGTGTTTCCTGATTGATTATCACCTCCGTTTTCAGTAACGAGCAGCTTATTTGACCCGCAAGGAGAGGAGATGTTGATGCTTACAGCAGCTCACCATTATTCACACATGCATTTCAGTTATTTTCTCAGTATTTGGTTGAATTGTTAGCTAAGTTTCTAAGTGAGGGTGAGGTGTATTCTCTCACCCTCACTTAGAAACATTTGTGGCTGTGAAAATTTTCTCTTTATCCACCCCAGCAAGCGTTGTTAGGTAACATCTAACATATACATTATTATGAGTCACATCTGCCTTGAAAATCATGCGAGTTCCTTTTATTAATCAAGGATTTTTAATTTAGTAAAATATCTTTAGTGTATTAAAAGTGCTCGCAGGTTCTCATTTTTTTTTAAGTTTTTTAATAACTTTATTGAGATCGAATTCACATACCATATAGTTCACCTCCTTAAAGAGTACAGCTCAGGGAATTCCATGGTGGTCCAGCAGTTAGGACTCCACACTGTCACTGCCAGGGCCTAGGCTCGATCCCTGGTCGGGGAACTAAGATCCTGCAAGCTGTGCGGTGTGGCCAAAAAAGAGAGTACAATTCAGTGAATTTTAGTGTACTCACAGAGTTATCCCACCATCACCACACTGAATTTTAGAACACTGGTATTACCTCAAAAAGAGACTCTTCCCATTAGCAGTCACTCCCCAGTCCTACCACCCACCTCGCCCTGAGCAACCACCCATCTATTTTCTTACTCTCTAGATTGGCCTATTCTGAACATTGAATCTAATCATATACTTTTGGGTCCTTTGTGAGGGGTGTCTTTCACATGGCCTCATGTTTCTGAGGTTTGTCCATGTGGCAGCATGTCTGATTGTCCTTCATCCTGGCGGGTGCCACCCCATGGAGCCAGTGTCTGTCAGTGCCCCTTCATCTGGCTAGGTCTCTGAGGAAGCTGCTTACTCACCTCTTAGTTTCCAATAACATCCTTTCCACAAGATTTATTTAGTGTTCAGCCAGGCTCTGGGGAGTACCACAGCAGACAAGACAGCACAATCTTTCCTCTCCCTGAGCTGAGAGTAGGAAGAGGCAGTTACAGCAAAATGTCACGAGTCCTCTTCTAGGAGAAGCCCCTCACCCAGCCATGGAGGGTCAAGAAAGTGTGTCTGGAGTGGAGCCCTGAAAACTGTATACCTAAACCTGTGTGTGTGTGTGTGTGTGTTAGAAAAGGAGTCCACCTTGAATCCAGAGTGAGCACGTATGTGTGTGTCTGTGTGTGTGTGTGTGTCTGTGTGTGTGTGTGTGTCTGTCTGTCTGTGTGTGTGTTTGTGTGTGTGTGTGTAGCAAAGGAGTCCACCTTGAATCCAAAGGGAGCACGTTCTCAGCCAAGATGAACCCAAGCAGCCTTGAAGACAGCACACAGGCACGTGGCATGCTTCTCAGCACTTTTCCTTTTTAGCTTTGCTCTTTCACTTTTTGGTGCAATTTGATTTAAAAACCATCCTTTTCAAGTTGCTGTGCTGCCTTGTCAACAAAGCAATCTAATCAGTTAGAGTTAGTTCTTTTATGACTTTTTTCTTTTATGAGTATGAAGTGTATAGTATCAGGTGCGGAATAAGTTACTAGTGCTTGGTTGATAAAAATCTGCAAATTAAATGAAAATTAGGTGCAAGAACTCTATTTTCAAGTGAAATTAAAGCTAAGCTGTTTATCTCAATCTGTATCTCCTTGCAGAAACTACTGTTATGTTTTTGGTGCTCTTGTAGTTGGTCATACTGACCTTTTTGACAAAATTCAGAACAGAAAGATAGGATCAATATAAATTCTAATCCCTTTCCAAGGCTGACTCATTAAGTGACCTTGAGAAAATCATTTCTATTTTCCATTCTGCCGTGGTCTTCATGAGAAAGAAGAGTGTGGTTCAATCTCATGGTACTTAAGGAAACAAGTAAACGATGATGACATAATTGGTATTTTGGAGAGAGAGAAGTTATCAGCAATCCTAATTCTTTTCATAATTTTTTATTTTCTCACTTATTAATTACTTTTTAAAACCATGAATGAATTTAGAGATGTATCTTGAAGCAGACATAATGTCAAACAGGGGACTATTAGAAAAATTGTCCCTATAATCATTTTGTAAATTTTTCCTCCTCAAAAAAAGCCATCCCTGTGGGTTTTAAAACCAGAATACGATTCTAGTGCAGGACAGACCCCTGGACTACCTGTGAGTGACTCAGGAAAAATCCTTCTGATCCTCTCAAGAAGCCTTGAATTTCGTGGAACCCACCCCAGCTTCAGACCCTGAAGTCTTTCGCTGTGGGTGACAGATGTGACTTTGTGAAGAAAGCAGCAGGAGTACAGGAATTTCCAGACTCGTGAGTCATGATCTCCTGTCCGAGATTAGAGCACAGATTAGCGATACCAAGATTTTTTTAAAAATCATACTTTTTTAAGTGATGGTGGTGTATGCACCCTTGTTGCGCCTGGATTCCCAGGGTGGGGTGAGGAGTGCAGGTGCAGGTTTCATTGGTAGTTCAGAGCGTGGGCTTTGGGCTGTGAGAGACCACTGTGAGAGTCAGCACTTCACTTCCACAAATCCACATTCCTCATTCGTGAACTGTCCATGGCTGCCGTCTAGTAGGGGTGGCTGCTCAAGGATCCTTGATCATTAGAGATGCTCGTTAGAGCTCCTTGATCTGTGCAGGTAACACTCATAAGCAGTACTGGAGGTTATAAAATGGAGGGTGTCTAGGCCAGTGTCTGTCTGGGCATCCCTCCTGCAACAGCTCTGGCAGGAAGCCACTGGGCTTCTGCTGCAACAGTGAAGGTCTCTTTTTGAGAGAGAACTGCTTGGCTTTCAAGACATTCTTTAGTGTACTGATTAGGAAGAAGCAACTAATAATTATTAGTTTAAGGATCATCTAGTCCAGTTTTCTGTTTTACAGATGAGGAAACCTAGACTCAGTGTTACATTCTCTTAGATTGGCAACTTGACCTAGTTCTGTAGAAGTTCAGCAGACAGGGAGACCAGTAAGGATTTAGATTGTCAAGAAAGAAGCCAGTTAGAGACACAAAACAAGAACTGGGCCCTGTACAAACCCGTAGGGCAGCAGATGGTCGTAGGGGACAGGGGAGGGCATTTTAGGTAACAGACGCGATTGGAGCAAATGTGGTCTGAATAAGTGAGGGACACAGTCAGTGGAAGGGACATGCAGGGAAGAGGTAAGAAATAGTTAGGATGAGGCTGGTTTTGGAGGACGTTCAAAACAGGACGGAATAATCTAGATGTGATGCAGTAAGATTTTCAGTTGAGGCAGTGGTGTTGTGAAAGGCCTTGGTGGGGTAACTCATGCACGACTCACCCGCCATGGTGTGCAGGTTGGATGGAGACAGTACAGGCACACCTTGGAGATAGTGCAGGTTCGGTTCCAGACCGCCGCATTAAAGCAAGTATTGCGATAAAGTGAGTCCCACGAATTTTTTGGTTTCCCAGTGCATATAAAAGTTATGTTTACACTACACTGTAGTCTATTAAGTGTGCAATAGCATTATATCTTTTAAAATGTATATACCCTAATCAAAAAATACATTATTGCTAAAAAATGCTAACCATCCTATGAGCCTTCAAGGAGTCATAATCTTTATGCTGGTGGAGGGTCTCGCCTCGATGCTGACGGCCGCCGACTGATCAGGGCGGCGGGTGCTGAAGGTTGAGGTGGCTGTGCAATTTCTTAAAATAAGGCCACAGTGTTGCTGTCACCCCCAAACAATTACAGCAGTAACGTCAGAGATCACTGATCGCAGATCACCCTAACAAATACAGTAGAAATGAAGAAGCTTGAAGTATTGCAAGAATTACCAGAATGTGACACAGAGACGCAAAGTGAGCAAATGCTGTTAGAAAAATGTCACCAATAGACCTGCTCAGTGCAACGTTGCCAGAAACCTTCCCTTTGTAACGAATGCAGCATCTGGGAAGCACCATAAACCAAGGCCTGTATTAGTGGCAGTGATATCATCTAAGAGGCTGTTGGCTTAATCTCAGAGGCGGACGACAAAGACTGAAACAGTGGCAGACGCCCTTGAAGGGGAAAATCGGTGGTACTTGAGAACTGGCCGGATTTGATGTATCGGGGAGAGAGTTGAGTCCAAAAGGGTCCCCGGGCTTTCAGGCGATGCTGTCCGCCCTGGCCCAATGTTGGTTGAAGGACGAGTAAGGGAGTGAGAGGTGATCACTAAAGGGTGAAAATGAGTGACCACTCTGAGGGAGGAGATGTAAAAAGAGAGGGGAAACCCTGAGTAATCCCCAATCTCATTTTTAATAACAAGTTTCACCTCTTCTTCAAACGTTTACTGGTAACAAGTACCAGAACTAATATTAATTTTGACTTTTATTTAGTAATTGCTGCGTAGAGCTAAGGTTAAGGAGCAAAAGAAATGACCAGAAAATTGGCCGACAAAGAAGGGAGGAAACAAAAGATGTAACGCAGACATCGGTCATCCCTGTGCCAAAAGGTGCTCTTTCCTTCATATTTTCAAGGAAGCTGTATCTTAATCCTGTGCAGTTCTTACTAACTTGTGTTCAGTGTTCACAAGCACGTAAATCAAATTAAGATAGTAAAAAAGCCTTAAAGCAAGAGAGAGGTGTCAGCTTCCTACAGCAGATGTCCCCAACCTGGGGAGCTCACTGCCCCTCCCCACCACTTCCTCCTCACAAGAGGCTGAGCGTTCCCATTCTCTACCAAAATCAAAACCAAACCTCCCCCCAAAAGGCGGGGACAGCTTTGATCCTGACTGCCCATGACGGAGAAGGGCCCCTTAGAGGAGAGCCAGCCAGCCTTCGGGAAGCGTGGCAGACACGGGCGCTGTCTGGCTCAGCCCGTCCCCAACACCGCCCTCCTTCCTCGCCCCCCAGGGGCGGGGAGCCCATCGCCCGGGAGGATCCACCCTCCTTCCTCTCCCCCCAGGGGCGGGGAGCCCATCGCCCGGGAGGATCCACCCTCCTTCCTCGTCCCCCAGGGGCGGGGAGCCCATCGCCCGGGAGAACCTGAAGCCTGCTGCTCTTTCTCCAGAGTCCTTTCCTCTGCCTGTTGTGAAAACCGTACGCATGTCTTGGGAGAAATAGGATCCGCTGTGGTGGGAGGCCCTGGCCTCTCAAGAGGCAAGTCATCACTCAACCCAGAGGACGCAGGATGCACGTCTGGTGGTGCGCACCAGTTGGAGCGTTCCTTGCGGGGAGCAGCAGTGGCCGAGCCTTTGAGTTGCGTGTTGGGCTGTGGCACAGATTCCTGGTGGTAGACTCTCTGGATGCCTCCTCACCGCCTCCCCAGTTGGGGAGGTGGTGGGAATGGGGTTTGTCTTGTTTTTCTTTCTTTTCCTTTGTTTTTGGGTTTTGCCATGAAGCTATCGCTGATGACAGCAGCCTCTGGCAATGTTTCTCTCCTCTGTATTGGTAGTGCTTATTGTTAGTTCTAAGTCTAATAAGATACCTCTCACGTAGCCCTTAGTCACACGCTGCATCTTCAGTGCCTCTTGTTTACTTTCTAATGTGCCTTTGTTTTGTCAACTCAGCTAAGCTCTTCCAGGGCCGTAGGAAATTAATCACTTCCCTGTGTGTCACAGCGCTCTTTACTGGGCCCCAGTACGGTGCACTGCACGTGAGAGATAAAGGAATGAAGCCAAGCATATCCATAGTTACACTGCGAGCTGTAGCCGCCAAGGGGCACTCAGCAGCAGTCCAGTGCGTTACGGGTGCCCCCTTCTGCGAGGAGCCCCCATCTGCAGTCTCCCAGCAGTGGTCCTTTGAAACTACTGGTTCCTGTGTTAGAGGGAGAAGGTGCCTCGTGCCCTTAAAGACCATATCGGCCACGTGGTGTGCTCTGCTCTCTGAGCCTCCTTGCGTCATCCCCTCCTACCCTGTCCATCCTGACACTAGGGCCTGTATTACAACAAACTGTGAGGTCTTTGCTGAAGAAAATCCCATAGAACTTATCTCAGCAATATGCTTTGCTGTGTATTTGTCCACGATTTAGTCATTCAGCAGATATTTCTTACGTACTTGAATATGCCAGGTGGCAGGCAAGGCTGGGTCTACAGAGACAAGATGAATAATCTCAGCCTTCATGGGGCTCGTCACCTGCTGTGAGATTCCTGCCAGGGAGCATGTCGCTGAAGTGTAATGTACCAAGTGCTGTCCTTGCAAAGGTGCAGTGAGATGTGAGGGTACAGGGCGGGAGTAGAGAGGCCTCCCGGGCAGGAGTCGAGAATGTGAGGCCGGAGTGGTGAGGAGAACCATTGGAACGGTAAACAGGAGGCTGGCAAGCCCTGGTGAGAAACCTGAATTGCATCCTAAAACCAATAGGGACTTGAGTAGTATTAAAGAAGGATATCTACGATTATCTGAAAAGGCTCTTAATATACTCCGATTTTTTTTCTAACTATATATCTATACGTGGCTAGATTTTTTTATATACTTCAGAAGCCAGAGTAGCGTGTAACAGAATTGACTGCAGAAGCAGATACGAGAATCCAACTATATTCCGTTAAGTCACACAAAAAAAGTTTACAAAAATAGAAAATAATGACATTCTTCTCATTAATTATTTTTCTATTTTGGAAAACTTTTTTTATAAAAGTATGTTAGCAAGTAGTGATTTTGCGATTGCTATTAATGAAGAAAAAAAGTATTTTAAGATTAATGAAAAGGCAATGGGGAACCATTGAAGAGTTTTTAAGTAGAGAGGTGACATGATGAGGTTTTTATCTCAGGAAAATCACTCTGAAGCCATGCCCGCCCTTGATGGCGATCTAAAATAGGACAGTGAGGGGCTTCCCTGGTGGCGCGGTGGTTGAGAATCTGCCTGCCAATGCAGGGGACACGGGTTCGAGCCCTAGTCTGGGAAGATCCCACATGCCGCGGAGCAGCTAAGCCCGTGAGCCACAACTACTGAGCCTGCGCGTCTGGAGCCTGTGCTCTGCAACAAGAGAGGCCGCGATAGTGAGAGGCCCGCGCACCGCGATGAAGAGTAACCCCCACTTGCCACAACTAGAGAAAGCCCTCGCACAGAAACGAAGACCCAACACAGCCATAAATACATAAATAAACAAATAAATAAATAAAATAAAAATAAAATAGGACAGTGAGAGTCAGGGTGGAGAGAAATGGATGGATTCCAAAGGTATTTAGGAGTCATAATTAACAGAGCCTGGTGAGCTGGCTTGTGCTGTGGATGGACATTGATGTCATTCCCCAAGATTGGGGACAGAGGAAGAGGTACGGGGTTGACAATGAGTGTTGTTTGGGATGCGCTCCATTTGACATGTCTCTGGAACACCTCAGGGGAAGCGTCAGGAGAGCTGGTCGTGTGGCTCTGAGGGGCAGCACCTGGAGGGGGAAAGCGGGTAGGAGTCTCCACCACACGCAGGGAGACTAAAGCCCCGGGGGCAGACGTGGAGAGAGAAGAGGAATAATCCTAACAGAACCTTAAGGGACACCAGCGTATAAAGGACATGAACCGGAGAAGGCGTCTCTGAGGGGCGCTCAGGGTGTGACCAGATGGCTTGAAAGACCAAGAAAGTGTGATTCCACAGAAGCCAGAGAGGGGTGTCGGGAGGGGCACGGTAGGGCCCAGTGCAGCCAGGGGTCAGGGCAGGCGGAGAGCGGAGGAGGAACCACTGATCAAGCAGAGGGTGTTACGAGTAACCTGGAAGAAAAAGAAAAAGCAATTTAATGGTTAGGATACCAGACTGGGAGCTTCTAGAAGGCACAGACATTGTCTTAGTTCTCTTTTTAGCTTCATGGCTTCAGGTACTACCAGGTACTTGAGTAGACACTCAATAATTCTGTTGATTTTACCTTGACTGATGCACCTGAAACAATCTGGTCTCCTCTGCGTCTGACCTCCATGGTAGCCCGTCCCCAGTGTAAACTGCTCACATTAAATGTACAAGTATTGCCTTAGGGTCTGTGGCGGAACTTCCCGACCACTGTGTCACGGTCACAGATGGCCTGATGAGGTATTGATCCCCTCAGCCTTTGGGGCAGCTGGGAAGAGCCTGAAGCTGCCAAGCTGGTTGCATGCAGCTTTCTCTGTCCTGTGTGTCACACAAATATATCTTTCTGTGTGTGCCATGATGTGGAAAAAACTGGACAGCCATGGTCTATAGCAGGGTGTGTAGTTCCTGTATAGGTGCCACCTCGCCTCCTCTGTGCCCAAGGCAGGTATCACTAAGCAGTCATGTCACTGTTTCCTGATGAACCCGTACCCTCCCCCAGAATCTTCCCGACATGGTCCGCAGGCAGCCACAGACAGTGCCGTGGAGGTGGCCCCACCTGCTTTACAGTTCAAAACCTAGCACTCTGATAAAGGGTTTCAGATCACCAAAGATGGAGAATAAAGGATGCATTTTTTTTCCCAGTGACTGACCTTTTAAAAATAAGATGAGGATGCTTTTAGAAAGAATTTTAATTGTTCTAAACCATCACATTCATTGTGCCTGCTCTGAAATCATTCTTTGCTGGGGATTCAGCTCAGGCTGCACTGAGCTGAGAGCTGTGCTGGCCACCTGGGGTGTTTCATGCAAATCTTACCCCCAGTGCAGCTCTCCAGGGTGCTATAGTCTAGCTGGGAAGACAAGAAATACCACTGTTAAGATACAATGCAAATATTAGATAGTAATAATAGCTAATATATATATGTAATATGTAATAAGTTAGACGTTTTCAAGCTCTGTTTTAAATGCTTTACATATATTAACTCATTTATTTCTCATATCCTTATGACGTGAGTGTAGTTATTATGCCCATAATACAGATGAGAAAACTGAGGTTCAGAGAAGTTTAAAAAAAACAAACTGAAGCCTAAGGTTACATAATAAGTGGCAGAGCTGAGATTTGAACCCAGGTATTTTGGCTCTGGAGACTGCTCCCAGTCACGCAGCATCCTCTATTTTTGTTCCTCTGTTGTTTCTCCTTAGCATTGCTTTGGCCCTTGAAGTAGGAATAAACCCATTCTCAGTCCCCTGTCTTTGAACAGGCTGACAAAAATGCCTGATTCTCCTCTCCATTGTTGAAATCATCCTCATCCTCTAAAACTCAGCTAAGCCCCCATCCTCCTTGAAGTTCTACCCCCGAGCTTTGGCTATGCCCTTTAACTGATGCCTTGTGGCTTCCTTCCTGGTTATAGACCATCTTGCCTGCTTCTGGCTTTTCCCTTTCTGGATGTCATGCCTTCCCCGAGGAGATCAGGAGCTCCACGGGAGCAAGGACCAGACCGTGCACCTTGCTCCTCTCTCCCATGGGAGCTGCAAGTGCCCCAGAGGACCCTGGGGGGCTCTTCTGATCAGGCTTCTCAGTATAGACACTGCCTGACCTGATCGTCCCTTCAGAAACCCGCCAAGGCCTTTAGAGGTGGAGTTCTACTCCATGTGACCTCCACCTGATGAACCGTTAACAAACGTTTACTGCTCTCAGTTGGAAAATTAGTTGTTTATTAATTTTCACAAGAAATTTTACTTCATTTGAAAATCTCCTTACAACTAATAACATAAAATGGCTGTTCAAAATGCAAGCTGTTTCCTTCTTCCTCTTTTGAGTATGTGGTTATTGCTTTTGAAGAAGACAAAGTGAAGGAAGCGTTTCCTGTTTGCAGAGGCTCACGCTGAACCTACAGAAAGAGCAGATTAGTGTCAAAACATCCCAGAACCTAGAGCTCCTGTAACTTTCTGCTTTTTAAGCACTTTTTTACTATCACAGCTTGGGGTTTAGTTTTGTTTTGTTTTGCCTACTCTTTCACTCTCACTCCCTTTGAAGAATAAAATGTTACAGAATCAGCCAGAGGTTCATTCCTCTTCCCACTGTTCCATAGCAGGTGTGTCGTGTCTGATGCTTTTGTATGGTATCCACTGCCGGTGCGTGTTTGTATCTTCACCACCTGTGAGTATGTATCAAGGCTTCTCAGCCTGGACACTGGGGCATTTTGGTCCAGGCCATCCTTTGTCGCAGGGTCTGTCCTGTGCCGCATAGGATGTTCAGCAGTATCCCTGGCCTCTACTCGCTAAATACCAGCAGCACCACCTTCCTGTCCCCAGCCCCCCACCCCCAACCCAAGACAACCAAAAATGCCTCCAGACATTGCCAAATGTCCCCTGGGAAGCAGAATCACCACTAATATATATACATATTTATATTTATAGTTATATACTATGTATATGTAAACTATCCGTAAAATAGTTTAAATAGTATACTATTCTAAATATTTTTAAATTTATGTAAATGGTATTGTATATACATATTCTTATACAACTTTCTTTGTTCGTTGTATTTTTGAGATTTATCCATTAGATCTAGTTCATTTATTCTAGCTGCACATATATAATAGAACCACTTAATAATTTATTTCCCTCTTTAGGGACAGTTGAATTTTTTACATTTGCTTACTTAATATTATAATCAGTGCTTCACAGAATATCCTCATAAATGCCCCATTAGGCACTCATAGCTCCCTGGAGATGAAATTGCTAGATCATAGAACATCCTCAGTTTTACTAGAGCTTGACACATTGTTCTCTAAAATGTTTGTGCCAATTTAAACTCCCATCAACAATATATGGAGTTCCCATTTCCTTCACATCATCCGTATCCTTGGTATTGTTAGACATTTTATTTTTGCCAGTCTTACAAGTATGAAATGACTTATTGCTGTTTTAATTTGCATTTCCTAATGCTAGTGGGGTTGAACATCTTTTCTTATGTTTATTGACTCAGGGTTTCCTCTTCTGTAAATTGTTTATTCATATACATTATCTGCTTTTCTCTTGTATTATTTATTTTTTCTCATTGATTCTTTACATATTCTGGATGCTATTTTGTCAGTTATATGTTACAAACATTTTCTCTTAATCTGGCAAAGTCACTGTACTTTGCCTTCTAGCTTTATTTTTAATCTGTACTTTGCCTTCTAGCTTTATTTTTTTTTACTTTGTACTTAATCTGTACTTTGCCTTCTAGCTTTATTTTTTTAATCATACAAAAGTTCTTGTTTGTAGTAATTGTTAGCAATCCTTTTTTATGATTGATCCTTTATATTTTTGTTTTAGAAATCCTTTCCTATCCCAGCAACATAAAGAATGTCTCTTATTTCTTCTAAAATTTTTAACAGTTTAGCTTTCCAGATTTAAATCTTTAACCTATGGGGTTTATTTTATTTTATTTTATTATTTTTTTATATTTAGTCATCTTGGCTGGTTTAATCACATTGTTGTTGTTTATTTTTTGACTGCACGACGTGGCGTGTGGGATCTTAGTTCCCCGACCAGGGATCGAACCCGCACCCCCTGCATTGGAAGCACGGAGTCCTAACCACTGGACTGCCGGGGAAGTCCCTGTGGGGTTTATTATAAAATAAATTTGTTTTTGTATAAGATATGAGGTAAAGGTCAAATTTTATCTCTCTTTTTAAATTAATTTATTTATTTGGCCACACCGCACAGCATGTGGGATCCTAGTTCCCCAATCGGGGATCGAACCCTTGCCCCCTGCATTGGAAGTACAGAGTCCCAACCACTGGACCGCCAGGGAGGTCCTCTCTTTTTCCATCTCTATAACCATTTGTCCTAGTACTGTTCATTAAGTGGTGTGTCTTTTTCCTGCTGACTTACAATGTCTCCTCCATCATATACCAGGTGCCCATGTTTACTTTTGATTTGTTGACTGTCTCTCCTGTTTCTTTGCCCTGTTTACCTATCATGTGCTAATACCGTCCTACTTTAATTCTCGTAGCCTAACAGTAAGTCCTAATAACTAGTAGAAAAAAAAACCCTCCCTTATACTTCTTGAAAATATTCAGGTCTAGTTTTGACCCTTAACTTGAGGTTGTCTCGTTCAACCAAAACACACACACACACACACACGCGTGTGCGCACACTTGTGAGTTTTGAATATATACCCATTAGGAATAGGTTTAGCTCCATATGACAGAAAACACAAAATCACAGAAACCCAAACAAGGCAGAAGTTTGTCTCGTGTAAAAGAAGTCAGACGTTGATAGCCCCGAGCTGGTGGGGCCCCTGCGTGAAGTTGCGCCCCGAGGCTCCTTCTGTCTGGCTCTTGCCCTGTCCTCAGCCCGCCTGGGCTCCAGGAAGGAGGAGGAAGCAATGAGGAAGGGTACATCCCTCCCTTTAAGATCTCTTCTGGAGCGGGGTGAGGGAAGGATGGATTGGGAGTTTGAGATTAGCGGATGCAGACTAAGTTATGTAAGATGGATACACAACAACGTCCTACTGTAGAGCACAGGGAACTATATTCAATATCCTGTAATAAACAATAATGGAAAAGAATATGAAAAAGAATATATATATGTAAATCAACCACACTTCAATAAGATAAATTTTTTTAAAAATTTAACTCATTTAAAAGAAATAGAAAGAGATCTCTTCTGGAGGTCCCAGATGCCCTTTTTGCTTGCATACCATTGGCAGAACTGAGTCCTCGTGGGGGAAGCTGAGAAATGTACTAACTGTGCGTCACCCCCCCAAAAAAAGTCCTATTTTTAAAGAAAAGGGAATGTGGGTATTGAAAGTCAACCAGCAGTCTCTGCTACAGCCTGGAATTGGCAGAGTGTGAAAAGATGACAGTATTGAGTCTTCCAGGCAGGAATGTGCTGTCTTTCCACTTATTTAGGTCTTCTGATATCCTTCAATCAAGTTTACCAGTTTTCATAGAGATCTTGCAAATTATTTGTTAGATTTAATTCCTGAGTACCTAATGGTTTTTATTTCTCTTTGTAAATAGGAATTTTTTGCACTTATATTTTCTCAGTGATCACAGGCAAGGAATGTTAGTGATTTTTTTTATTTTGTACTCATTGGTTCTCATTTTCTAGGTAGACAGTCATCATGTGTGATGACAGTTTCTCCCTTTCCATCCTTCTGCATTTTCTTTCACAGGTGGTTGGTTTCATCCTCATTATGCCGTGACTCTTGTTGAAAGCAAGTGGTGATAATAGGCATTCTTGTCTCTTCATCAAGTTTTATCAAATTATTTTTATATCTGTTGAGTGTGAACATTTGGTTTTCCTCCTTTAATCTGTTAATGTGTGAATTACATTACTATATTTTCTAAGATTCCTGAGGTAAATCCTAATATAGTACATCATAGTGGATAAGATGATGATCTTTTTTGAACATTGTTGGATTGAGTTTGCTAATCTTTTATTTAGGATTATTGCATCTGTCCATAAATGAAAAATAGATTGTTTTATAATTCTTCTTTCTCATAATAGCCTTCTCTGATTTTTGGAAACAGCGTTATATAGCCTCAAAAAATTAGGTGGGGGGCTTCCCTGGTGGCGCAGTGGTTGAGAATCTGCCTGCCAATGCAGGGGACACGGGTTCGAGCCCTGGTCTGGGAAGATCCCATATGCCGCGGAGCAACTGGGCCCGTGAGCCACAGCTACTGAGCCTGCGCGTCTGGAGCCTGTGCTCTGCAATAGGAGAGGCCGCGATAGTGAGAGGCCTGCGCACCGCGATGAAGAGTGGCTCCCGCTTGCCGCAACTGGAAAAAGCCCTCGCACAGAAACGAAGATCCAACACAGCCAAATAAATAAATAAATAAATAAATATTTAAAAAAAAAAAAAAAAAATTAGGTGGGGAGCTCTTCTTCTTTTCTGTTCTCTAGAACAACTTGTGTAAGATGGCAGGTCCTCAAAATTTTCATAGACTTCACCAGTAGATTTTTGGTAGGTAGATTTTTAAGTATTATTTCAATTACATTAATGGCTAAAAGTCTAATCAGGTTTTCTATTTCTTTTTGTAACTTTCCATTGAAGTATAACATACAGAAAAGTTAGCATTATATAAAAGTAATCATACAAATGTACTTTTTTGTGTTTATTTTATTTAACATTTTATTTGAGAGATTTAGCCATATTGTTGCATACAATTGTAGTTTGTTCATTTGAACTGCTATATAATACTACATCATGTGAATATACTATAATGTATCCATGATACTTAATGGGCATTTGGGTAGTTTCCAGTCTTTGAGGATTGCATACAACACTGCTGAGAACATTCTGGTCCCTGCCCTTGGTGAACATGTGTTTGCATTTATGTTGTCCAGGAGTGGAATTTGCTGAGGCATCCACGTATGTGCAGCTTTAGTCGATGCTCCTGAACAATTTTTAAAACTGATTACCAATTTCTATTCCTTCTTGAGTTTTGGCAAGTTACGTTTTTCTAGAAAATTGTCTATTTCATCAAAGTTATTAGCACAAATAAAGTATTCTTATTTAATATCTGTCGTTATGTTCCTTGTGTTATTCCTAATATAATTTGTGCTTCTTTCTTTGTCTTTTCACTAAGCATCAGGTTTATTCATTTTATTTGACTTTTTCAACAGTCAGCGTTGGGTTTTCATTGATTCCTTCTGTTGTGTCTCTGTTTCCCACTTTATTAACATTTGCTCTATACTTCATTCTTACCAATTTCTTTAGACCATTGTTACCTTCTCTAACTTCTTAAATTGTATTTAACTGTTTAATTTTCAGTCTTCATTTTCTTTAAGCTCAATATTTTAAAATTACATCAACTACTTAATTATATCCCACAAGCTTTGATTGGTAGTAGTCTCAATTTTATTCACTTTTAGATATCTTCTAACTTCCATTATGATTTTTCATTTTTGATCTCAAATGTGTGCATTTTTGTTTTATATTAATTATAATTTTGATATTTATTTTTAGTTGCATTATAGTCAGAGAATATAGTCTGTATAATATTTATGTTTTGGTATTTGTGGACATTTCATATAGGACTTAGTGCACTGTCACTTTTTTAATAAATAATTTACTTAGAAAAGAATGTATATTCTCTAAAAATTGAGTGCTGGCTATATATGTCCATCTAGACAAACTTGTTATTTATGTTCTGTATTGTTATTAATTGTCTGTCTGCTTGATCTATCAGTATATGCTGAAAATTAAATATATGTCTAGATGTTTCCACTTCACTTGTAATTTTGTTAAATTTTACTTTCTGTATTTTGATGCTGGCATGTTATATATAAATAATATCAATGTATCTTAGTGATTTTATCCCCAATAATGCCTCTTTTGCCCTTGAGGTCTATTTATTTGACATGAATATAGCAACATCAGTTTGCTTTAATATTTCTTTTTCCATCTCTTTACATCAACTTGTCTATGTCTTTATATTTTCAGTTTGTCTGTTGTTGGGTTGGGGGGAATGGGAGAGATTTCAAAATTGACAATCTCAGCCTTTCAGCTTGTGAGTTTGTCAATGTATATTTAGTGTGATCATTAATATATTTGAATTTATTTCTACCAGTATCTCTCCAGAACAGTTTTGCATAATATCTCTATTTTTAGTTTCCCTATTTTTTAAAAAAACTATCTTTTTTTTTATAGCGTCCTATTCTTTTTTTTTAACTCCTTCTGTATCTCAGTCATCTTAAAACTTCTAATTTTATGGGTTTTTTTCAGAATGTTGTAAATTTAAGTTCTTGGGGATCTAGTCCTCCTATTTATTGTACACACTGACTCTTGCTCATGATGGGTTTTTTCCTCATGGGTTTTGTAGTTTGGGGTCCGAGTCTTCCCCCACTGGAGCTGTATCTATGAATCCCATCTAATTCCAGGATGAGAGAGTGTCTCTCCAGAGTAACTTTAGATTTACTTCTGCTTGGCTCCTTAGGTGTATCCATCTCCAATCCCAGAACGAATTTTATGTACTTTTCAATGGGTTCTTAGAGCAGATATGTGGTGTAACTTGAACCCCAAATTTCCCTGCAGTTCTCACCTCTCAGGCAGACCGAGATTCCTGCTCCCTCCCTCAGGAAAATCTGCTCTTTGGTTGGTTTTTTTCTCATCCTCTCTCACTGGGGGTGCTGCCATTTGAGGTTGTGCCTTTAAGGAGGTAATGAGCTTAAAGTCACTGCCTCTTTCAGACCCAAGGCCTCCTCTCCTGAACCCAAATAGGTGATAAAACCCAAGTACCTCTGGATTAGCAGGATGTGCTCCCCCCTCACACTCCATCCTCTCTTCTTTACTGCCCTGGTTTTCCAGAGCTTGTTTCTGGCATCTTGGGGCCTCCATCTTCCCTTTATGTTCAGCTATGCATATGAAATATTTTTAAATTTTATCTAGCATGTTTAGGTATTATAATTTTCCTATATTATAATAGGAAAAATTTTAGGTTTTCTTAGTCTCTAAATCTTCCAGAACTAGAAGACATCTAGAAACAGATTTAAGTTGATAAATTTAAAAGGCGGCATATAGGCAAAAACGTCAGTTTTTTAAAAGCATCATGCAGGGCATATGTTTTCTTCACATAGTGGCTTTTTTTCATTGATGACATAGAAAAGGCAAGAAATGACATCGCCACCAATGTGAAGTTATCCATAAAGCCACACAGAGGACAGGTGTGAACCTCTTGTCCCTGCGTGTAAGGTTTACCTTTACATTCCCGAGCCTGTCCCCCAACCTGGGTTTTATCTCCGCCTGCAGTCTCTCTCTGTGGACCTTGCTCAGAATTTACTCAAATTTTAAAAAAGAACAAGAACAGGGAGAAGGGGAGCTGGAGGAGAAAGGGGGGAGGAGCAACATTTTAAAGAGCTGCTGAAGGAAGCTCCAGGTTTCTGGTCGCCTGCCCTGAATTTGCCTCCTCTCGTGTCTTCCCGAGTCCAGCGGAGTTGGGACAGTGTCGGTGGGGACACCATGGGGCTGAGGGTAGGAGTGACTGCATGTGTCTTCCACTGCCTTCTGGAGTCAAATTGCACAGATCCCTTTGGCAGTAGCTGCTACCTTCTCTTTTCTCTCTGTGCACCTATTGCAGGCTGCTGATTTTAGCCTATTGATTCAGCTTGCACACAGCAGGTCCATCTGACATTTTATTTCCAGTCTGCATCTGTGACTGCATTGCAAGAGAAAGCTCTTTAGTGCGTCACGATGTTTCTGCTCCTCCCGTGTCTGAACGCTGTGCATTGATCTCTTTGTAGGGAGGAATGATCAACTGGAACCGTCTTTTCCCTCCTCTACGTCAGCGACGAAACGTAAACTATCAGGATGGTCGGCAGTCTGAGCAACAAGCGTCCCCTCCTCTAGAGGTTTCGGAGGAGCAGGTAATCAGAAACACCTGGTACTTACCCTAAACCCATGCTTCACACTCCAAGCAGTTTTGGTGAATGAGACTTGAAAGAAATCAAGCATATAAATACAAAGATTTTGATATCAGGTAAACCACCACCTACACCAGTGATAGACACTTGGGCCCTTTATTGGCTACTGTGGGTCTTATGAGTTTGAGGAAGGCATAATTTGAAACAAAAATGCGTTGTGATCGCTTATTTTTAAATCTGTGATATTTCATGTTTACTGAAGTTGGTTCACGACGCAGGCTGGGAGAGAAGGAGGCAGAAGGACAGGGAGCTTCTCTGTTTGTGTGGTTTTCACTTAGGAACCAAGTTAATGTTTTACATACTGAAAAAGCAAATCAACAATGGGGACAATCATAAAACTAAAAGGACACTGAAATAAATGTTCCAGCTGTATCTTAAGTGAATAATATAATCGAAAGGGAGAGGGAAAATTAATTTCGGTAACTTTTGAACGTAATATGCCCTCTTAAAAAAAAAAAGAACTGCAAACCTCAAACTCTTCGTGGGTTTATTTTTCATGGTGGTATGAGTACAGCAATTCTGAAATTATATTGTATGTATTGTAGATTAGAGGAAACGAGGAAATAGGATGATCTAAAGGGACAGGATGTATGCAGCTTAATCTCAGGTGGCTCAGGAAAAATAAATGGGAGTGTGTGTGTGTGTGTGTGTGTAGACAGAAAGCAACTGTGGCAAAGTAATAATTGGTGAATGTGGATGAAGAGTAATTGGGTTCTTTGTGCTCTTCTTGAAATTTTTCTAGACGTTTGTAATTATTTCACACTAGAAAGTTTTTGAAAATCTAAGCTAGTAGGTTGAGAGCACTTCAGTAACAACCCTTTTAAATTTCATTCTGCAAATGTTGCTTTCTTCTCATAAAAGCAAATCAAGGTCAGTGTTTCATAGCGAGTCACCCCATGCACTTTCCCCATCCCCTGTTCCCAGAGCCAACAAAAGCCAGTCCGATCCAAGGCACTTGGTCTCTGTGGCAAAGCTGTATGTATCCTGGCTTTTTCTGGAACTCAGGAGGGGCTTCTGGGCAGGGCGCCCACTGGCACCTCTGGGTTAGGCCACCACAAGTGAGAGAAACCAATGGAATATGCCTGGCGAGCTGACCCAACCCCTCGCCCTTAACTTCTCAGCTCAGACTCATCCTTTGAGCAACTCGTTAGGGTTGAGAGATGGATTAAGGAGCCATAGTTCTCTTCCACCTCCATTAGCGAATTTCCAAAAAACTGTTAGCCCCACGATTAGAAAATAAAGCCGAGTAACTCAGCATTTATAAGGCATTTATAATAACAGATTAAAAAATAAACTAATACTCTCAAATTCAGGTGAAAAGAAATAAAGTTCTGTTATATTACTGTTTCCTTGATAGAACCCAGGTCACATCCCTCACAACAGAGCAGCCGTTAACGATAGAAAGTATTTAAAGGTGAAATAGTTCTTAGTTTTGACACTTGAGGGAAAAAAAGTGTCAAAAAATGAAAACAAGGTGAATGTGTGTAATTGAAGTCTTTAGGGTTTTTTTTTTAAATGAATCATTCTCCTTGATCCTCCCAGAATGACGAGAGTGAGGTTAACATGATGTCGGTATCAGTTCAAAATATCCTTTACTTCTTCTTGGCTCTGTTATGAAAAGATGTAAATACATGAGAGGTTGTTTTTAACATGCTTCCTTATTCATTGACTTTTCTAAATCTTGTCTTTTCTCTTTCTTGATTATCCTGAAATGGCCTTACAGACTGCCCCGCATTAAGACATGGAGGTCCCCCTCAACATTATTTCTGTAGACTCTCAATAATTTTTGTGTTAGGTGCTCGAGAGACTGTAAAAGAGAAGAAAGACGTTGTTCTTACCTCAAGACATTTACAGTAATGTTTACAAATGTATAGTTACATATAATCGCTTGGTTAGTTGGAGGCTAGACACTGTCTAAAATATTATTTGGGGTTTCCCTGGTGGCACAATGGTTGGGAATCCGCCTGCCAATGCAGGGGACTCGGGTTCGGGCCCTGGTCCGGGAGGATCCCACGTACCATAGAGCAGCTGGGCCCGTTTGCCACAACTGCTGAGGCTGCGCTCTGGAGCCCACACTCCACAGCGGGAGGGGCCCCCCCAGTGAGAGGCCCCGCGCACCGTGACGAGGGGTGACCCCCGCTCATGGCAACTGGAGAAAACCCGCCCGCAGCAACGAGGACCCAATGCAGCCAAAAATAATTAAATAAATAAATATATTTTTTTAAACAATTATTTGTTAGTAACATTAAGATAGTTTGAATTAACAAAACCTTTTTATGCTTAATTTTTCAATTAGATGTGCTGTACTTTATTTAAATATCAGTCATGTGATTTTAATGCATTTAAGAAACTTAGTAATTTTCTAAACCAAGGAAAAGAGAAATGATTATTTGAGTTTTTTCTGATGTGAGCAAATACTTCAGGAATTTTAGTGAAAGTTATTTAAGATAGGAAATGTAGTCCATCTATTTTGAAAACAAAGAATATTCTAAGAAAGAATGTGCATCCCCTGTTAAGTCTAGTAAGACTCTAACATACGGCCATAGAAATGTTTGCGACCTTTTCTACTATTGCTATTAAGTTTCTGGATTTTTAGTTCTTCACGATCCACTCCTACTGTTTTTCAACAAGCACCTTTGCCAGTTCATCACCCCTTGCAGATGCCACCCCAAACCCTACTAGTATCTTAAAAATAAGTGTATGCATTATTGCGTTTCTGTCTCTTTTTATTTTTTTCTTCTTAACCAGGGATTTTCATATTACACCCACACGCAAAATTAACAGATAATGAAATTTTGTCATATTGGCCTCATTTTTTTTTTTTTTTAATCAAAAGGGAAAAAAACTTCCCAAGTTTGTCTCTCTTGAGCCCTCCCCAAGCTTAGAAGGTGACCCTTCGGTTTATGCTTAATGGGACGCACAGGTGAAATCGGACAAGGAAGTTAAACAGGACTAACTGAGCCAATGCCGGCATTTAACGAAAGGAGGACAAGCATGGAGTTTACAAATGCTGACTTCCTCACTTCCAGTCACATGTTTCCCTCCTTGTAGTCAGCCAGCAGTTATCAGCTGTCCGCTCTGCCCAGCCTAACCACTGGGCCAGGTTCTTGAACTACGGAGATAGGTAAGGCAAGCGATTCCTGCCTGCACGTGGTGCAGAGCCCAGGGTGGAGCCAGGCTCAGGGGCAGCTCTTGCCAGCTGTAATCAAACCTTCCGATGCTGCTGAAGGATTGCCAGCGTGGGAGGGTGGGGGCAGTGCTCTTTGTAAAGATGTGGCCTGGTGAAAAGCGCATCAGATCTGGGGAAGCACAGGTGGGTTGGGCTGGAGCGGAGAGTGACCGCTGGGGCAGGGGCCTCATGTGGGGAAGAAGTAGGGAGGCTTCCCAGCGGTCCTCAGTGGGGCGTGGACCTCTGCTTCCGTGCTGGAGGCATTAAGGTGCAATGCAGGATTTTAAACAGGGAATCCCATCGTTGGATTTCCCTAGAGGATGGGCTCGACGTGAAAGAAGGGGCGTGTTACGCTCATAACCACGCATGTAGTGTCTTCCATCTCTGCCCAGGGAACGTATTACAGTCCGGGTGCTTATGAGACTCTTGCCCACTCGAGGTATGGTACCACTTCGAACGTTTATAATACGTGAGACCCGTCATGTGGATTCCATTCATGTCCTCTGAAATATCCATCGGCCCAAGAGAGATGGCACACAGACACTCTCAGTCATAGCGGATAAGTAGCGAAATGTATTCAGTATGAGAGAATCTAAATCTCAGTGAGTCTCTCTTCTCATCTCTGGAGTCCTCACCACTGCCTCTGAAAAACCTATCTAAACTCCAAAATGCTCACCTTATGAAAACTTAGCGCTTCTGCTCTGGGTATCTGGACCCCAGTGAGTTGGGTGTTGGTATAGAGACACCCATGTCATCTGGTTCCCTGGCGGACGGTGAGCTCCATGAGGGCCAGTACCGTCTCTTCCGCGTTTCCCTCCTGACACAGAGCCTGACACACAGCAGGTGCCCGAGTGGCGGTTAGAGCAGGGCTGAACGTGAAGGTGCGGTTGGAGGGCTTCTTTTTCGAAAGAACACTTGTTTTCACTTAAAAATGTGTTAGAGGGTGGTCCTTCGTCAGACCTTTCCACCTCTAATCTCTAATGCTAGTGTTAGAACGTGTTATCCATTAGAATGAAATATTGAGTGGCAGTCAAATAATTAACCAGCTTTCGGGGGTGCCTAATTCTTCTGAGTACTGAAAGATGTAAGCAGAGGAGCCCCCCCCCCCCAGCCTGTAGCCAGGGCCTTCTCAGGACTAAACCCTGAAGCAAGCAGGAGAATGCAAAGATGAGGGGCCTCTGAGCCACCTGCGGCCGGGCAGGAGCGTAAGATAACCAGGTACAGTCCACTCAGCCAACCGTGTGATCACAGGGGTTCAGCAGTTCCAAGGAACAGGAGAGGGGGTCAGCTAATAGGGAATGAGGGTGGCACTGACCCACAGGGATCTGGCATTGAGCTTGCCCTGATTGGTGACAAATGACAGCTATAATGAGGGCAGGGAAGGGCAAGCCTACCTCCCAGGGCCTATCTGGGGTCACTCCTCCCGGCCGGGTGTGCACATGGCCTGGGAAGCGGCCAGCCGCCATGGGCAGCCCACAGGGGACTGGTTGGGACTACCTTTCAGGTGGGCGTCGTTTTCTGCAAGAGTCAGAATTTGGGAAGTAAGAACCCCAAAAACGATTTGTTTTTGACACCCTTAGCTAAAGGGAAGTTAAAGAAAACCACAGTCTTATTTGAACAAAACAAGCAAAGGAGTGTTTCAAACTGAGAGGAATTGCTATAAATCTCATTGGAATGAACGTCCTACTTCACTTGTGTCAAAGAGTAGTAGAATGTTAAAGTAGGGTTTTATTCATTTTCTTGAGTAAGAATTACCTTGAGGTAGTAGGGGCACAAGTTCCAACCATAGAGGATTAAAAAAAAAAGGAAAGGAAAACCAGTCCAGATTTATCTCCTTTCTCTATAGGTTTCTTTTCTCGTTTGGTGAGGTCTCTCCTTGGGAAGCATATTTCCACCTCGTCCTCCTTTGCAGCACTGACGGGTGACAGTGACAGGGCTCTCCCGTAGCGCCCGCTCCTGTCCCAGCTCCCAGACCTCGGGCCGGCCTCAGGGGTCCCTGACGAAGAGCAGCTGTTAGAGTCGGAGGTCACTGCAGGGGGACCTTGCGCAAGTGTGTTTCCCTCCCAGTGAGGAGGCTGAGCTACAGTTTCAGTGCCGGCCTCTCCCTGCCATCCTGCCCCTCTCATCTTGCCGCTGGGAAGTTGCATTTTCAATCGTAAGAAACAGGCCTTGGAGATGTGATATTTGAGTCACTTGAGATTTTGTGAATAAGTGATGGGGAAAATGGGAAAAGCATACCATCCTCTTTGGATAATAACCCAGCTACACCTGGCTTCTAAAAGAAGTTAGAGAAAAGGATCGTTCGGGTTTTTAGGCTAGAAACCAAGATGAACTCTATTCTGATGTTTTGTGGTGAGTATTTTAGATGGAAACTTTCCTGTGATGCACAGGCAGGAG
This sequence comes from Balaenoptera musculus, assembly GCF_009873245.2. Lineage (NCBI taxonomy): Eukaryota > Metazoa > Chordata > Mammalia > Artiodactyla > Balaenopteridae > Balaenoptera > Balaenoptera musculus. The sequence goes on from NC_045802.1 coordinate 68,381,649, forward strand.
GAGGAAGGTACTCACGGGGCTCTGGAATAGAGGAGGAATGTTGAAGGAGATGCGTTTTAGAAGGTTTTCCAGAATGCCTCAGACCCACCAGCGCGGCACTGACTGACATGCTCTTGACTCTGCTGTCTTCCTATCCGACTTCATTCGGGCTGGCCACCTTAGTTTTGTTAGACCAATTCTTGTTTACGCAATTTAAACGCTAGAAACAGGTAGCAAAGGTCACTTGCTTTGTTCAGCATCGCTGTATTCAGCCATGGCGGGAGGTGTGCGTGTGGGTGTGCTTGGCTGTGGACCCGGGTGGCATCAGGTCCCTGTCATCTGGGGACACGGGCCTCTCCCTGGATGCCAGTGACCCTGGTCCTAGGAGACGGCGTGGTGGTGGCCCTTCTGCTCCGGGACTCCCTCCAGCCACTCTGAAAACAAGCCTGTGTTTGATCTTGTGAAAGACACGTCAGTTCTTTGACCAACAAAGGGTATAAAACTAGCAAAGTGGAAACAGTTCAAGTGAGTGCTGAAAACAAAACCCGAGGGCAGTTTTGTCACGTCGGAGGCTCTGAGGGAGTGATCCTCTACACCCGGCCCAGTGGCTTCTCAATAGGACAGAATGATCACAAGAGGGAACGCTTACTGAGCACCTGTTATGTGCCGGTCACCGTTCTAGGCCTTTCACACCTGTCTCTCCTACCCTCAAAGCTGTGAGGAAGCTGGGAGCCCGAGGCTCTAGTCCCCGGCCTGGGGCCACACAGTGACTCCGCAGAGCCCCCTCTGCCACCTGGCGGGGTCCCCACCTCCCAGCAGCTGAGGCTGGGGCGCTTCTCTAACAGCTGCCAGCTAGCTCCCCTGTGGTTTTATTTTAAGGAATTGTGAACCTCTAGAACCCTATCCGTGTCTTGCTTATGCAACCGCAGGTCTGCGTGGCCTCAGTTTTCTCTCGCTACTGTTGAGCATGGGAGTTCCCGCATCGTGCGCTAAATAAAGCTTCACACTCAGACGGTTACGAAACACACAAGGATTGTGCAAGTCGGGCGCCGATAAACACGGAGGACCACGACGGTGGGTGATTCTCGGTGTCCACCACGGGGGCTGCAGCTCTCTGCTGCGGCCCTTACCGCCTTGGCCGTGAGCTGCTGAGCCCCCGAGGAAGGGCAGCGGTGGGAGGCACAGCCCCCTGCCTGGCTGCGGCCGCCCCAGCCAGCGCCGTCCTCTGCAGGGTGACGGGGCAGCCAGGAAACACGGTCAGGACCCCTCTCTCTGTCCTTCTTCTGGTTTTCTGATCGTTACCCTCATACCCACGCCCGAGCATGCCATTTCATGTTTTGTAGACGTTTACAGTTTGGGACACTAAAGGAAACTTACAGATGCCCTTTCTTCCTGTGCTCGTTCAGTTTTTAAATAGCGTTAACACTGTTTCTACTTTGTGAGCTTTCTCGTCTGGTCAGAGTACCAGGTCATTCAGCAGTGAAAATGCTCTAATCACACTCGTCTTCTCACCCCTGAAGAAATGCAAAAGGCTCCAAAGCCAGCTTTAGGCAAAGGGCTGTGATGGCCACTCGGCCACTGCCTGCACAGAACAGCGAGCATCCTTTTCAGCGGAGACCTGTGGAAACCAGCTCAGCTGTCAAAGCCAGTGACGGCACGTGTGGTTGTGCGTCTGCAGAGAGAATGAACCTGGAGGAAGCCTTGTGTGCAGGGAACGCGTTTCTCCTCACACCAGACATCACCCCCTCGGCCGCGGCCCGGCCACCCCCGCCAGACCCAGGCACTTCTCCCTCGGGGCCGCGGGGCCGCGGCCGCTCTGCTGTGTGTGTGCAGCAACCCGTGCTCAGCATCTCCTGGATTTCGGACCAGACTCGGAGTCAGTGGAGAGAGAACTCCAGTACAGTTGGAAGCTGTGGCCGGCAGCCCCGCCTGGTACCAGCGCCGGGGCGAGGCTCACACGGCATCAGCTCCAGGTTATGAATCGTGAATCGCCAAACAGATGGATTTGTTCCTGTCGGCTGGGTGCAAAGAGGCAGCCAGGCGTTAGCTATGCTTGAAGTACTGGAGGCGACAGAGGTGACAGCGAGTGTAGCATTTGCCACACTGTTCACCGTCATTGAGAGAGGCCAAGTCATTGTGGCCCGTGGTGTCATGTCCGTGGGCAACAGAGACAAGGCAGGCAGAGCTGCCCACCCCCTCACTGGCCACGTTCACTCCACTAAAGATAGTGGTCCTTAACCAGAAGTGACTGGAATAAACATCATGAAAGGTTATTTCAATCCAGGAGTGTATGAAATAGCCTGGCCGGAGTACCCAGACCAGTGAGGTGGTTTCTCCCTGTTGACACACGTCCAGCACGGGTCCTGTGGCCCCGCTCCCCGAGTGACACTCAGTGTGAAATGACCCCAAGGAAAGGGAAAAGTGCGGATGTTGACACACGTCCAGCACGGGTCCTGTGGCCCCGCTCCCCGAGTGACACTCAGTGTGAAATGACCCCAAGGAAAGGGAAAAGTGCGGATTCTGAGAGTTGAACGGCAAAACTGATGTGTCACGTGTGGCAGGAGCCTGAAATAGATTATCAAGCAGATACTTGTGAGAGGTAAAGGGCCTTGTGGTCTGAAGGCACCAAACTGATCCTGTTGACACAGGATGCCACCAAGACATTTGCACTTCTCGCCACGTCGGGAGAGATGTTAGTGGCATTGCAACAGATAATAATATGAAGTTTGAAACTGGTTAAAATTCAAAAAACCTGTTGATGAGCCACTTGGATAGAAAGGGGAGGGCTCTGGTGAGTTCTGGGCCCTGCCTTTGGCCTTGTCTGCTTGGCATTTTAACTTGAGTGACGTTGTAGAGCTTATTAGCAAATGTGCTAATCAGATGTGGGGATGATAGAGTTTGAGGGAGCTAACACAGGAAACAACAGAATTTAAGCTGACAGAGTTTTGGTTGGCTAGAAAACGATCAGAGGACGTTCGACAGAGATGCTCCCAATCCTAAACCTGGAAGAGGAGATACAGACTTACTCGGAGGCCCGGCTTGAGCGCATTTCACTCAGGGTTTATAGCAGGCCCGCTAACTCACCACCCCAGGGTGCTGTAGCTACACACTCGGGACGTGTACATGCACACACATGCATGCACACCCACTGTGCCAAGGGCTGGGATGGCACAGTCTAGCTGCCCTCTGTCCTGGACAGACCACGCCCGCGGTACCATATTCTGCAGCAGCACAAATGGGTGAGCACTGGAAGGGGAGGGGCAGGCTGGAAAGTGCTGGATTCTGAAACACAGGTATGAACGAAGGCAGCCAGGGCCCTTACGGTATGGTGGTAAGGAGAAGCTGTCGGCCCTAAGTCACAGCCTGGAGGAGCACAGGACAGAGGTCAGTGGGACCACAAGACCCCTTCTCTGAGTTTCTCCTCGGCTGGGAAACGTGGGAAAGGGCCACGGGCCACGAGATCAGTGGACGAAGATGAGTTAACCAGGCCAAGGGCAAAGGGGAGAGCCTCCCAGCAGAGGACACACCAGCAGCAAAGGTGGGAGACACGGAGCCACACGGCCTGGGACGGACCAGGAGCTGCGTGCCTGCGGAGGCAGGGAGGCCACTCGAGCGCCTGTGCAGAGAAAGGAATGGGGCTGTTTCCTGTGGCTTAAAAAGGCAAATTAGGGCCTTTGAAGTCCCACAGGCGGTAACTAATTAGACTCAGATTCAGCTCCCTTGAGGAAGAGCTTTCCATCCCGGCCAGTGGGTGAAGAAGTGTTCCTGAGACTCCAGAAAGGGCCACTTTTTCCCAGAGCAGGAGATGGAAGCAGGGATCCCTGCCGTTCTGCCCACGCCGGCAGTCGGTCCGTTACCCCCGGAAGCTGAGCTGGAAACCGGCGGTCTCCTCCCCCAGGCCGGCCCTTAGGAGGCGTGTGTGCAGGTGGAGAACTGGAAGGAGGTTCCTTGGAGGGAGGACCCTCACTGTGCTTTCTTTGAATCCTGGTCTTAACAGCCCACCGATGAGGGATCACAGCGTCAGTTCCAAAAACACCAGCTAGAACCCCGGCTTCTGAAAAGTGGGCCGAGTCTCCTCCCAGCCGGTTAGCCTCTCCCTAAGGCCCCCTGAGGGACGAGGAGTCTGGGGTCTCAGTCACCCCTGCGCCCGCCCGCTTGCCCCGCCTGCCCTCGCCCTCCCGCGCACACCCCCCTCAGCTGGGGGGAAGGAGAGGCAGCGGGGCTTTGACCACTGGGGAGCCCCAGGGCATCGCGTTCTACCAGAAGGAAGGTTAGAAGTGGTGACTAAGTCCCCAGCCCCTTGTCAACTCACACCTCGTTGGAAATCTCAACATTTGTAGGAGTATCACTTTTCACTATTTGTTATTGCAAATGTAGTATATTTCAAAATAAGTTAAAAAAAAAAAAAGCAACACCTGCGGCTAGTCCAGGGTCATAAGTGTTTTTATAATACATTTTAAAGTGGGAAAACAGGTTACGAATAAACTGCAGTGACGCTGCCTGTTTTGACCTTGGAGACTGCCTGTATGTAAAAGTACAGGAAACGTCTACATTCACAGATTCGGGATCTGTGGTCGAAAAGATGGAGGCCTCGACCTCCCTGCTCTCGGTGGCTTTAGCTGCCTCCTCTGCGCAGTTCTGCCCGGGCTTCGCCCCCTGTGCGCAGCTGCTGCCCGCAGGCCGGCGGCGACTCCGGGGACGCTGCACCTGCCGAGAGACGCCGGGCGGGCGGGGGGGTGGCGGGCTCCCCAAGGCCGTGCTCTGCCTGAGCCACGCCAGGAACGCAAAGGCGCGTGTACCCTCGGAGCCCGCCAGCCTCAGGACGCCTGCGGCTTGGATAAGCTCTTCCTCGGGAGTCAGACTCGACCCGGAAGGAGTGTGGCTGGTGCAGACCGGCTTCCCAGGCCCCGCGCCGCAGCTCGGCCGCCCCCTGCTCATCCTGGCAGGTCTCTGACCCTCGGAAGCCCGCTTCCTCGTCTCTAAAGCGAGGACTCAGTGAGAAAATGCGTATTTATTGGCTGTATATAGTGAGCACCTTAAAAGGTTGAGCCGGTTGTAATTTTATAAGCATCAGATTTCACACTGAAATGAAAACCTGTCCTGTTGTGTTTTTTTGATCTGTCCTACAGAACTCACACGAGGAACATTCTGGGGCTGGTGGGTCAGTGGCAGTGTCGTCAGCCTCATGAGGCTTCTGGTTTTGTTTCTGTTTTCAGGTTGCCCGGCTCATGGAGATGGGATTTTCCAGAGGTGACGCTTTGGAAGCCCTGAGAGCTTCAAATAATGACCTTAACGTGGCCACCAACTTCCTGCTGCAGCACTGACGGTCCCAGCGGACAGCACAGGGGCCGGCGGGCTGCTGCCCACAGCGGGTGCCGTCCCGCCACCGGCTCAGCCCCAGGACCCGGCACTCTCTGACGCGATGTTCTCGCTGTCCTCTTGAGCGAAGGGTGGTCCCCGCTGCTCCCTCCCTTAATTCCAAGATCATTACCATTAAGTATCCAAAATAAGTTTGCCATTAAGGTAGCATGTATTTTCTATCTTTATTTTTTTATGGAGTATTTTCCTTGGTTTGGAGAATTAATCTCCCATTCCTAATGTGTTTTAAATGCATTAAAATTGCAGATTTCTGCAAGCAGTTGAATAGCACTCCAGATGGGAAATTACCGCTATTGTCATATTCTTTTTACTATAATGCATCTTCCTACATTATATCTGATCATAAGTGCTGGAAAGGGGACTGTTACTCAGAAAGGACCTGTCAAATTTTCTTTATGGACTTTTTTCATTGCTTTTTTTTTTTTTTTCCCCCCCCTCAAATTTGCTTTCAAACCCAGGTGGCTGTTCAGGATCCCCACTCCCTAAGGATGATCAGTTCATACCTGCCGCACGCAGAGTTGGCCAGAGCCGGCCGCTGAGGGAGGGACAGGGAACTGAGCCCTCTTCCGCCTGTCCCAGCCCGCTCCCGTCTAGGGGGTTTTTCCCAACTACTCCCTGCTTCCATTAAAAAACAATGATAAGAATCAGGTACCGATTCGAGGTTCTGGAATACTCCGTGAAACATAACTGGAGTTAATTTTGCTTAGAATATCCACAGTTAGCCACTCAGGCTAGGAGTAAAAATGGGACAAAGAGAAGAGCGGGCTCCCTGGAGCAGTACGGGGCGTCCTAGCTGCAGGGCCGGCCCCTCTGGAGGCAGGTTCCACCTGGCCCTGGGGTGATCGGATATCAGCCTGAGGCAGGGTAGACTGACCCCACCGTGGGGAGGAGGGGGTGGCCGGAGCAGATGAGCCTGAAAAGATCTAAAGCAAGATTTAAGGAAACTTGCAACTATTGTGTTCTGCAAAGCCAGCAGAAGTGTTGCAAACTGATGCAAATTTAGACATGCGTGGTACTTACAATAAAGTTTTTAATGTGTTTTACTTTTTGGTGTTTCTTTATTAGACTTACCTAAATAAAACTTTGTTCTAGTCTGTACTATTCTTTACCATCCAAACAAAAAAAAAATTTTTTTTTATCAGACTGCTCATCTTTCTTCAGAAGATTTGGGTGCTTTCTTTGAAGTGAGAGGAGCCCTTTGATTCCTGTAAGTAGGACTGGCCCTGTGAGACCACATTCTGAGGCTTGTTGGGGCCGTCAGGCTGCTCAGAATGGGGGCTGAGGTGAGTGTCTGGGAGCCTAGCTGGTCCCAAGCACAGGCCCTGACTTGATCTGAGTGTCCCCATCTCAGGTGTAAGGACAGTTGACAGTAATGGGATGTCCTTGACCACGGTCACTGGCAGGGCATCACTAGAGGGCCTAAGAGTGTGGATTTGTGTATGACCTCTGCAGCAAATCTAAACCCACCCTCTGGGCTTCCAGTGCAAAAAAGAGCAACCGTATCCAAAAATACACCATCTCCTGAGTTCCTTCTCACCTCCAGAGAGCGCCTAGTGAAGCGAAATCAAACCAGAGGCAAAATTCTCACTCGTGACTTTTCACTGCTTCTCTCCCAGAGGATGGAGAGCAGAGAGCCCACTGTTGGGATCACAGGGTGAGGCTTAAAGAGGATTCACCACCCCAAGTTCTTTTTTGTTTTCTTGTCAGGATTCCCTCCTAAATGAGAGAGCCTTGTCCAGCTGAAAGGAGCCTCGATGACCCTCGACTTCAGTCCTTTACTAGAAATCGAGGTCCGTACAGGTGGCGTGACCATTGGACATGCACCGACGGTGGCAGAGCCAGGACCCCTCAGGTTTGTCCTGGCTTCTTTCAACCTCTTTTCCAGTTCCCTACGGCTGCCAAGGTCTCACCTTCCCAGTGGTGACCCGTTATTTTAAATCCTTTTCCTGCAGCTTCCGGGCCGTTGTCCCCCTTCGGCTGTCACCACCCTCTAGGGCGTCCCTGACCCCACCCACACCCCCGCACACCCTCCACGTCTGACTTCACTCTCGGACCAGTTGCTGCAGTTCCCACCCCTGACCTGCTCTTGCTTCCTGCACATTTGACACAAACGGCACCCACCACCGGAGTGTGAGTTCCCGAGGACACCCACACCTCTTGTCAAGACACCCGGAAGTCTTTCAGGCTGATGGGACCCCTAAAGGACCCCATTTGCGTTCATGCATGGGGACGCGTGCCGTAGTGGGGCATCAGCAAGCCACTCGGCTTGGTTTCCTAAGAAAAGATCATTTAGGCTTTTGATTTTGTGCAAAAGTTATCAGATTGGGCCTAATTTGCAAGTGAGCAGATTCCAGATTGTAAAATAAGAAAGAAGAAATTGTCCACAGTGAGCCGTCCCTCCCCTTCCCAAATAAAGGAAAACCTGCCTTCGAAGTCCTGATTCATAAACCTAGACTGAGTTCGGGATTCGAAAGGTAAACATTTTGAGGAACTTGAGCACCTGTGCTCCGGTGCCTCAGGCCCTGCCCTGCCCTGCCCAGGGCTGCTCCTGGAATCGGGTCACCCCTCCCCACAGTCAGCATCTGTCCCTCTGGCTGCTCTAGACCTGGGCTCTGCTGTCCTGCTGGGAAATTCCAGCCCCCCCCCCCGCCCCGTGCAACCTGCAGGGGCAGTGGGAGGAGAGAAGGAAAGTTTCATGTGTTCCACCTCCAGACTTTCCCCTGGGGACTGTCCTGGCTGTCTCCCTCCTGCCCCACTCCCCCCAGCTCCGACCACGTCGCAGGGCCCCGGGGCTCCTCCCCTGTGCTGGCCGCCCTCCTATCAGCGCGGAGAAAGGAGGGCCCCTGAGGGATGCTGCGGGGAAACCCTCTCTTACTGTGCGAGGCCAGGATTCCTCCTATGGGGCCAGAATTGTCTTTCCAAACCACTAAATGTGCCCAAAGCCAGGTCCACCCAGCTCTCCCCAGGCTGCTCCCAACTACCCGGGGCTCCTGGGAAACCGCAGCTGCTCTCCTAACGCTGTCAACATTCAAGGTAAGGATTTTGACCCCCCAGACTTTGCAGGAGCCTTGGTGGTGATGCAGTGTCTCCCCGTGAGATTAAATTGGCATTAAGGACAAGTCTCCTTTTCAAAAGTGGCCCGGTAGACTGGACTTGATGTCTAAACAGCCGACTGGACTTGATGTCTTTCGGGGTCTTTAACCGGAGGCCCTGGGTTCCTGTGGTGCCGCCTCACAGCCTTTGTAAACCCCTTATTCTGAATTTAGCACTTGAGTTCAGTACAAAGATTGTGGCTGTCAGGTAATCCCTGTGACGCTTCCCCCTCACTTCCAGGCCAAAGGTAAAGGGGAGGAGTTATCAGAAGGCCGCAGGGAACCCAGGGGCGAAGGCCTGTGTTGTGGGAAACGGGGTCCCAACTCCATGCTCCTCGGCCTCTTCTGGTCCCCCTGCCCCTGTGGAGATGCACTGGGCCCCCTGGGTGGGCAGTGGGGGACCCGAGCCCAAGTGGCTGACTTTTCTGTCCTACAAGATTTCCATTTCATTCCTTCACAGGGGACCGTGGTCAGTTTTGCTCTTTTGCTATCCTAAGAGCTGTGTGTGTGGAGTTTTTATTGTAAGATTATGCAGTGGTGTTCCACGGAAGTACTGCGTTGTGTCTGAACATTGCTCAGCCTAGTACTTTCTGTGCAAGTTTTGTAAAACCCTTATTTCGGTAGCCTGTACCTGACCCCAGCCTTTCCCATGCATCAGGCCGCCAGGGTCAGAGGTCCTTTCAGAACCCCGCAGTGGGCCTGGAGGGTCAGGGCTCCCTCCTCAGCAGGCTGGGTCCTGTCCAGTTTAAATCCACACGGACATAAATGTGACATCAACACCTGCTGGTGCCTTAAGGACCTGTTTAAAGGGGGAAAGCTCACTTGTTTTGTTCAAGCAAAACAGTCAAGCAAATAATTGGAGAAGCCAGCCCCTCAGGTGAGTGGACAGAGACAGCCCCGGTGTCAGCAGAACAACAAGTAAAGCCCAACACCCACTCCCAGCCTGTCTTCTTTCTGAGTGTTTGCATGAGGGGCCATCTTAAACATTTATGAAATTTCTAAATTCGGAGCTCAAAACCACTCCAAATTTGAGGATACTGTTGCTTTGGGCAGAGGAGGGAAGGAAGTGGATATATATGGGAAGAGGGCACGGGGCATACAGGGTGCCTGTTTCACTCTTGTTTTTAATATTTTACATAGATGCTGTACGTAGTATAGGGGTTCAGAATGAGCTATATAATGAGGATTATTTTGAGCTAAAGGCAGTTGAGATCCTGTGGGTTCAAGAGAAACTACTGCCCTTCCCCTTACTACCTAGAGGAGTTGAAACTGGGGATTTTTCCCAGGAAAGAATTATTACCACAGATAGATTTCACCAAAGTGGCCCCATCTGTGTGTCAGGACAAACATCTAATTACCCAACATCTGCTCTTCTTCTCGTCCTGTGAGTGACCCTCCCGTCCTCAGAAGCCCCGACCCTGTTCCTCAGCTCAGGATGGCGTCTAGACCTCATTTTACCTTTCTGTCTCTGACCCTCTCATGTACGTGGGCTTCCTGTACATACGAAAAACTAAATTGTATTTTCTCTGTCTCATGTCAATTTAATTCTTAGACCAGCCAGAAGAACCTAGAAGTTAGAGGAAACCTAACCAACGTTACTCTTCTGTATTACAAAATACTCAACAAAAAGTTGAAACTCTCCAAAGAAATCTCGCATCCCCCCTTAAGGGCTTGCAGACTTCTTCCAGAGGTTCAGACCGAGCGGGCCTAGTTTATCCCCTACATTGGGAGGGCCCCAGGGCCCAGGCTGGCAGAATGTGGCTGCAGCCCCAGGGCATTAGAATGCGGGGGGGGGGGGAAGACAGCATCCTTGGGGAACTTCTCCTACTGCGCCCCTCATTTCACAGTGAGGACACTTCCAGCCGAGCTCCTGGTAGAGATTTGGGGAGGGCACAGCATGTCCTCAGGACTTTCCATGGATTCAGACACTTTCCAGGAGATTCCTTACATGGTCCAAACCTTATCCCACCTGTCCAAAGCTGGTGGGTATCCTCAGAGTGCCAGACCCAGGCCTCCCCTGCACTGTGATGTCTGGTGGGGCTTGTGGCTTGGGTGGGAATTAATCCACTTCTGTCCCATCTATGCTCCCAGCCTAACCATGTTGGGGTCCAGTTGAAACAGGAGGGAAGGGGGCAGGGCACAACCTTTAAAAGAATGACATAGCAATAGGACGTGACAAAAACTGGTTAGAACCAAGTAGGTCCAAGATGGCGGAAGATTCAACTTCCAGTAGACCTTGAGCCTCATTATACGCTCATTGTAATACATTAGCTGCTAAACGACACACCCACCAGCACCATGACAGTTCTGAGGCTAACCATATAAAAGGCCAAAAGGTGGGCAGTGGCCCAATACCTGGAAATCTTCCACCCCTTCCCCGAAATAAGTGAAATAATCCTCCCACTCATTAGCCTGTGAAATTACCCAGCCCGTAAGAACTACCCACCCCATATTTCAGGGCCTCTCTCGCCTTCTGAGATGGACCACACTCTGTCTGTGGAGTGTGTTTCTCTCTGGATAAATCTACTTCTTACCTATCACTTCGTCTCCCACTGAATTCTTTCTGCGAAGCAAGACATCAAGAACCTCAAATTCACCGGGAACACAAAAGCGCCTCCGGTGCAGGACAAAGACCTGCCGGGACTGAGGACTGAGGAAGGGGCTGGGACCCGGGGCCTGGGGCCAGCACCCCACAGAGCAGGATGCCGCGTTCCAGAACCAGCTGCAGTGCTCCAGGGGACCCTCCCGGAACCTGAGCTGAGTGATACTCCTGGTGAACCTGACAGGTAACCAGCGATTCTATGAATGCCAGGATATTTTCAACTTACAGTGGGTTTATCATAAATCAAGGAAGACCTGTATATATACATACATACACGCATACACACATATATGCTTATGTATTATGTATATATATATACAGAAGCCCATATATTAAATATTTTAAGTTAAAACATGTCAATGTAATTAATTCACCAGTCTTCTGGTGTTGATGTCGCCAAAGCCTTTTTTACTTTTTTTAATTATAGTTGTACTAATTAGAAACTTGTGTCTTTCATAATCCACACCCATATTGCATGATTTATGAGTTCCAGTTTGGATTTTTTAATTAAAGTTAGCCCCAGAACTCAGCAAAGCAATCAGATTGTGCGTCATCTTGGATTTTTACATTTTTTCCAAGGTCCTATAAATGTTACACTCACATCTATTTTGACAGCACGTTTGGTTTTGTAAGCAATTCACCTTTATCAAACTTTCCAAAGCGTTCAGCTGAGTTCTTGTAACAACAACTCTTTCTTTTTGCCTTTATGCTTTATTGGTTTCTGTAATACTTATTTAATTTTGATAGCAACTGATGTGAAAAGGTTTGGGAACAAACACAGCTGTCTCTTGAGGTGCACAGGGCCCCAGTTGTGGGCACAGAAGAACAGGGGCTGGGGAGGGGCCACCAGCCACAAGCAGGCTGTGAGTGGTGGGCGACCCTCAGACCCACACAACTCCTGAGATGGCTAAGTGGGGTCTGCTAAGAGAATTTCTATCGTAGCATCAATCAAGGATAGCGAGAAAGGCATTCGTATTAGGAGAACCGCCAAAGAGGTCTCCCAAAGGGCGGCAGTAAGAAAGTTTAGGGGCCTCTGCCCCTGATTTCTTATTCTGCTGCCTAGATGGCCCCCAAAACCTCACTGAGCTGGAACAGATGAGTAACAGGGTGTCACCAGTTCCAGTGCCATGATTAGGGGACAGGGTTTCTTGCTCAGCATCCCAGGTGCAGCAAGCCTGTCTCCCAGCTCCCAGCTTCCCTGCCTCCCACCATGAGGTCCTAGGAAGAGCACTGTTTGGGAGGGGGGTTTCCCCCTCTGACCCTTCTTGAGCTCTTGTGGCTGGACTAATAATAAAATTGACCCAAGACAGACTCACAGGAGAGAAAGAAACAAATATGAATTCTTACGCAGGGAGGTCTCATAGAAACAGGACCTAAGAAGTGGCCAAAGCAGGCAGCTTCTATACTTTTTAGACAAAGAAACAAATTTGTGAGGAAATGACAGGACAAAGAAACTTTGGCTTTGGTGCTTAATTAGTGAAGAATCTAAACAGAATTGGGGCGTGGGGTAGTCAATGAAATAAGTAACAAGGTTTGCTTATACAGGCTTTTTGCCCGAACTCCCCCTCTCCTTCTACTTCCAGGTGCAGGGAGTGGACCTTTCATAGGAGAGATTTATTTCCTGCCTTCAGGGAGACAGAGACGAGGGTCAGTGTGTCCCTCTTACATCAGCTCTTTCTTAAGTAACTTTAATTCAAAATAACCAATATACCATTGGTGCACATTTGGGGGCACATTTGGGGGCCCCCTGCCCCGGGCCCTGACAGCATCGACCGGACGTTCAGCGCAGTTGACGCTGAGCGGGGCGTCCCCGGCCTCACTCTCCCTGCCTCTGCCCTCCTCTCGCCTCCTCCCCTCTCTTTTCAGGTTTCTCTCCAGCACTGTTTGATTCCAGCCCCACGCCAGCCCTTGTTTTCCCAGACGAGGGCGGACACCAGCCAGAGGCTAAACCTCTGAGTTGAATCAGGTCCCCCCACCGAAGCCAAAACGAAAGCTGCCAAAGATACACCAAGACGGGTACCGGGCAAACCCCGCGGACTCACAGGAAACCAGGCTGCACTTGCTGGGCTTGCCCGTCTCGCCCGCAGAAACCCCAGCGCTCAGAGCTGAAAGGACATCAGCCGGCATCCTGATCTCCTTGCGCCCTGGAGGCCAGGTTCTGGAACTGCCAGTGACTCACTGAGGCTGCCTGGGGCCCAGGAGGCCTGGAACCCACGTTCTGTGGGTCCCCACCCGGAAGGCATCCCCTCCAGCCCCACCTGCCTGCGGTGGGCTCACTGGATGAAGGTTGGAGGTGAGAGGCAGAGCTCTCAAGGCCACGCTTCCCACGGAAGGTGCTTCCAGGGACCTGAGTGTGAAGGTTTCCGAGTCGGCTGCTTGCACAAGCTCAGCGGAGGAGCTGACATCAGAGTTTATGGAAAGGACTGCGGTTACTACCGGTCTCTGTCACATCCCCACACGCATAACCAGAGCCCTCTGTGAACAGAGAAGAGGAGCACATGAATGAAACAAGAGATAAGGTGAACAGGCTTCTGCAGAAGTTCCCGGACTTCCCTGGTGGCGCAGTGGTTGAGAATCCGCCTGCCAATGCAGGGGACATGGGTTCAAGCCCTGGTCCGGGAAGATCCCACATGCTGCGGAGCAACTAAGCCCGTGCGCCACAACTACTGAGCCTGCACTCTAGAGCCCACGAGCCACGACTACTGAAGCCCATGTGCCTAGAGCCCGTGCTCCACAGCAAGAAGCCACTGCAATGAGAAGTCTGTGCACCGCAACGAAGAGTAGCCCCCGCTCGCCACAACTAGAGAAAGCCGGCAAGCAGCAGCGAAGACCCAACGCAGCCAAAAATAAATAAATAAATATATTTATTTAAAAAAAAAAAAAGATGAACAGGCTTCTGCAAAAGTTCTCAACAGAGGAGGGCAGCCAAGCAGGCTGGGAAAATCATCTTTAGGCTGTGGGATGGGCAGGGCGATGCATGACGGCTACTCAGTAAACCCAGGTCATCAACTTGACCGAGGGAGAAGCAGCGTGGTAACCTGTACCAAGTACGATGTGGCACCGTGGGCACCCCCTGCTCCTCCTACAGCTGCAGCCACCGCTTGGCCCTACATTCTGGTGTCACCTCCACCGACCGCAAGCTCACTCCCCAGCATGAACTGCACACTCGCTTCAGTGTAACATTTTTAGTTCTTAGAGGTGCCTAAGAAAACTGGTGGGAATAATAACATTCACTGTGTCTTGGCTTCTGTTATTCTTTCAACAGGTGGTAGGAGGTGTGAAGTTTGAAAGAAGAGAGCAGGATCCACTTATTTTCCTTAAATCGGGTAGAGAGATGAAGACTACTGTATCATCTGGCGGGGACTGCCACGAAGTCCCACAGATGGGGGGGCTTCAACAACAGAAGTTAATTTCCTCACCGTTATGGAGGCTGGAAGTCTGAGGTCAAGGTGTCGGCAGGGTTGGTTTCCTCTGAGGTCTCTCTCCTTGGCTTGTAGACAGCTGTCTTCTCTCAGTCTTCACATGGTCGTCCCTCTGTGTGTGTCTGTGTCCTAATCTCCTCTTCTTATAAAGACAGCAGTCATCTTGGATTAGGACCTAACCACCTCATTTTAAAGACTCTGTCTTCAAATACAGTCACATTCGGAGGTACTGGGGCTTGAGACCTCAGCATATGAATTTGGGGGGGAACCCAATTCATCCAATAACAAATCCCTTGGGGATGGAATTAAAGGTCACGATGCTGACAAAATGCCCCTCCTCACCCCACTCCACAGTGATGAAGAACACTGGGGCAGAAAGGAGGCAGGTAACCTGCCTCATCACACCTGAATAATAATAAAACCTACATTTTAAAGCAGACTCTCAACTCCCCCCGGAAATAACATCCACTTCATGCTCCCAAATCTGTGCCCTCACCCTAGACTTCTCTTCTAGGCTTCAGGCTTTAGGTGTCCTGCTTTGTACTGTACACCTCCATATGCCCATCCCAGGGGCACCCAAGCCCACCTTCTCCCTATAGCTTCTCCTGTGTTCCCAACCTGTGGAGTGATACCACCATCAATCCAACTTGTCTGTCCCCAAACCTGGGAGTCCTCCTAGTCTCCCCAGCCTCTCCTCCTGTAGTTCATCAGTCTCCACTGAACACTTAGCACATTGTGTGGCCTTGTCTGGTTACAGTTGTCTGTGTGTCACCTTCTGGTCTGTGATCCATGAGTTTTAGGGGCCGTGGCTCCATTTTCCCCACTGTATCCTCAGAGCCTAGGCTAATACTTGATAAATGTATGAATTAATGAAGAAGTGAATGTTGAGGAGGAAACCGGCCCCGAGACAGAATGGTAAGTTACAAGAGAAGCGGCGTGTCGCCAGCCTGTCCTTTCTGCAGGGCTCTCTCCCGTCCCCCTGAGCTGCCACCTGCTGTCAGGGGCAGCAGCAGATCGAGCTGATGAGCGTCCCTGGGACTGCATGTCTGGCAATGTCCTACCTCAGTCAGTGTCTAGGACTTTACCCTTTATATGCAGCCGGCCAAAGGGAATTCCGTGAGGCATTAGCATTAAGCACACAAACGGACACACAGGAGGGCGCCTCGCTGGCTTGGGACGGGCCACCTCCCCGGCCTGTCCCACTGCAGAGCTGCTAGGGCAACAGAGCACATGTCAGGGCTTCTTGGAATCAAAGAATGTGAGCACTGGACGGTGGTGTAGGTACCTCAAGATTTCAACAATTACAGAGGGAGCAGGGCATCCCTGTCATGAGGGATTCATGTGGCCTGAGGTGTGACCTGACCTTCAGGGTTGGAATCCCCACGGGGGGACACAGCCCGTCCCTGAGTCTGGCTGCCCACAACCCGCACACACGCCAGAGGGACTTCGTCTCTGTATCTGCCCAGTACGCAGTCACTCGGCGAAGAGAGAAAAGTGTAGTGAAAGCTGGACCGTGGTTAACTTGTGGTGTGTGGCGATGCCAGGGGAGCAGGGATTCTCAGTGGAAATGAGCTTTCTGGAGAAAGCCGAGAGCCCGTAGGGACATTTGGGTATCTACCAGCTCAATTTATGAAACTCCGTTCTTCCTCCTCAAAATGTCAAGCAATTAAAATTCTTAGACATAGTCACGAGACCCTCCACCCAAGGGGAGAATCTCCCCGACACCTCCTCTGGTTGTCTGTGCCACGGAATGGGACTCGGGGGTCCTCATTACAGAGCCCATACCTACAGGGCTGCCCTGGGCCCTACACATTCCTCTGAACTAAGCTCCCACACGCAGAGTGAGGGGACCCTCCGACGGGGTCAATCTGATGCTTCCATTTTGACATGGGGTTGTCTTGATTGGACCTGAAAAACAAACCATGGCAGTTCAACTTTTTTTGGACCAACTGGTGTTTAAAACAGACCCCTCTTACTCCTTCCTCCAAGTCGCATCTTGGACTTGGGGCACTGATGTGGTATAATAGGGGCTTAGAGCTGGGGAGGGGTCAGGGATGGGATGAGACTCAGAGAAGAGTGTCTGGAAAGAGGGGTGCTCAGAAATGGGTGGGTGTTATAAGTTGGATTTTGTCCCCCAAGATAAGATCAAGTCCTAACCCCCAGGACCTGTGAATATGACCTTAATTGGAAATAGGTGTAATCAAGTTAAGCTGAGGTCTTGGCAGGTGTAATCAAGTTAAGATGAGGTCATAAGGGTTGGCCTAATCCAAAATGACTAGCCATAGAAAGGAACGAAACGGAGTCATTTGTAGCGAGGTGGATGGAGCTAGAGTCTGTCCTACAGAGTGAAGTAAGTCAGACAGAGAAAAACAAATACCGTACGCTAACCCATATATATGGAAGCTAAACAAAAAATGGTTCTGAAGAACCTAGGGGCAGGACAGGAATAGAGACGCAGACGTAGAGAATGGAGTTGAGGACACGGGGAGGGGGAAGGGTAAGCTGGGACGAAGTGAGAGAGTGGCATGGACATATATACACGACCAAATGTAAAACAGATAGCTAGTGGGAAGCAGCCGCATAGCACAGGGAGATCGGTGCTTTGTGACCACCTAGAGGGGTGGGATAGGGAGGGTGGGAGGGAGACGCAAGAGGGAGGGGATATGGGAACATATGTATATGTATAGCTGATTCACTTTGTTATAAAAGCAGAAACTAACACCATTGTAAAGCAATTATACTTTCTTTCAATAAAGATGTTGAAAAAAAAATGACTGGCGTCCTTAGGAAAAGAAAATGCCGCGTGAAGACGGAGGCACATGCGGAGAAGACCATGTGAAGATGGAGGCAGAGATGGGGTGATGCTTTATAAGCCAAGGAACGCCAACAACTGCCAGCAAATTGCCAGAAGCTGGGAGAGACCCGGAACAGTCTCCCTCACAGCCTCAGAAGGAACCAGCCCTCCTGACACCTTGATTTTGAACTTTTAGCCTCCAGAACTGCAAGAGAAGGTTTTTGTTGTTTTAAGTCACCCGGTTGATGGTACTTTATTACAGCAGCCCCAGCAAACTCATACCGTGGGCGAGAGAGATGCTGGCGTCTCCAAGGACCCCTCCGGCCAGGTTTCTCAAGCCTGAGCCGCAGCAGGATGACCTGGAGGGCTTCTTGAGACACTGAGCGCTGGGCCCCTCCCCCAGGCCGGCCGGTTCAGCAGGTCTGCGGTGGGGCCCAAGAATGTGCATTTCTAACAAGTGGTGCTGATGCCGCCCTTCCGGGGACCACTCTTTGAGAACCCCTGCTCTCGGGGCCTGGGTGTGGCCTGGGCATTGGGACCTTCTGGTCCCGGTAACGATGAGATGTCTATCCCTGCTGATAGGAGTTGTGCCAGCCCACTCGGCAGACGTCCGTGGCCACAGCCAGTTTTCATTTAAATGATTTCTGTAGTACTGAGTGGTTTACGCAGGTGCTGGTTCATGAAACACCGCCTCCACCGCACGCACACTGACCCCATGTGGTAGATGTTGTAGTCCCTGTTGTTACAGACAAGGAAAATGAGGCTCAGGCGTGGGTGTGAGTCCTCAGCAGGACACTTCTCCCTCCTGAGTCCCTGAGCTCAGGGGCCTGCGCTCTGAGCCCCGCTTTGGAACATCCCTGGCTGGTTCAGTCCTCGGAATTCAGATTTCCCTCTTTGTAAGTCACACCCATCATCGCCTTGTCTGAATACAGAGCCATCACCCTCCTCCTGCGGCAGTGCTGGAAGCCGGCGGTGCACCTCGGCTCGGCTCTCCCCAACCCATTGTTGCTGCTTCCGGCCGGAGCTCACCATCTCGTCCTCTTTCCTGATCCTGTTTTGTTCCCAGATGCCCTCCGGATGTGACTTCCTCCTTCCTGTTTCCAGGTGCTCAGCACAAACCAGCCCCAAGCAGCTTTGGCTGTGAGGAGCCTGGCGTGCAGCGTGGACAGGTGGTGAGAAATGCTTGGGAGGACGGCCAAGAAGGATTTGTAACGTCCGGAGTCAGACAGGTCTGCAGCCCTGCTGGCCTGGCCGCTCTCCGCGGAGGAAGCCCCTGCTTGTGAGGGCAGCAAACTGCAGGCTGGCCAGGCCCTCTCCTGCCACCTCCATGCCCTTTGATGAGGGCTGGGTCAGTGCAAACAGGGTGTGAGTGTGAGCTTTTCACCCCAGCCAGGTGTGGACATGAGCTGTGGGCTCCTGGGAGAGGTACTCAGGGTGCAGAGATGGACCTTTCAGCTGAGGTTCTGCACCTTCAATCCACAGACCCCAAGAGCAGACTTCCAAATTCTTCCAGCCTTTAAACACCATTCCTGCCCCAGCCGCAGGCAGGAAGCACCCTCCACCGCGAGCACCACGTCCCCAGGATCGACGTTCAGTGCTGGGACCTGTCTTACCACAGGGACCACAGCCCCGTGTCTGTGGGTCACTCTGGAGCTGAGTGTCCTCCCTGCCCCGAGCCCAGCGGAGCCAGAGACGGGGGCAGGATGGAAGAAAAGCGCATCCAGAGCCTCGACGTGAGCCCCCGAGAGCTTCTCCTGGGGCACAGCAGCGTGCGAGGAAGGATGCTCATCAGCTCAAACCAGTGCGGGCGGACTGAGCGCCAACCCCCATCCCGGGAGTAACAGGGACTGTGCTGGAGGGGGCTGAGAGGAGGAGCCTGTGCCCCCGGCGTCTCTCGGGAGCTGACCGTCTGGGCGCCCCGTGAGACGGTCCCCTCTCAAGAGAGCCACTGCGAAGCTCTGCACGGAACAGTCAAGTGCCCCAAACCTGGAAATTGTGAGGTGGAGGAAGCTGATCATCTGGAGCGGAAGGCGGTCACTGGAGATCAGGGACCGGGGATGACCTCGGGGAGGACCCGTCTGAAGCTGGAGCTCTGGGGTAGGGGGCGGGGGGGGGGGGCACCGTGGAGGCCGTGAGCACGTTACTCTGGGCCTGTGCCGCGGAGACAGACGTCACGCTGGCCCTGGTGCTCCCCGCACGTTGGCAGGGAAATGCGTGTTTTATTTTACAGAACTCAAAATCGCCCAAGTGGAAAAGCTCTGTGCCTTGTTTTAAACTCAAGAAAGCGCCGGAAAGGTTTGTTTTGACGGAATGGAAACAACACTCCCATGGATAAGCACTTTCTGACACACACAAAGCAAATGAAAAGCTTGTGCCCACTTTCCTGACTTTCTCCCCCAGCAGTGTCCCCAGTCACACACGTCACAGGAATGTGTACCCCCTGCACCAGGTTCAGACTCTCCTACAAAAGCGCACCCCACCCAGTCTCTCACCCCACTCCCCGACCCCAGAGGCGGCTGGGCCAATAACTTGGAGTGCGTGCGGCCTCCCCATGTTTTCTGAGTTTCTCAGAAAAACCTTCGCATTTTTGTAAACATTAGTGCCAAACTTTTAGAAATTTTGTTTTTTTGGGGGGGAGTATTTTTGCTCTTTACAACAACTTGCCACCCCAAATTGGAAACCTTGTCTAAATTGTGGATCTTTTACTCAGCCAATGATTCTTTCGGTTGTGACTGCATTTGCTGTGAAAATACTCTTTTCCTGGAAGAAACCGCACACCCTTCAGAGGCCAAGGACGCAGTGGCGTTTATTAGGATACATCAGAGGTAGGTTCACCGTAAAGCTAATGAGTGCAAGCTTCCGAGCTCCTCACTTACCATCCAAGACCTTGTACCTAATTTTGCATCTATTGTTTTGTATTCTTTTCTTAAAGAACCCACCCACCCCCAAAATTGTATAAGCTTTGGGCCCCCAACCCTGGACCCCCTACCCCCAGATGCAGTCTTAAAGCCCGTGACCTTTTAGACCTCATTCTCCTCTAAGGGCGAGGGGCCTCCAGTCCGGTTGATATTCTGTGCTTCGGAGGAACTTTTTCCCGGAGGGGAGGAGGAGGAGGAGGCTGAGGCTTTGCGCTTCCAAATGCTGCGGAGCCATTTCCTGTAACGTGTCGACGCGAAGAAGTAAATGACGGGGTCGATGCTGCAGTTCAAGTTCATGAGGCACACCGTGAGCTGAAGGCACAGTTTGAAAGCCCTCTGCTCGGGGCAGGTTGGCTGGTGGAGCACCTTTCTCACCATGAACTGGATAACGTTGAAGTGGTAGGGGACGAAGCACACAAGCACGGCCACCAGCACCACCAGGGTGAGCAGGCAGGCCTTGTGGTGGTGCCCCTTCCTGCTTGTCAGAGGGTTGTCCCGGGCCGTCCTGCACAGCTTCACGGTGATGTTCACGTAGCAGAAGAGAATGATGCCCAGCGGCCCGCAGAAGCTCAGAGCGGAGGTCACTAGGACCACGACGGGCAGCGTGAGCACCGGCTGGACGCTGTCGAACTCCATGCAGGTCAGCCTGCCGGCCACGAGCTTGGTCATGGGGAGCAAGAGCAGGGGCGCCGTCTGCAGAGACGCCAGGACCCACACAGCCACGCAGATGAGCCTGGCCCGCCCGGGGTTGCGGAGCCGGGGACACTGGTGGGTGCGGACCACAGCCACGTAACGGTCCATGCTCACGCATGCCATCAGGTAGATCCCTGAGTAGGTGTTCACGTAGAATATGAAGGCTGTCAGCCTGCAGAACCCTTCACCGAAAGGCCAGCTGAAGTCCAGCACATAGTAGGCGATCTTTCCGGGCAGGGCCAGGGTGAACAGGAGGTCGGACACTGCCAGGTGGACCAGGTAGACATTTGTTGAGTTGATCTTCTTGCCCTTTTGATAAGCAAGGCGAAGGGCAAGGATGTTTCCCAGGGTGCCGAAGACCAAGAGGGCTGTGTAGAACAAAGAGAGCATCACGCTGGCCACCCGGGGTGGGTGGTGAGGAAGGCAGGAGTTGGCGTGGTGGACGAGGCTGTTTGGCTCAGCCGTGCAGGAAGCCATGTCATAGAGGTCCTTGGGGAGACAGAAAATTAAAATGTAATATTGTATCTGTGGGGTTACGCCTCTATCGAGTAATACTTAATAATTTGCTGAAGCCACCTGCCTGTGAAAAGCATATATCTTTTTTTTTAATTTAATTGGATTATAGCTGATTTACAATGTTGTGTTAGTTTCAGGTGTGCAGCAAAATGATTCAGTTATACATATATTCATTCTTTTTTTAGATTCCTTTCTCATATAGGTTATCACAGATTGAGTTCCCTGTGCTTTACAGTAGGTCCTGTTGGTTATCTTATATATAGTAGTGTGTATATGTTCATCCC
Organism: Balaenoptera musculus; assembly: GCF_009873245.2. Taxonomy (NCBI): domain Eukaryota; kingdom Metazoa; phylum Chordata; class Mammalia; order Artiodactyla; family Balaenopteridae; genus Balaenoptera; species Balaenoptera musculus. Next base: position 68,403,328 of record NC_045802.1, read on the forward strand.
AAGCTCCTGATTTATCCCTTCCCCCAATGTTTCCCCTTTGGTAACCATCAGTTTGTTTTCAATATCTGTAAGTCTGTTTCTGTTTTGTAAATGGATAAAGAAGATGTGGTACATATAAGCCTACCTCTTTTTAAGTAAATTTATGTGGAAGTGTGACATACTGTTCCACTCACTGTTGCTATGTAACAAATTACCCCCAGAATTTAGCAACTTAAAACACTGTATTATTTTCACAGTCAGGTTTTGAACAGGACACAGCGGGGTTGGCTTTTCTCTGCTCCCCACTGTCGGGAGCCTCAGCTGGGAAGAATCAACAGCTGAGGGTTACTCAGTGGCGGGGCTGGGACCATCTGGAGGTGATTTTACTCAAATGAGTGGTGGTTGACGCTGACTTTTGGCTGGAGCCTCAACTGGGCTGTCAGCTACGGCACCTGCACGAGGGTTCCTCGTGAGAGGGGGGCTTCCTCACAACATGGTGGCCTGCACGTACCTCAGTTTCTTACACAGTAGGTTGAGGCTCCAAAAGAAGGTGTCCCGGAAACTAGGTAGAATCTCCATCTATTAACCATGTGTTTTATTTTCTATATTCTAATGCTCTGATGTCTTGGGGCCTGGCTGACCCTGGAGGAGCTGCCCTTCCCTGGGTTAAGCAGCCCCTTGAGTGTACTTTTCAAATGCAAACCAACCACTCCCACCACCTGCCCTAATCAACCCAGGGCCAGGTACCAGGGGCAGCCCCTCTGTCCCAGAGCCCCCTGAGATGATTCAAACAATCCTAAGCCTGCTGACCCTGCCTTGCCTGTTCCCTTCCACCGAAACCACAGTAAAGGCTCTTGCCCACATTTCTGCTCCTCTCGCTCTGTCTCCTCACCAACCCCAGCTCTCCCCCTGTGGCCCCCCGTGATGTGGCGTGGCCCCTCTTCTTGGGGTCTGTAAGTAACAAGCTCTCTTTCTCAACAGCAATCATCCCCTGATCTGTCGGCCTTACTGACCCTCAGATTTTCTGTTAACACACTGTACTCAAAAACACTGCATCACCTTTTCTAAGCTGGCCTGGGAAGTGTGGTATCATCATGTCCGCCTTCTACTGTTATAAGTGAGTCACAAGCCCACCCAGAATCAAGAAGAGGAGACATAGCTCCCACCTCTCAATAGGAGGAAGGTCAAAGAATTTGCAGCCATTTACAAATCACAGCACACATGCAAAAATGTGCACAAATCATAAAAGTAGAGCTTGATGATTTTCATAAAGTGAACACGTCTGTGTGATTAGCCCCCAGATTAGGAGACACCTCACCAGCACCCCCAGAAGCTCTCCTTTGCCCCCCGCCCAGCCTCTACCTCCACTCAAGGGTAATCAGTATCCTAACTTCTAAAATCACAACTCAGTATGTCTGCTTCTGAACTTTAAGTTAATGAAATCCTACGCCATGGGTATGTGTATTCTCACACACAGAGCTTCTTTGGGTCAGCATTAGTTTGTGAGATTCACCCACGCTGTGGTGTAGTTGTGGCGTGGTGTAGTTGCGGTTTGCTCCTTCTCATTGCTGTATGATAGTCCATTGTATGTATGCATCACCACCTATTTACATCCATCCTACTGTTGGTGAACATTTCTGTTATATCAAGTTCAGCTATGCATGTTCTTTCACGTGTCTTTGGTGACACATAAATATCTATTTTGCTGAGTACTGTACATAGCTAGGAGTGGGGCTGGTGAGTCACAGGTTCTGCACGTTTCGTTTTGGCAGGTCCTGGCCAACACTTTGCCAAAGCAGCCGCTCTGCATACTCCCAGCAGTGTATGGGATTCCCATGGCACCTCATCCTCGCCAGCCCTGGGCATGGTCAGTCTTTTTCAGGTGAACCAGTCTGGTGGGTGTGCAGGGGTATCTTCTTGTGGTTTAAATTGGCATTTGCCTAATGACTACTGACAGTGAGCACATTTTCACAGGTTTATTGGCCATTTATATATCTTCTTTTTTTTTTAATGTGTTAGACATTATTACTATTATGATTACTGTTCTATTACTACTACCACTACTACTATCATTATCTTTTATTTTTTATTTTTTTATTATTTTTAAAAATTTTTATTGGAGTATAGTTGCTTTACAGTGTTGTGTTAGTTTCTGCTGTACAGCAAAGTGAATCAGTTATACATATACATATATCCCCTCTTTTTTGGATTTCCTTCCCATTTAGGTCACCACAGAGTGTTGAGTAGAGTTCCCTGTGCTCTACAGTAGGTTCTCATTAGTTATCTATTTTATACATAGTGGTGTGTACATGTCAGTCCCAATCTCCCAACGCATCCCACCCCCACTTCCCCCCTTGGTATCCATAAGTTTGTTCTCTACATCTGTTTCTATTTCTGTTTTGCAGATAAGTTCATCTGTACCATTTTTCTAGATTCCAGATGTGGAGAAAAGGGAGCCCTCCTACATTGTTGATGGGGATGTAAATTGGTGCAGCCACTATGGAGAACGGTATGGAGGTTCCTCAAAAAACTAAAAATAGAGCTACCATATGACCCAGCAACCCCACTCCTGGGCATATACCTGGAGAAAACCAATGCTCTCGGTGCAGCAGGTGGAGCCTGAGTGACTGTCCCTGTGATGCACACGTGAGCACTGTGATTGCAGAGGGTGTGCAGTTTACCCAAGGGCCACAGTAGCTCACGGGACCAGAGATACAGGTGGAGGTGCTGAACTTCTGCAGTCACGTGCTGGCTTGAAGGGCACCAGCTCCATGAGCCCCAAAACCTCACTTGAGTCAGGACACAGCTGTTCCCTCCTTTACCAATTTGGGGCTAGCTAGTAGGGATCCTGCTGTAGATTGTGCCTCATTGCAACCTATGCATAGAGAGCTCTGTCTAGTCTCTGCAGGTGGAGAAGAGGCCTCCATTCAAATGGAAAGTAAGAAAAGTCCATCTGAACAGTAGAGAGAGGAACACTGAAAAGTCCTTTGAACCTCAGGATGATGGATGGATGGATGGATAGATGGAGACGATATAGTGAGGATGATTAGATAGATAGATAGATGGTTAGATAGGTGGGTAGGTAAATAGATGGTAGATAGATAATAGATTAGATAGATATAGAGATGGTGACTAGACAGTCAGATAGAGATAGATGAATAGATAGCTAGATAGAGATAGGTAGGTAGTTACGCTCTCCCAGGGGTCCTGCCAGCTCCGAATCCAGAGGGAAGGCTCTTCTGATTCATCCCTTCACTGAACAATCCGGTCCTCAGGTCGCACTGAGGTGGGAGCTGCGGGGATGGGCTCTGTGCCCCCAGCAGGGCGAGGAGGGTGTCTCAAGGGGCCAGTTTAGCTCAGGAGGGTCTCAGCCACTGGTCGACTCAGCCGCTGGAATCACTAGCAATCAGTCACAGAGCAGTGGTTTGACGCCTGTTGGAACTTTCTGTGTCCCTTTTCCTGTCTGTTCAGGACTCACTGGGCACAGGGGTGGGACTGGCTCCTAAGGAAACCCCACCCTGAGCAAGCGTCCCCCGCTTCCTGACTTTCCTGGGCCTCTTCCCCAGGGCAAACCACACACCGGCCCACAGCCCAGGGCGCCGGGTACACCGCACAGCCCCGAGGCCTCACCAAGCGCCGCTTCCTCCCCGAAACCTCCGGTCTCTGCGGCAGCCCCTGCACCTGGTGCTCAAGCATCTGAGAGCAACTCAGGTACCTGGTCCCCGTGACTCACCCCTCAGCGCCCTAGCAACCCCCGTAACCCCGTGCCCCTCGGGCCTCTCCTAATCTTCCTGTTTTGGTATTTGGCACAAAACAAGCTGTCTGGTGGGTGGGTGATGCTGGGAGGCCCGTGGTCCCTCTTCCCAGGGCACCCACGGAGAAGTCACATCCACATCCCGAAGAGGGGCAGGCGGGTGCTGTCACAGCTGTGAGTCCGGGGAGATCAGACCCAAATGAGGAGCCGTCGAGAGAGGGGCCCTGACGCCTCAGACCTGCCAGTCTGTCCTTCCTGCTGGTCCAGCCCATCCCCCTGCTTATCGATGCGGGTGCAGACCTCCGCGTGAACGTCCCTTCCCCAGCAGGAGCACCGACTGCCCAGTGCCTGCCCGCTCGGTTGGTCTGCGCGCCGTGGGCTCTGGCCCACACCTGCTGAAGGTATGCTCCTCGGCCCTTTCTGCCCCGTCATCCCCGCCCCCGGGTTCTCCCCCCACAGGCGCAGAGTATCCCATTTCTCCTACTCCATCCCGTCTGCTCTTAGGAAATGACCCACTGTTGGTTTGTAGGGGAGCAGAATCTGCCACCCCAAAATACACCTGTGTGGCCTAAGGATTCTTTTAAGCTGGTTATTTTTAAGAAAGCACAGGCACAGAAGAAGCTCTGAAAACCAAGTAGAAGTTACCCTTTGTAAAAGACACTTATATTTGTAAGAGTGTCTCCCCTGTCGTACCAAGAAGAGGGGTAATGACTCAATCTGTAGAAACTCTAGTCAATGCAGAAGGCAAGGACTTAAATCTGCAGAGCTACCTTACCCTTGTTTACTGTGCTTTTCCCGCTCGCCTCTCATCTCTAGCTCCCCCACTCCTAACATCTTCTGTTGTCTTCAGCTGAGGAAAGCATTTAAGGTGATGGTTTCACCCATTTTGGCGAGTTACTCAGTTTTCCTGGGTCTCTCCCACGTATACACGTTATTGAGCTTTTGTCTGTTTTTCTCCTGTTAATCTGTCTCTTGGCAATTTTGTGACTAGGCCAGCCAAAGAAGCCAGAAGGGAAGAAGGGACATGTCCCCTCCCCTACAGTCTTTTACGTCTTAATATGAAGCTCCTGACGCATTTCCCACTCACAAGAGTATGTGCCTTTTGAGACTCACCCAGCTGTGACTGTGGAGGGCCAGGTGTGCCCCTGTTAGGGGTTATCAATTAGTGCAGCCATGTAGGGAAGAATGATCCAGAGACTTTCCAGAAGGTTCTAAGGGTCTGCATCCCAGGGTGTGATCCAGTAAAAGCAGCCCAGTTCTGTCAGCGGGTTTTGCTTCGTGACATGAGACTGACACTGACCTTTGGTCCTTCTGGCCTGACGTGTCCTTCTGCCCGGTCAGGCACGGCAGGGGTCCCGGCTGGTGGCTGGGGTCGATAGGGATGCTCTACCTGGTCCCAACAGAAGCAGAAAGAGAGGGTGTGTGAAGAGCAGAACAATCTGAGCCCTTCTCTCTGAGCCCCAGCGAGGCACGTCCTTCCCGCGGTGCCTGAAAAGACTCACCTCTGGTCGGCTTACCTCGCTCACCAAGGGTGACGCCAGGGAGGCCGGCGGATCTCGTGCCGCGGCCAGCTGCCTTCCCAGGGGGCCCTGGAGCATCGAAGGCGCCCCGAGCACTCTCCCCTCTGCAGAAATTGAATCAGTGCACCGCACTAGGCTCCACACTTTTCTTCCCTTCACCCACCCCTGCTGAAAAAAAAAGAAAGAGAAAAAAAACCACCCAGGGTATCAGCCAAGGTGATCTCCCTGCCACAGGACCAGCTCGCTCAGACACATGGCCTCCCACGCAGGCCTGTCTCCCACGCCTCCTGAGAAGGAGGGAGTGGGGGGATGTTGCTCTAGGAACCGGTTTCCCTTCTGTTCCATTTCTGTGCCCCCCACAGGCAGGGATTTAGGCCAGAGATGTTACTCCCAAGCCACCAGAGTCAGGAACTTCAAAAGCAGCCAGCATTCTCTCCCCCCTCTCCCCTCCTCCCATGAGGGGGTGATGAGCGAAGTAAAGCAAGAGGTGCCGTCTGGGGACCCTGCCAAGCTCAGGCTGGGGGTCGGGAAGCGAGGGGAGACTCGGCCTGGCTCGGGATTCCCTGGGTTTGAGATCCAGGCAAGGTGCTCTAACGGAGCCCGAAAGCCCACGTGCAGCTCTGATGGGCCGCACTCCCGAGGGCTGCACTTGGCGGTGGCTGGATGGCAGGTGAAACCAGAGTGTTCCCCAGCCACCCCTTCTCCCCGCGCCCCCCTCGTTTCCCTACCACACAGCTGGCGAGTCAATGAGGCATCAGACCCACCCCAGATCAGGGCTGTAACGCTGCCAAGTTGCCACCCCAGGGATATGAGCGTGAGCTTCTTTCTGAGCGTTCTCTGCACGCGGAAGGAAGGCGCTTCAGTCAGCAGCCGGCTCTCCAGCCCGGCCTTGGACCCCAGCCCCACCCCTGAGCTCTGTGTCTGGCGAGACATCCCTCACGCCTCGGTTCCCCGCCACCCCTCCCCTGTCTAGAATTTGGGTCAACACGCCCCCCTAACTGACCTCCCACTGATGAAGGCCATGGGACCCCATTTTTCCCTTGTGTAGATTGGTCCCTAAAAGATGTCCCCCAAAGCTCCAGATCGGTTGGAGAGAAGTTTGGTAAAGAAGCCCTGTCTTACCCACACCTTTTACCATAAACTTCCCTCCCATGGCCCAGAAGGAAGAACTAATGCGGTTTCCAGAGGTGCCTGACTTACACACAGATGGCACACCCCAGGAGAACCTTCCTTCGTGTCCTCAAGACATTTAGGGCTCTCCCACTAAAAGGGCAGACTAGGAGGCCTACGAAGGGCAACAAACTGTGGAATACCCTCACCCCACACTGTTCACTCATGGGTCGTTCAACAAGTGTTTACTGAGCACCAGCTTCGAGACAGGAACACATACGTACCTGTGTGTGCTGGGAGGGGAAACTTTTCCTCTGCCCTCCTGGGTTTAGTGGCTGCAGTTGTGTCAATTAGTTGGACAAAAGACCAACGAACAGGATGAACAAACAGGAGAAAGGCGCACACACTTTATCTGATGTTAACATTTTTACTCTGACTTGGCCCGGGAGGCTTCACAGAAAAGAAGTGAGGAACCAAAGTGGAAAGGAATGAGTTTATACAGCATTTTAACAAAGAGCGGTAGGGCTTCGCTGGTGGCGCAGTGGTTGAGAATCCGCCTGCCAACGCCGGGGACACGGGTTCGATCCCTGGTCCAGGAAGACCCCACATGCCGCAGAGCAACTAAGCCCGTGTGCCACAACTACTGAGCCCACGAGCCACAACTACTGAGCCCGCATGCCACAACTAGTGAAGCCCATGCACCTAGAGCCCATGCTCTGCAGCAAGAGAAGCCACCGCAATGAGAAGCCCACAGCGAAGAGTAGCCCTTGCTTGCCGCAACTAGAGAAAGCCCGCACGCAGCAACGAAGACCCAACGCAGCCAAAAATAAATAAATAAATAATTTGTTTAAAAAAAACAAAACAAAGAGCCGTAAGTGGTGGAAACTAACAAGACAGAGGAAAGCAGGGAGGGGGTGTGGGGATGCCGTAATAGATGGGGAAAGGAGTAGAAGATTGAGGGCTGTCTAGTAAGGTTTTATCATGCACCTTCCTCTCTGTTGGCTCTGGACTAAGAGTCTAGAGTCCTCTCAGATGATTAAGAGTTGCTGTCTTCCTGGTAAGGAGGGCAAAATGCCTTTACAAATGGAAATTTCTATCCTGCTTTTAGCCAAATAGGAAGAAGGCAGAGATATTTTTTCCTTCTCTTTCTGCTATTTTTCTTAGTTGCCTTCAGCTCAAAATAATCCTTATGCCAAAGTGGCACATGTGGGTGGCATATTCTGGTCCCCTTCGTGTGTACACGTGACTGGAAAGTACATGGTGGGCTCTCCTTGTGTTCATAGAAACACATCGCGCAGTCCCCTAGCACGTGCTTGGCCTGGAACCTAGCGGATCCCTTACAAAGTTACCATCTCTCCTGCCCTTTTATGATCTTGTCCAGTGTTAGTAGCAGCCCTCACTGGCCGCCATCCTGTGCTTACCACCTGTACTGTGCACGGGATTTCACGCTCTCAGGGGCTGTTCTCCAGTCATTTCTTGGGCAGGGGTGTTTCATTTCAACCAGCTGTTGAGTTCCTCAGCGGTAGGAAGTGCAGCGGCTCTTTTTTCTACAGGGGCTGCTACAGTGGAAGGTGTGGGAGACATCGCCTAGTCCCTGGGAGGCCAGGATTCAGGAGGCCTGTGAAGCTGGGTAGGAGAACAATTACCTCTTTATTTTCACTAGGCTCTAACTGCAACCTGTCAGCCTAGTCCCTGGCAGCCGGTCACAGTGCAGTGAAGTGTACCTGTGACTCTGTCACTGACAGAAATCATGACTCTCTTCACAGCCCATTACAGGTGATTCAAGTACCTTGAAATGTGTTTGCTCATCACTGCTTTGAGATGATAGTTGTTATTACTTAATAATCATGTGGAAGGAACATCATATTAGAAATCTGGTTTTTAACATTTGGATAACTGTATTTTAACATGAGTTGTTTTTTGTCATCTTATGTATTTTACTTCATACATTTTAAACCATCACCCTGAGGAAGGTCCTTAGATTCACCTGAAGGATCCACGGCACAAGAAAAGGTAGAGAACCCTTGATCTAGTCTGACATTTTTGTCTTCCAAGTGGAGAAACTGACACATAGGATTTTTTTTTTTTTCCCAAAGCCTCCTGGCTTTCTCCAGCAAGATGGGACCAGAACCCCCAGCTCCTGGTTCCTTTTCAGGGCTCCCCTCACAATGCAGAGCCCTTTAATCCCTACACCCACCTCCTCTCAGCCCCAAACACATGATGACTCAGCAAATATTGTCCCCCAAAGGCTAGGATTTGGACCTATGGTACGACTCCCTGACCCACTTACTGTCCTGATTCCTTCTCAAGGTGGCTTGACAACTTCCTTCCTTGTAATCTATAATATTTGTCATCTTCCACCTGGCCCAGAAAATCAATAGCAATGACAGTAATAGTAGTGGCACCCTTGATTGAGGACTTACTCTCTGTCACTCTTAACTATTATATATTTATTTATACCTCAGTTCATCGACAAAGAAGCACTATTAGTCCCATTTTACAGATGAGGAAAATGAGGCTCAGAGAAGTTAAGTGATATGTCTAAGGCCACACAGCCAATTGCATCAAAGATCTAGGTGCTTCTTCTGATAGGTTCAATTTCAAGGAGGTTGCAGGCGGGGCTGGAAATTAAGGAGGTGGCCAAGGGATAGTGTCACCCAGATCTGAAGGACACAAAGGACTCGGTGCTGCTGTTTCTGGGGCGGGTGGAGCCACTGCAGCTGTGGCTGGTGATGTCTGAGCTTGGCGACCACCCTGGGTGTTACCCTTAAAGCAGCTTCACAGGGCATTGATTTCTGATGTGATCTGTGCCTGCCCAAGGGAAGCAGGGGTGTGCCCCTATCTCATCTCTGTGGTTTGCTCGTCTCTGTTCCATGAGCATCTTCAGCCCCAAGCATAAGCAGAGAGGTACCACGTGGCTTAGTTCCGGGTACAGCCACTGCTGGGGGAGGGGAGTGGAGGTCTGTAAAACTAATGCCTTTTATCCTTTTTTTTTTTTTTAATGATGGAGGAGGAGAAGGATTGGGAGTGGTTACAGATGTATTTGTTTCTTCCTCCTTTTTAAAATCCATCTAATCCTTGATAGACTTCTAGACACGTGAATAACCTATTTATTCCCTCATGTGGAGTGAACGTCTACATTATGCTGAACTTCCAGAACCAGCTAGAGATAAAACAGCGACAGAGTCCTTCCTTCTGGTGAAATGGACAGATGAGCAGGCAGGCGACCTCTATGGAGAGACAGACGCAGCTGAGAGGGTGAGTTCAGGGCACTAAGGGACCACCCGAGGGGATGCTTGTCCTGGTCCCGAGTAGTCAGGGAGGTTTCCCAGAGATGAATGATGAGGATGTGGAAGAAAACTTTCCTCTACCTTTCTAGGTTCTTCTGGCTGGTCTAAGAATTAAATTGACATGAGACAGATTAACGGGAGAAAATCACATTTAGTTTCGTATATACAGGAGCCCCACATACAGGAGAAGGTCAGAGACCCACACATACATGAAATGGTCAGAGACAGAAAGGTAAGATGAGGTCCATACGCCATCCTGAGCTGAGGAATGCGATCAGGACCTGGGGTTTCCAAGGACGGGAGGGTCATTCATGTGGGGATAAGAAGAAGAGCAGATGTTGGGTAATTAGATGTGCTTTCCCTGACATACAGATGGGGCCACTTTGGTAAAAGGTAACTCTGGTAACAACTCTTTTTCTGGGAAAAATCCACAAATGAAATTCTTCTAAGTAGTTAGGGGAGGGGCAGTAATTTCTCTAGAACCCGCAGGGTATCGATTGCCTTTAGCTCAAAATAATCCTCATGCAAAAGTGACACATTTGGGGGGGATGGTTCATTCTGAACTCCTACAAAATGTACCCATGTACTAGCAACTAGATAAAAAGCCCAGAACAGTCTCTACACCCCAGCAGCCCCATCCAGTCACTACCTCCCAGGGTTACTATGTTAGTAATGATACTAGATTATTTTTGCCTGGTTTTGAACTTGATATAAATGGAATCACATGGTATGTGTTCTTCCAGCTCTGGCTTCTTTTGCTCAACAGTGTTTTGGTGCAACTCATCCATACTGTTAATAGCTGTAGTTCATTCACTCCCATTGCTGTCTTTATTCCTTTGCTGGGATAGATCAGTACTTATTTATTCATTTTCCTGCTGATGAACATCTGAGTTGTATCCAGCTGAGGCTGTTATAAATAGTGCTGCTACAGACATTCCTGAGCACATCTTTGGGTGAACACATGCACTCATTTCCTTTGGGATATGCCCAGGGCAGAATTGCTGGGCCACAGAGTATGCATGGGTGCAGTTTTAGTTGATGCCATACTTAGTTGATATTTAAAAGAGAAAAAGAGAGCAAGGGAGAAAACATTTTTAATTATCTGAAAAAAATTTAAGCTTAATGAACGTTTTATCAAAGAGGCACTTTTCCTCTGCGATTGCACAATTAGATTTTAAAAATAATAATTGGAGGAGAACTCAGGGATTGTGTAGTCCAATATTTTTCAGCCATTGTAAAATTCACAATGGGTTTTTCGATTTTTTTATTATGGTAAATATACATAACATAAAATTTACTATTTTAACCATTTATAGTAGGTTTTGAAATTATTTTAGTTGGTCATGATCAAAATTTTTTTAAAAAATGGAACAGAATATTAAAAAAAATGCGTCACAATAAACATAAATACTATTGAATATTTCATGGGACTTTTGTTATGGGGGTGTGTGCTCTGGGTCAAAAAAGCTTGTAAAACACGGGTCTAGTCCAACTTTTTAAATTTACAGAGTGGAAGGTACACTCAGAAATGTAAGTGATGTTTCTAAACACAGCTTGAACTAGACCATGACATTCTGGCTTCCAATTCAGTGTACTTTCCAACTTCCATCTCACCACCTGAGATCACTGCCGCTGATCTTGTCAAAGTTACAGGCTAGATGGGGCTGTGTGTTTGTGGCCCTGTACTTTACCCACGAGAAAGGATCTCAAGTCCCCTGCCCCTTGAGTTGGTCCCCAGGAGGTTGCCAGAGCCAGGACCCAACAACCAGCACCTTCTGAACCATTAAAACTCGGGGCACCCATTTGGCCCTGTCTACTTTAGGGTCAACCAGGAATAGTACAAACCTAGAAACTTAAAAAGAAGAGTGGGGAAAGGACCTGTGGTTTGACATTTTTCAGAATTTTTTTTCTCTTGTGTGTGTGTTTCAAGGACACTTTTCAAGTGCAGAGATCTGGAGAGGAAGCGCTATAAATAGAAGGGGCCTCGCGGTTGGGGGGGGGAGGGGAAGGGAGGGCTGGGGAGGAGGAAGTGCGTCCCCAAATCTAGGGCCCTGGCAGGGCTTTTCGGGGGGCCCTTCCTCACCATCAAAACCAGGGCTGGCGCCAAGTGCGCTGGCCTGGGTCCCCACGTTCCAGCTCCAGCCAATCCCCACCACCACGTCCACCAAGACAGCCCCTGGGAGGAAAGGGATCCATCTCACCTTGGACCTAAGTTCCCGGGGCCACTCGGCTCAAAAGGGCTCCCACGTCGTTCGCCCCTCACCCATCAGCGGTGTCATAACATCACTTGGGTGTGTCTCACCCTAGTCAAACCTCAGCAGTGCCTTCCCAAGATCTTAGAATAAACCCCGCCCCCAGCCCACCGACAGCAGATTCATCATTTTTGACCAGGTAGACGCAGCAGGAGGGAAGAGGGTTGAGAGCAGGTGACGTGAGGCTGTATTTGCACGGCATCCCCTGTTTTTCCGGGGAGTGTATCTCTCCTCGGGGGCCTGGCTTCGGTGGGAAGAGGCGGAAAGGCCGTGGAGATTGTTGGGGGAGGGGCTAGATTCCCCCCTACCCCCCAATCACTGACCACCTTTCACTCCTCCCAGGGGCACCTCCTCACCCAGAGCCTTCTCTCTGCTCCTCACCTGGAGCTCCTCTCTGCCTTCAAGCCTCCACCTCAGTATCACCTTGTTTGGCCAAGTGCTCTTCAAGGACCCTCTAAATTAGAACCTCTTGTTGCCCAATGGGCCCTTCCTTCCAACCCTTATGTGTGTGTCAGCGTTTGATTTGTGTGATTATTAGGTTAATATCTCCCCCAACAAACTGTGAACTCTGAAGACAGGTCCAGGTTGGCTTTGCTCACTGCTGTATGCCCACCTCCTAGCTCAGTGTCTGCACAGGAGATGGTGCCCAATACAATACAGGTGGGAAGAGGGAGGGGAGAAGGTAGGAGACATGGAAGGGGAAGGAGGAAGGAGAGGAGAGCAGAGGGGATGCCGGGAGAAGATGGAGGGGAGGGGGAGAGGAGACGGGAGAAGATGGAGGGGAGGGGGAGGGGAAGAGAGGGGACGGGGACGGGGACGGGAGGGGGAGGGGGGCCAGTTATCAGCAAGAACTGAGCGGCTGTCTACCTCTGTCACTCCCTGAAAATGGGTTTACAGTTTCCCCTGTTCTAACCAGTCGGCGCGGGAGCCAGTGAGTGGTGTGCCCTCAGGTTCCCGCTGCCCTCGGAGAACAAGCCTCACGGGCTTCACAGGGGCACCTGACACTCCGCCAGAGGCCAGTCGGGCAGCTGTGCGGACCTGGTGGTGATGCAGAGCCCACCACCCTCGGCGGGAGCCCTGTCAAAGGTTAGAGGTTAGGAGAGGACCTTCGCCAAGGTGACTGGGAACTGAGGGAGACCCCAGGGCGCAGTGTAAAAAGGTGGGTGGGTCCAGTTGGCCTAGGGCTTTGGTTTGGCTGAGAGGGGTGTGTGGTTTGGGAGCCAGGGCTGAGCTGTTTGAGCTGCTGAACTGCACCCTCCCCCCAAGCAGCCGTGGAACCCCAGCTGTCTCACATTCCCCAAGAACATCCATTTGAAAGAGGGCTTAATTCTACTCAGTCTGGTGCACTCTACGGAAGTATGATCTGTATACCATAGAAGTGCAATTCAGTGGTATTTAGTAAATTTAGAGTTGGGCAACCATCACCACAATCCAGTTCTGGAGCATCCCTATTACACCTGTAAAAAATTAATGAGCAGAAACATCGATTAAATAGTCAGGAGGGGGAGCTGTCATGTCCTGTGGCCATAGCAGAGCCCGACAGGAAGGAAAGAGACTCCTCTTCTTTCCTGGCAGGGACAGCCAATGAAAAGCCATGGGCTCTCTTTACTACAGCAGCCCTCCAAACTTCCTTTTCCCCTCTATAAAAGAGTTCTCCTTCCCTTGCTGCGTGGAGACTTGCACGTGGCTCACCATGGCTGCAGATGCCGAATTGTAATTCTCTGCTGATCCCAAATAAACCCATCTTTGCTGGAGAAATATCTGGCAGTTGATTTGTTTCAAATCAACACCTTCAAAAGATCCCTTGTGTCTATTTATGGTCACCCCCTCCCATTACAGCCCAGACCAGCCAACCTCTAATCTGCTCTCTCTCTGCATATATTTTTGCCTTTTCTGGATGCTTCATTTAAATGGAATCATCCAATATATGGCCTTTGGCATCTGGCTCCTTTCACTGAGCATAATGGTTTTGAGGTTCATGTTGTGGCATGCATGTATCAGCAGTTAGTTTCTTTGTGTTGCTGAATAGTCTTCCTGGGTCTTGGTTTCTTACTAATGAAGGGGGAAGATATTTTCAGTCATACGGAAACCATGCCTTCCTCCAAGGACCCAAATGAATGAGAGGTTGGTCCGGGTGAGGCTTCTGTGCCTAGGAGACAGAGAGGATGTCCCATCATGGTGATGGAGACGCAGAAAGATTCACTGGATGGAAAAAGTTAAAACACATCTCAGTGGGATAGAGTGATGAGCAGAAACCAGTTAGGTCAAATGTCAAAAAAACCTCTCCTTTGGTTTCAAATATCACTTGCATAAGTGAGAAGCGCCAGACTAGATAGCACCTTGAGGGCTGTAACAGGAGAACAGAGGAGCCCTGAATTCAGAGAGATGGGCTATGCATCAGCATGGCCCAAGGTCAGGGCCACCCCCGACCAAAGAAATGGGAATCCCCTGGTGCAGATTAGGATCAGGAGCTTTTCTGTCCTCACACGTGATTCCAATGTACAGCCAAGGTCAAAGTCAAGGATGACTGTGCTAAAGGTTATGGGACACCCAAAGTAACCGACTGCTGTACCAGAAGGGAGGGTCTCAGGTGGAATCCTGGTCTTCCCCTAACAGCCCCACGCAGGCCTCCTCATCTGGAAGGCCAGCAGGAGGCCTTGTAACTATTGTCCTCACCTCCTCCACCGATGCCGTAATGCTGGCTCCACAGAGAGGACCTGGTAGGTGCATAGACAAGACCAGCTTGTCACAGGACTGAGAAAACTGGTTCTTCCTACTTTATTAAAGAAAAAAAAAAAATCCCAAGTATTACCTGAATACATTCTCATAGAAAATTCATAAAGGACAGTTGCCCTAGGACAAATCACAACAGTCTGATATGCATACTTGTAGACACTTTTCCATGCATTTACCTCTCTAGGTAATATACAACTACATAGCTTTTATTTTGTCTATAAACAAATGAGATTATGCTCGAGGAATTATGTGAACATGCTTCTCAATATATCACCAAGATCGTTGCATGTCAGAATGCACAGCTCTGATTCGACTCTGAAACAGCTGCAAAATGGGAGGTGACTTTCCTCACTGAACCATGGGTTTTATCCTACATCGCTCTCAACATTGCTCACTTCTGCAAATGTCATTTCTGTGAGCCTCCCTGTACATATATACCCATGCACATGTCTACATTTTTTGTTACTAGGATAGATTCTTAGAAGTGGAATGTCTGGGAGTTCTGGACTGTGCGTTCAGCTTTGTTCATTTATTTGCCTGTAGAGCTATAGTGACTGTAACAGGAGAGTCAGTGGTTTCATTCTTGGTTAATTATGGATTCTGTTGCTCTTGTGAGTAGGTTCCCTTTCCCCTTACCTTTTCTAATTAGTTAGAGTTAGTGATTAAGAAAACCGTAGATTTTTAATTGTGGTAAAATACACATAACATAAAATTGACCTTTTTAACCCTTTTTAAGTAAATGGTTCTGTGGCATTAAGTACATTCACGTTGTTGGGCAACCATCATCACCATCCAGCTCCAGAATTTTCTCATCTTCCCAAACAGAAGCTCTATACCCATTAGACACTTACACCCCAGTTCCCCCTACTTCCAGCCCTCAGCAACCACTGTTCTACTTTTTATCTTTATGAATTTGATCTAGGAACCTCACACAATATTTGTCCTTTTGTGTTTGGCTTCTCTCACTTAACATGATGTCTCCAGGTTTCGTCCACAGTGTAGCACTCCACTGCTTTTTATGGCTGAATAATAGTCCATTGTACATATATGTCACATTTGTTTTATCCAGTCATCTGTCAATGGACACTTGGGTTGTTTCACCCTTTTGGCTATTGTGAATACTGCTGCTGTGAAGAGTAGGAACACCCAGTGTACAAACATCTGTTTGAGTCTCTGCTTTCACTTCTTTGAATATATATCCAGAATTTGAATTTAAACTCCTTGTTTAATTTTTTGAGGAATCATCACACCATTTTCCACAGTGTCTGTACCATTTTACAGTCCCACCATCAATGCACAGGGAGCCAATTTCTCCACATCCTCACCAATACCTGTTATATTCTATTGTTTTTTAAAAATATCCACACTAATGGATGTGAAAGCCATTGATCTGTGTATGTTGGTCTTGTGTCCAACCACCTCCCCAAATTCTCCCATTAGTTTTTCATTCGGGGTCTTGGATTCTCTAGGTAGTTCATCACATCACCTGCAATAGTGACAATATTTTTCTTCTCATTTTAGATTCAGGCCCCTTTGTCTTATTTTCCGACATTGTCAAGGATCCACATTACAAGGTTGAAGAGAAGCGGTGATGGCAGGTACCCCTTCTTTCTAGTGTTTCACCATTACATGTCATGATCTGTGTAAGCTTCTGGTAGACCCTGGTTAGGGTTAGGAATGTGGCCTCTGTGCCTGCATTGCTAAGAGTTTATCAACAATATCCAGCTTGTCAAATGTTTTGGGGGTGTCTACTGAAATAACTATGCCTCAATTCAGTGAATTACACGGATAGATTCCCTAATAATAACCCATTCCTGATAAACCTACTTGTCATGAAGTATTTGTGTTTAATGTAGAGACTGAGATATAGTAGATCATCCCAAATGAACAGGAGGCCAATGGCTAATGAAACAGAAGAGATAGTGATGGATACGGATTGTATCCTTGTTCCAAGAAGGGCACATCAGTGGGGGAAAATCCCAAAGGAGCAAGAGTCTTCAAAGAACCTTTGACCCTGTTCTAATAAGATGGAGAAAATTGTATTCAAGTTAATATCGAGGAGAGTTCTAGGTGCGTTTGGAAGAAACATTTTGATAAACAGTTTGCAATTGTTGAAATGTCTACCCAAGAAGAGCCTCACGTTGGGCTGAGAACCTGAGCTGCTGGGATGGGCAGGGGTGGGGCAGAGCTGACTTGTCTCTGGCATGAAAAGGAGAGGAAGAAAAGGTAGAAGGGGGAAGCCAAAGAGACTGGGCAGTGCCAGGGAGAAAGGAGAAAAAGAAAAGGAAGCAAACCCTGGCATTGGGACGACCAAGGAGGGCCACTGGGGAGAAGGGATTGTCTACTGGGCTCTATAGGTTGTTTGGTGTAATTACCTGCGACTGATGCTTTTGCACATCTGGGGCCCAGTGGGGGAGCAGGAAAGGGGCCAACTTCTGTCTGCGGCTGGAGGGTGCCATGCCGGTGGAGCATAGGAGCTGAGGGCATCTGACTTCTAGATCAACCCAAGGCTTGGGAGGTGACAGAACCTTGCACCCGAGCTGGCTTGCGGGTTACAAGGGGAAAGGGCTAAGTACGACTTGGGGGATGAAACTTCTGGTCTGGAGGATCTTAATCACATGTATGTGGATCCTTCAAAGAATCTATGACTAGAACTCAGAGGGTTCATGAACTTAAATAGGGAAAATTTACATCTTTATTTTCCCTAACCTCTCACTGAAATTGAGCATTGCCTTCTATTATGAACACAGGCAACGATCCCTAAGTTGTAGCCGTGCCGAGAGAAATAACAGATTTTCACACCACACTTTAGTTGTTGCCAATATCTCAAAATATTTTTTATACTCGTTGCTGCTTTGAAATCACGTGGTCATAGACCCACCATCTGGGCATCAGAAAGAGTATGATGGTGCTGGACCCTAAGGACCAGACCGAAGGCAGGGTGGAGGTACTCCACCTGGTTTTCTGTTCTGTCATTTAATCCAGCACATTCTCTGGGCCGGACACTAGGGCAGGTACATAGACAGTAAGGCAGAGAGCCTGCCCGGTGGAACCCAGGGGCTGGGGGAGGCGTACAGCTCAACCAGACAAACAACTGCGCCGCACGGTGACTCACGCTGCAGGAGCAGAGAAGCAGGGCTGCTGGGCTCAGACAAGGCTTCTTACGGGAAGTGACACTTGAACTGAGTTTTTCAGGATATATTAAGAAGTGCACACAGGACATAAAACTTTCCTCAGACCAGAAAAATCCCTCATCAAGCATGTGCGTGTCTCAGCTTAGAGTTCAGAAGAGCAAAAAGCAGAAATTTCCCCTGGCTGTGGGGCTGAAACAGGAAACCACCCAGAAACCCTCAGCAGAGGAGGCCGGGAGTCCCCACTTCCCTGGGACGGAGTGGACATTTCACAGGAAACACTTCTGGGTGCAGCCCGAATCTGTTCCCATCCTTCCGTGTTGGAATAAAGGCTCCATGAGCTCACGGGTTGTTGTCTGTTTCGCTGGTGAATGAATCACAAACACCTGTGCCCGGCGCAGATCTGGCCCCTGCAGATTTCAGTTGAATGAGTGAGTAAATCCAGCTGCAGCCTTCTAGAGCTGATGGGGGGCAGCCGGATAGGGCGGCCCTGACTGCTTCTCTGCGTGGCATTTGTGTCTCCAAATCACCATGGTGCCCTGCACTCTGGATGACCTGTAAGACCCCCTCCTCTCCACCCCCAAACTCCCGTGGATACAGAATTGCTTCAAGGCAGTGGGCAGGTGGAGCGCCCATCACCTGGGCTGCTCTGGTGCGAATGTCTCTGCCCTCTTCCAGGATGGCAAGGTGTTGTCGCAGAGATCTGCAGGGTCCTAGCGGGCATCTGAGCTGCCTGGATTAGGGATACCTTTCCTCAGAGCATGGTCCGAGCTGGAAGTGTGAGTCCCAGTTAGTAGAAGCAGATGGCTGGGAGCATCCTCTCCGGGGCCTCCATCCTGAGCTCACAGTGGGTGGAGAAAGTCGCCTCCCCACGGGGCCTCCCATAGGCTGATCCCTGATCCATAAAAGATAAAGCAGAGCATTTCTATGGCATCTCTGTTCCTCCCAGCAATGTTATGGGCTGAACTGTGTCCCCCCGCCTCAAATTCATCTGTTGAAGCCCTAACCCCCAGCACCCCAGAATGTGACTGTATTTGGAGATAGGGTTTTTAAAGAGGTGATTAAGTTAAAATGAGGTCATATGGGTGGACCCTAATCTAATATGACTAGTGTCCTTATAGGAGATTAGAACACAGGCATACACAGAGGGAAGACCACATGAGGACACAGGGAGAAGACGTCCGTCTGCAAGCCAAGGAGAGAGACCTCAGAAGAAACCAACCCTGCTGACACCTTGATCTCAGACTTCTAGCCTCCAGATTTGTGAGGAAATAAATTTCTGTTGTTTAAACCCCCCAGTCTGTGGTACTTTGTTACGACAACCCTGGCTGACTCATACAAATGACCTCACTCAGTGAATTTTTTCAGTGGGCTCCCTGAGGTGACACCCACACTCTTCTGTCACCGCAAAGGAGAAATAAACAGAAGTGCCTTCAAAAACTCATAGGTCAGAAAGGCCTCGGGACTCAGGGATGGGTTATTGGGTTATTTGGTGACCTTACTGTTTCTCTGTAAGAAAAACAGGGCTTCAGAGCGTGAATTTCCCAGAAGAACAAGCTGCTCTTTGCTGATGTCAGAAGACTCACGCTCAGCAGTAAGCTGATGTTTGCTCACATAGATTTTACACACAGAGAAGGAGAACCACGGACCCTGAATCAGGTTAAAAGTCTGACATCTGCGGGGAGGTTAGTGGGTTTTAATGTTAAAAAAAATGTCTTATGCATGCCTTAGTCTTTTACCAGGTTTATTAGTAATGTGCCTGACTTTACAGCACAAAGAGAACAATAAAAGTAAGTCCAACTTGGAATTCCGTTTCATAAGGTACTTGGCAGCCAGTCTTTAAGCTTTAAGTGCATTTCACTGATTACCTGGCAATGCCTCCAAGGGCTTTGGGGACACGTGGCCATCCCATCTCTCCCTGCCCCTCCCCCATCTCCAGCTCAGTTTGCCTTCAATTGCCGGGCAGGTAACAGCCTCCAGCTGGGCTCTGCCTCCTGAGAAAGTCCAGGCAGTTTTGGTTGGTTTTGGTCTGTAAGTGACTGATGGGCACGCTCCTGCAGGAAACAAACCCACGCTGGGTTATGCCGCCTCCTGCTGTACCCTCTGCCCAAGGTGAGTGAACTCTCATGGGCCCGGACTTGCCAGGGTGGGAGGTGCAGGGTTTGCTGCTACCTGGTCCAGTTGCTTCACTTTCTGGGCTTCCGTTTCCTCCTTGTCAAGTGAGAAAAATAACAGCCCACCCAGCGGACTTTTGCAGGAGTTAAGGGAGTAACATATGAACGGACTGTGTCTGGGATCTCGTAAATACTAAGTGTCCATTCCCTTTTTTTCCCCATCCTGTCTCACCCAGCACCGTGCTGGGCACACGCTGAGGTTGGGATAAAGAGTGTTGATGAATTGATGTCCTGATCTCATCCACATCCCACCTGGCACTCACCTGTGTCCAGCTCAGATGGGATTGTCTTTGAAGAACGTGAACTTTAAAACTATTTTTCTGATAAAAGTAACTGATGCTCCTTGCATTCATCTTGGAATATGTACTCAAGCGTAAAGAAGAAAATAAATATTATAGCCAACCCTAACATACAGAGATAATCATTGGTTAATATTTTGCGGTCTTTCCTTCCAGTCTTTTTTCTATGCATATGTGTACCCAAGTCCCTTTTACTCAACTGCCTGAACGTTTGCCCCAAGCATCTTAGAGAAGCCCTTCAGCACCTAAGGCCTCAAAGACAAGACCTTACTTATATAGCAGAGCTACGTTTGACAGCTCTTTCTCTCTCCATAGTTCATGTACCTGCATACACCAGGCCTGTCGCACACTTCTTGCAGAAGTAAAATCACTCTCCTATCAAAAATGCAACAGAGAAAGCTGCCGGGATACTTCCAGCCTCCCAGCTTGTGATGAGTGCCTTTTAAGTTAGGCAAATGATTTAGAGAAAAGAATTTCTCTGGGTTTCTTGACATCTTGTTCTGTGCTCTGTTATTTAGATGAAGAAATACAGTCATCTCGCTTTTAGTCTTGTTGAGAAGAAACTAGCTGCTGGGACCTCTGGCTGGGTCCTTTCCCCAGATCAAAGTTTCACAGGGGAAATCGGAGGGCAGGCTGTCGGTGCCCGGCACCCCTGCACCACTCACCTGTGCAGGTCAACCAGGGCACCCAGCCAGGAGGTGAAGTGGGCCTGCAAGGCTGGGCAAATTAATCTGATCCAAAGCATTTTTAGGAAAAAACAATGCAAAGAGCATTTTGCTGAGGGTAACACATTATGGAGAGCAGCAGGGCTGTCACGCGTCCTCCTGATTTGATACAGGGTCCACAATTTCAACTGGAAGTGTAAACAGAACCATAGCTGTGATTCTCACATAACTGAAGCTTGACTTGGTGGGTGACTTTTTTTTTTAATTGGAGTATAGTTGGTTTACAATATTGTGTTAGGTTCAGGTGGACAGCAAAGTGATTCATTATAGGTATATATATTTTTTCAGATTATTTTCCATTATAGGTTATTACAAGGTATTGAATAGAATTCCCTGTGCTATACAGTAAATCCTTGTTGCTTATCTGTTTTATGCATGATAGTTTGTATCTGTTAATCCCATACTCCTAATTTGTCCCTCCCCCCTTCCTTTCCCCTTTGGTATCCATAAGTTTGCTTTTTATGTGTGTGTGAGTCTGTTTCTGTTTTGTATACAGATTAATTTGTATTATTTTTTAAAGATTCCACATATGAGTGATATGGTATAATATTTGTCTTTTTCTGTCTGACTTCATGAGGTACGATATTCTCTAGGTCCATCCATGTTGCTGCAAATGGCACTATTTCATTCTTTTTATAGCTAATATTCCACGGTGTGTGCATATATATGGCATCTTCTTAAGTCAATTTCTGTTGATGGGTACTTGGGTTTCTTCCATGTCTTGACTACTGTAAATAGCACTGCTATGAACATTGGGTTGCATGTGTCTTTTCAAATTAGAGTTTTTATTTTTTCTGGGTATATACCCAGGAGTGGGACTGCTGGATCATATGGTAGCTCTATTTTTAGTTTTTTAAGGACCCTCCATACTGTTTTCCATAGTGGCTGCACCAATTTACATTCTGCTGGTAACTTTTGATTCCTGAAATCTGTCCTTGGTAATTGTGACCCTCCACCTGTGTGCTGATGAGCCCAACTACCCTTCAGATATATTTATGTGTGTGTGTGTGATTTTGTGAGAGTGCGTGTGTGTGTGTGTATAAAGGGAAACACTCCAAGGTCACAAACCTGAGTTACACGTGGACCCCTTTAAATGAAAAGACTTCTTTGTGAACCAAAGAAAACTGAGACTTCTCTGAGAAACTGCGTTACAAGTAAAACCCTGTAAGCACAGGTGATCTCGGGCGTAATCACAGCCATCCACATATCACAAAGACCCCCCTGCATGGGGCTTCCCCAGATGGAGTCATTCAGTTGGTCCTATCCATTTTTTTTTTTTTAGATTATCACTGAAATGAAAACATAGCTAAATTTAATTCTTAAGGGGCATGTGCTCTCCTTCATCAACTCTGCCAACTATTTTTAATAAACTCCTAGTCCGTGAAATACCGGTTTAGAATGTGGGTAAAGAAGAAAATGGTTGGTGTCACACTGCCCATTTGATCGTGCTCGTAAGACTGTTCCTGATTGGCTGATCCTTTAATCTCATATTTTAAAAAATTCCGTAAGGCTTTTCTTGGATTTCACTTGAATCCAAGTCTTGGAGGTACAGACTTGCCTTTGCCTTGGGGGGACTCTGCCTGAGCTGAGACAAAGGTTGTGTGCTGCAGGTAATTTGGTTGATGGGATGTGACCCCAGAAGGCAGCAGTGAAGGACGGGTGAAGGGAAATAAGAAGAGGGAAAACCATACAAGGCGGGCTTGCGAGTTGCCCACCAGAAGCCTCTGCAGAGGGTATAGGCTGATCTCAGAGTTGTCCACCTGCCCAGGGAGGACTGGGAGGGTGGCACCCCTTGCTTAGTTCATTATCTGGCCCCCCCACTGGTTGAGGGGTCCCCTGGGGGCAGTAACCCATGCCCTCCCAGGCTGTCTGCTGAGTGCCAGCCTCTGGAGATGCCCTGGGTGATCCATTCATTTCCTGCTGCTGCTGTAACAAAAGCACCACAAACTGGGTGCCTAACAGACATTTTTTCTCTCACACCTCTGGAGGCCAGAAGTCCACCATCAGTTTCGCTGGGCCAAAATCAGGGTGTCTTGGAGATTTGCTCCTTCTGGAGGCTCGAGGGAGAAATCTACTCCTTGCCTCCAGCTTCTGGTGGCCACGGCGTTCCTGGGCTCACGGTCGCATCTCTTCAACCTTTGCTTCCACCTTCACGTTGCCTTCTCCTCTGTGTGTCAAACCTCCCTCTGCCTCTTTCTTATAAGGACATGTGATGGCAATTAGGACCCACCTAGGTCATCCTCCTCATCTCAAGATCCTTAGTCACAACTGCAACGACTCTTTTCCCAAAGAAGGGGACATTTACAGGCTCCGGGGACTGCAACATGGAGAGATCTTTGGGGGCCATTTTTCAGCCGACCACAGCTGAGAAGCAAGAGGCAAGCCTCGCTTGCTGCAGGTGAGACCCATCAGGGCCGAGCAGAGCTGCTCACCTTCCCTGGGGCTGGAAGCAGAGGTGAGGCCGACATCACCAGGGCAAAAGGCGTCTGATGGAACCAAGTGGACACCTCTGACCGACAGACCAGACCTGGCAGGATGACGGTGCAGGCAAGTCGCTGCAGGCCTGGGGAATTCTGCAATTATGTTTCAGTGCTGGTGAATGTTTTCCAGGTGTTGTGGCATCTGCTTGATTTATTTCTGTGGGAGAGCAGTTTCACATATCCCCGTCCAGGGATGCGTAATGAAGAGAACCTGGGATAACACCTCGGTCATCTTTTTCTACATGTGCTTGCTTTTCACTCATGTGGAACGTTACTGGAAAAATTGCAGTAGGTACCTACCTCGTATCCCTGCCCTCACGTGCTCCACCCTAGAGAACTTTATCTCCAAAAATCAAATCTGCCCACGCCCCACCCCGGTCAGGCCCTTCAGTGGTTCATGGTGCTGCACTGGGATGGCACTTTGCACCACAACCCCTGCTTTTTTTAGTCCCCTGCTTATGGGGAGGGGACATTTGAAGACACGAGAGACTGACAGAGATAGAGAGATACAGAGACAGAGAGAGACACAGAGGAGACTGACAGCATCGTAACTTACTGAGGTTGCACTGTTGAGAGTTGGTCACCGTGAGTCAGGGAAGGGTTTCCAGTGGGATGTCCACCCTGAGACGCCTGAAGCTCTAAAGACCTGTGGATTGGAAGCAGCTCTCCCAGGAGAGCACGGGGCCTTCCCACCGTGCTTATGTTCCTGCATATAACTACTGGCAGAATGAATAGAATGAATGGATAAGCAAAAGTAAGTTAATATCAACACTTGTCATTTGAAAATCTTACCAAAATGCAGTCTGCTTGTTGCATAGGTCATGCACCCACAGAGTTGGAAATTCACAAGGTGCAGAAAGATGCACGCCCCCCCACCCCCCAGTTGCTGTAGAGGCAACCAGAGCTGTCTGCCCCATGTGTGTCCTTGCAGAATATTTTATGCATAGATGAGCCAAAATGTGCACACATCATTGCTTTTTCCATTTCACCGTATCTTGGAAATCATTACATAGTAGTTTTTAAGGAACTCTCATTCTTTTGTCTTATGAAGTTGCCTAGCATCTCGTTGTGTAGCTCTGTGCCAGAGGTTATTTAACGTGCTCTGTTAATGGACATTCCTATCATGTCCAATCTCTTGCAAACAATGGAGCAGTTAATAACCTTTCACAAAAGTAATTTCACAAAAGTAATTTCTTGCAAACATCTGTAAGATAAAGAAGTGGAACTTCTGGGTCAAAAGGTAAGTGTGCTAACAGCGTTTATAAAATATTGCCGAACTGACCTCCACAAAGATTACACCAACTTACACTGGTATAAGATATTATTCCAATATTTTTTTTTAATTAATTAATTTATTTATTTATTTATGGCTGTGTTGGGTCTTCGTTTCTGTGCAAGGGCTTTCTCTAGTTGTGGCAAGTGGGGGCCACTCTTCATCGCGGTGCACGGGCCTCTCACTATCGTGGCCTCTCTTGTTGCGGAGCACAGGCTCCAGACGCGCAGGCTCAGTAATTGTGGCTCACGGGCCCAGTTGCTCCGCGGCATGTGGGATCTTCCCAGACCAGGGCTCGAACCTATGTCCCCTGCATTGGCAGGCAGATTCTCAACCACTGCGCCACCAGGGAAGCCCTATTCTTATATTATAAGAATGTCTATCCCCCCACACTGTTACCAACAGAGCATATTATCCAATGTTTTGATCTGGGTCAATCTGAGAGATGGAAATGGCATTTCAATATAACTTAATTTGAATGTTTCTTATAAGGGTGAGGTTGAACGTCTTAGTATATGTTTAAGAGGCTTTTGTATTTCCTATCTGTGTACAGTTAAGTCTTCTTTGACCATTTTTCTTGTTCTTTTTTCTTATTGGCTTGTAGAGCTCTTTATAGATTAGGAAAATTAAGACGTTGCACGGGATATGTCAATGATGAAATAGATATTGCAAATCATCTCAGCAGAAACTTTTTACTTAATTTTGTAAATAGTTCATTGTTAATCCACATGTAACTTATGGTCAGCCCTCCGTATCCGAGGTTCTGCTACATCCTTGGATTCAGCCAACCACAGATCATGTAGTACTGTAGTATTTACTATTGAAAAATATCTACATACAAGTGGACACATGCAGTTCAAACCTTAGCTGTTCAAGGGTCAACTCTAATTGATCACACCAGGCAATTTTATTTCTGGGAATTCAATTAATACTTTTGATTATAATGATAAGTTTTTATAATTGGTAAGCTTTTCCAAACTTAATTTTTAGGCTAGTTGACTATTAAATCTTTTTGGGGTGTCTGGCTTTCTTTCTTGAGGTTTTATTTTAGCTCATACCGTTTCCATGGTCTGACACCTGTCCTGATGATTCACATCTTGCGGCCATCCTAAACCCACATCAAGTCCCAAGTTCTCAGTAAAACTTGCCCAGCTGTCCCATCCATGTGACCTCTCCCAGTTCTCAGTCTCTGAGCCCATAAAGTATGAAATTCATCCCACAATGTTTCCCACTGCCCAATATTGCTTTCTGGTTGACCTACAGGTATAAGTCTTATCCCTTCTAGGAAGCTGGGACATCTTTCATGTTCTTCTCACCACTTAAGACTCTCCTGGGAACAAAGTATGAACATGATAAATATGTATTAACTGGAAATAACTTTTAGAGGTTCTTAACCTATGTCCCATGGATAGAATTCAGGGTGTCCTGAATTAGACTGATCTATTATATTATATCATATTATATTAATTATATTACTGATGTCCTCATACGAAGAGAGAGATTCCCATGGCCACAGAGGGAAAATGGTCATGTGAAGACAGAGGCAGATGTTGGAGTGACATTGCCATCAGTCAAGGAAAGGCTGGGGCCACCACAAGCTGGGAGAGGCGAAGAAGGATCCTCTCCTAGAGGCTTCAGAAGGAACATGGCCCTGCTGACACCTTGATTTTGGATGTTTAGCCATCAGAACTGTGAGACAAAAAATTTCTGTTGCTTAAGCCACCCAGTGTGTGGTACTTCATTAAGGCAGCCCTAGGAAGTGAATACACACACTACCTAAAACTTTGTCACCAATAGAAATCACAGATATTTTCATGCAAGGTTATGTTTGCTAAAGATATCTCAAAATATTGCTTAAGCGCATCACTATTTTGAAATTACAGTAATTAAACCCAAAGCTGGATATTTTTATTTAATTGAGTAAGAAATAACTTATAAATTAATCTTAAGCTATTTTTATATTCTCACCACTATATTTCAATATAATTATTTTTAATTTAATTTCTTAATGGAATTATAGTTGATTTACTCAATATAATTATTTCCTTTGTTATTCTCTTTAGTTTGTTTTATGCATTTGAAAACATTATCCTGAGAAAGAGTTCGTAGGCATGAGCAGAATGCCAAAGGAGTCCATGGCCCAATAGTTCAGCCTCACCTGCAGTACTCAGCTGTGTCCAGCAGAAGACACTAGAGCACTTATGCAAAGCTGCACATACAATGCTGCCTGTTTTACTGTTATTTTCCCCCATCGGAGAAACAAAAATGTCCTTTAAATTCATATTATTTTTAGAATAGTAGTAATGTATGCACAGCGGTCAGAATATGGAAATACTTACAGGCCTGCTGTCCCATTTCTTTGTTGACTCGTAGAATTTCCATACCATTTTTTAAATGCTTAAATGAACAGTTGGTACTAAAGTTATTTTTAAACTGTATCTTATAGTTGGAGCTACTTTGAAATTTCTATGTCCTGTATGAAAGAATGCAATGAGCATAAAATGGAAATTAATATAAAGAATAACCTGACCACATTACAAATACAAATATATACAAAATACCAAATACTGTGATCCATAGTGATCACGGTATGGAAGGGCCGTCTAGGTCTTTGGCCAACCCAGCTAGAACATTATCTAAAGGCTTCCTAGTGTACGTAATGTAGTCATTTTTTTCTTAGCGAAAGAAACCCTTTCCAACTGTCTTTTCTCGGAGAGTCTGATCACCCTGATATTTGTTAAATTATCCCAACAAACTGCATGCTGGGCTATTCAATTGCCTATTTTACAGAACAGTTTTTTTTTTAGAAGTTTTTTTTTTTAATTTATTTATTTATTTTATTTATTTTTGGCTGTGTTGGGTCTTCATTTCTGTGTGAGGGCTTTCTCCAGTTGCGGCGAGCGGGGGCCACTGTTCATCACGGTGCGCGGGCCTCTCACTATTGCGGCC
This sequence comes from Balaenoptera musculus, assembly GCF_009873245.2. Classification (NCBI taxonomy): domain Eukaryota; kingdom Metazoa; phylum Chordata; class Mammalia; order Artiodactyla; family Balaenopteridae; genus Balaenoptera; species Balaenoptera musculus. The sequence continues at coordinate 68,431,000 of NC_045802.1, forward strand.
TCTCTTGTTGCGGAGCACAGGCTCCAGACGCGCAGGCTCAGTAGTTGTGGCTCACGGGCCCAGTTGCTCCGTGGCATGTGGGATCTCCCCAGACCAGGGCTAGAACCCGTGTCCCCTGCATTGGCAGGCAGATTCTCAACCACTGCACCACCAGGGAAGCCCCCCAGAACAGTTTTGACAGGGAGGCCAGTTTGAAGGCAAGACCTGTTTGCCCTTCTCTTTCTCCCATCAGTAGTCTAACCCCCAACTCACGGCCCTTCACAGACAGCAAACTTCACAGACAGCAAACTTCACAGACAGCTTTCTGCCCGGTTTTCCTGGTGGAGCAGGATCAGAGAATGAGGGAAATGCGGTAACCGGTGGACCCCACCTATTTCTCCTTTTGACGTTGGTAAGGCCTCTCCTCTGTTGAACAAATTAACAACTGTCTCCTCAGTGTGCCAGACCCGTATCCTGAGTATCCCTGTGACCCAGGACATGGCAGAGAAATATCCCTCAAACCTAAAAACTCTACACATGGCAGGGCCACCTTCTCACACCGGATGGCAACCGTGTGGCATAATTTGGGGCTTAGACGGATATGACTTCAAATCTTAATTGCAAATCTTAAGTGATATTGGTCAAATTACTTATCTTTGAACTACTCTCTGAATAATAGTTATCTCCAATGTTACTTATCTCTGAATAGTATTTATCTCTGAAATTATCTCTGAACATGAGTTGTCTTCTCCATAAAATGGAGTAGCAATTGCTGTTTCCTGGGGTTGTGCATATTCAATTCAATTTTGTTTGTAAAGTAGCAGATGCACAGAACATATTCAGTCAGTGTGAGCCCCCATCCCTTCCTGCTTCCCCAAAACGCATGCTTTCCCCTTGGAGGGGCTGCACAAACCAACTTGAGTGTTACTTTATCATCCTAGAGAGACTTAGAAAGTGGAGGCTGTTAAAGATTAATTTCAGGAGAAGATAAACTCATGACTCTCATTCAAATATAAAAAACCGGACACGTGTCAAAGATACTATTTAGTTCCTCATTCAGTGAGGGAATCAGGCAGATTTTATAACTGTTTCAATGCAGAAGTCAAGAAGCACAAATATACATGGAGTAAAAGAAAAGTTGAAATGAATAGTAAAGGAAGCAAAGCTGTTTTTTTTCCACCAGCTGAGGAGGGTGAGTCAGCTGGACCTCTTCCAGTTAGGATGGAATTTACATGGCTACCAGTTATCTGCTGCCCTTCGAGTTGTCAGATAGCTCAGAATCAGAATCAGAAGTAAAAAATCAGAATCCGCTAAGACAGAGGGTATGTTAATAGACAATGCCTCGTTTTCCGTTAGAATACACTATTTTTCCCCTACCGCTGAAGGTCTGTGCAGCAGTAATGGGCTCCGTTTTTATTTCGTACTTCCTAGAATTAGATCATACAGAAACTACCCTGCTATGGCCCAGGTTGTGAAATCACTAAAAATCAAGGTCCCGGATCCTGGAACAGAGAAGCTATGGGCTCCAGAGGCGAACAAAGCCGTTTGCTAAGAATCGGTGCGTTGCAACAAAGTCCCAGCAGCGCACAGCCCCTCAGGCCCCCAGAGCCCGTCTCCCGCGTCCGGGCTGCAGCCGGGGCAGGTGGGCTGCGCGCGGTATCGCCCTACGGGAAGCCGCAGCCCTTCGCCCGCTGGCAGGGAAGTTGACCTGTGTGGCCGGCTCCGAGTCAATTTCACGCCCAGCGGGCTGCTCAGGTAAGGCACTCCGCCCAGCAGAGCGCCGCCACTAGCTCCCAGTTTCTACCTCCGGTGGTCTGCTTACTAATACAAAACCAATTCTTTCCACAACGTCTTCTCCAATTCTTGAGACTCACCAGAAGGCCACGCCACCTAATTTGGGACCCTCCCACTTCCATTCCTGAGCTCGGGGAAATGTTAGTCCTAAGGTGGCTGCTGAACGTTGCCAGTGGATGGGCATTTGGCCTGTGACTGTCATCGCCAGATCGTGCCTTGCTTATCACTCGGGGTTAGTAATTAAGTACGCAAGGGAAGTGATCCGGAACCATGGTTTTTATTGATTGAACCACCTGGCTTCTGTGTTGAATAGCAAGTGGATTCAGCTCCTGTTCCAGACTTTTTCTGCTCCAAACAGGTCCTCCCTTCGGACTTCCTACTTAGCAGGGTAGGTGAGTGAGGCATTCGCTCCTACTGCAAAATTTAAGGGGCGCCAGCGTGCAAAAAATTCCATAATTCAGATAAATAATATTTTAATACAATTTTAGGAAACCGAAATCAATGCAAAAAAATCCATGATGAACAAAATGTAAAAATTTTAAATAAAAAGAGGATCCAACTTTACATGCAGGACCCTGAGGGTGAGTCCTGGCCCTGCCACCTAGCCTAAATAAAAGCAAATCAGGCAAGTAGCACCTTAATCTTTGCCCCGCTGGTGCTTAAGACTCTAGGCTCTCAGAGGTAAATGTGCATTTTCTTTTTATTTTTTAACATCTTTATTGGAGTACAATTGCTTTACAATGGTGTGTTAGTTTCTGCTTTATAACAAAGTGAATCAGCTATACATATACATATATCCCCATATCTCCTCCCTCTTGCGTCTCCCTCGCATCCTCCCTATCCCACCCCTAAATGTGCATTTTCAAAACAGTGTATGTACACTTAAGATTTGCATTTCATTGAAAGTAAATTTTACACTAAAATAAAAAAACTAAACAGATATTGAACTCTGCTTAATTAAATACTTAAGGGAAAGTGTACTGATGTTTGCAATTTACTTTGTCCCCAAAAAATAATTAAATAGAATAGGTTGTAAATGGGTCGAGGAAAGAATAAAGGGATAGATATTGATAAAATATAATAAAATATTAGTAGTATAAACTAGGTGATAGGTATATAGGTGTTCACTGTAAAATTCTTTCAACTTTGCTATATTTTTGAAATTTTTCAAGATAGTTTTAGAAATTTAAAAGTAATTAGAAAAAGTATATGAAGTAATATATACATTTAGTGTCTACCATGGTAAATGTGGGTCACCCGCTCCCAAGTTAGGGATCTTGTACTTACTATTTTCCCTTGTCCTTTAATGAGTAGAAAATGTTAAGGATTTGACTCTAAGTAAACAAAGTTTACTGTCCTCAATGACATGTATTAGACCACACCCCAGTCCTGTCTGGCAAAAGTCTCCAATGTTTATGTAAGGACAACTATGTGCTTTTATTTTTTTCTGAAGCCCTGATATCACCTAGGGTGTGATAATATGACACAGAAGAGTTTCTGCTCTCAAGGGCATCTAATATATGTCATGCCCCTAGCATAGCACAGGACTTTTTGATATTTAATGACTTGTAGCTATTGAACGGTGGCAGAATATGCTACCAAAAAATATGCCACCCCAAAATATGCCACTTTGGCATAAGAATTATGTTGAGCTGAAGGCAATTGAGAAGAAACAGCTATAAGAAAAGCTCTCTGTCCTCCCCTATTTGCCTAAAAGCAGGACATAAATTTATAAAGTTGTCCCTCCTCCCTTCTCTAACAGGAAGGACAAAGGTTAATCCCCAGAGACAACTTTAAGCCCTTATCAATGGAGAAGGCACCAACTTAACTCTACATAACAAACCTTACTCATATTTACCGTGCCTTTCCTGGTCACTTCCCCATGACTGGCCTCCTCCACACTCTTCTCTCTTTTGTCTTTAGTTGAAGACAGTATTTAAGCTTGAGTTCTAAACCACCTCTGAGAGCTAATCATTTTCCCCTGGGTGTCTCCCATGTATACATGAGGTATACTGGTTAATAAACTTCTGTTTTTCTCTTGTTAATTTGTCTTTTGTTACAGGTGAGGTCCCAGCTGAGAACTAGGAAGGGTAGGGGAAAATTATTTTTCCTCCCCTACACTATTAATATTTTTGTTATTATTACTATCTAACTCATTAAGAGATAAGAAAGAAAGAAGGAAAGGAGGGAAGCTGGGAGACAGGGTAATGAGACAGAAAGAGCTTCTGTGGGCAACTCTGGGTTTTTCTAGTAGCTCTATCACTTCCTGGTTGTATGACTGGAAAAGCACAGTATCTTCTCTAAACCTCTCCAGGGAGCCCCAGTGAATCAGGCAGCCAGATACCCCTAGAGTGAAGGCTGTCAGTCAACAAACTCCACCCACTACAGAGCTCCATCCATGTTTTAGGGCTCCACCCTTAAATATTGTAGGACTGCTAGGGATCACCAGACAGTTGAGGAAAGCTTCCAGTGGGAAAGGAAGAGATCAAAACAAAGGAGAAAAATGGGAGAGAAGCTGAGGGAGATGCTGGGAGAAGGAAGTCTTAAATAGATGGATGGATGGATTGATGGATAGATAGATAGATAGATAGATAGATAGACAGACAGACAGACAGACAGATAGATACATATCCTGGGAGAGTTAAGAGAAGACATTGCATTTATGAAGCAAGAACGGATTACACACAAAGGCTTAAAGGTCAGAATGGCATTGGATTTCTCAGCAGCAACTCTGGAAGTTAGGAAATGTGACCAAAATGTCCTCAAAATCTTAAAGGAAAGTTATTTTCAGCCTAGAATTCTATATCCAGATGTGCTGGCATTCAAATGTAATGGTACAATAAAAACTATTTCAAATGTGCAAGGTCTCAAGAAATGTACTTTCCACGCACCCCCTTTCAGAAGCTCCTGGAGGATGTACTTCACCAAAACAGAGAGTAAAACATGGATCCAGAATGATGATGAAGGGAACTTCTAGGACAACATCTGTGCAGCAAACAGGAGGCCCCAATAAGAGCGAATTGAAAATACTTAATCTGTTTGAATAATTAACAAAAGACTTACATTTCTGATATGAAATATGGAGGTGAACTTGTGATAGGTACATTATGAAAACAAAAACAATTATTAAATTTAAGAAAATTAAAATTTATACAAGAAAAAACCAGGTTGCACTATGATTAGGTGCCATCTTTACATTGAGTACAGGTAGCTTTCTGTTTATTAAATGTCTTTCAATAAAGATTAGTAAATTCTAACAACCTAACCAAAAATCATGATGTAGCTACTTGGGGAGTGAGGAGGAAGGGTTGGAAAGAGTGTATGAAGAAGCCAAACCCTCACCTGCTATACTAAGAAGTCGATAGATAATTTCTAAAGTGGAAAAATCAAGGAAAAGCAATAGGATATTATTTAGAAGTACGGAAAGCAGGGGGAAAAAAGCTAAAACAGGATGAGCAGATACAAGATCCACTCGGGAAACTGGGTCCAAAACATAAATAGGAAGCCTGAGTTTATACCAATGGACATTTCTCTCCAGCCACCCCCTGTTTTTCACCTGGTGGTTTCCATTCCCTCTTTGTAAAGATACTTCAGGTACAGAATTGCTTCTCCTCTATGGAAGAGGAAGTGCTCAGAGCTTCCCTCTGCAACCCCAGGGCTGCCCACAGTGGACTTGGGACCCACACTTGGCTGGAGGTCTGTGGGTAATAGAGAGAATAAGGATGGACAGAGACAGGGACTTCCCTGGTGGTCCAGTGGTTAAGACTCTGCACTCTCAATGCAGGGGGCCTGGGTTCTATCCCTGGTCAGGAAACTAGATCCCACATGCCACAACTAAGGATGCCGCAGACCACAACGAAGATCCTGCATGCCTCAACTAAGACTCGGCACAGCCAAATAAATAAATAAATATTAAAAAAAAAAAAAAGAGGATGGACAGAGACAAATGGTGGAGTTTGAAGGAGCAATATTCTTATTGGAGGGTGGAGGAGCAAGGTCTGGAAGTGGCAGCAAAGAACTATGAAGATATATACTTCTCTCCCCGCTGAGCTGTGTGCTGGGCGAGGAGCCTGAGGCTGGAAGTCCTTACATTTGGGCCGTGCAGCAGACAGATTCCAGGGGGTCCCCCAAGTTCAAGCCATGTGTAATCCCTTTCACTTGATGAATGGTGGGCAGGGTCTTTGACTTGCTTCTAACCAATACCACACTTGATTAGGTTATGTTATATGGTAAAAGGGGTAGGGCATCACTCCCATGATTACTTTATGATATACATTGTACAATTATATCACTGTATATACAGATATATATATATACACACACACATAAGGTAATTAGAAAGGAAAGTTATTTTCAGCCTAGAATTCTATATAACACATAAGGTGTTATCTTGCCAGCATGAACTACAGAGGTTGTCCTTGATGGTTTGATGAAGGGAGAAGCCCTGCTGAGGAAGTCCATGGGGCAGGGAACTGCAAGTAACCTCTAGGACCTGAGCTGACAGCCAGCAAAAGCCAGGGACCTCAGTCCTATACCTGTAAGGAAATGAATTCTGCCAACAACCTGAATGAGTTGGAAGTGGATTCTCCTGCAGTGGAGGCTTTAGGTGGAAACACAGCCCGGCAGACACCTTCAGCGTAGCCTTGTGAGACCCTAAGCGAAGGACCCAGCTAAGCCAGCCTGGACTCAGAAACTGTGAGCTAATAAGTGCGTGTGTTGTTTGAAGCCATGATGTATATGGCAATTTGTTACGCAGCAACAGAACACTAATACAAGCAGTGATGAAGGATACAGAGATGTAAGACCAGGTAGTTTCAGCTGGAATTATTTATACCATCCTAGCATTTGCCTACATCAAAGTTGGCTTCTAAGCTGAAACTCTGATCATAGCTCTCCCCTAAATAAAGATCTTCAGTGGGTCCCCGGTACCCCTCGGATCCAGGGCGTTCAGCTCCCCAGCCTCCTCTCTTCCTGCCACGGCTTCCTTCTCCCCGTTGTCACCCACCCATCCCATCTCTCTCTTTTCTGTCAACCATTCTCAACCACTGCCTGAGCTCCCCCAAACCCACTGGGCTTCCTCTCTCCTCTGGCTATGTTGCACCCCATGTAGCTCTCCAGCCTCCTCCCTCACCAGTTCCTACTCTTCAGTTCTGACAACACTTCCTCTTCAGAGCCTTCCTCCAGGCCTGTAGGGTGAGTCAGGGCCTAGGCTTTGCGCCCCAGAGCTCTATCATTGTATTTGTTACCTGTGTTGTAACCACCAGTCTGCTCCCTTTCTAGCCTGGAAGCTCTTTGCAGGAGACTGAGCAGTAGCCCAGCTGGTGGAGCTCTTCTGGGGCTCAGATTAGGAAAGGGAATCTCCTACCTGTGGCTGCAACAGATGCCGAAGTCAGAGGGGCTAGCAGACCCAAGAGCCAGGCGGGAAGTTGAAGATTTAAAAATGTAGGTATCAAAAAAATAAAAAAAAATAAAAATAATGCAAATGGTTTTTGACAATAGAAAAAAAAAGAGAAAATTGTGTATTTCCAAAATAAAAATTTTAAGCCAGTAAAAAAAAAAAAAAAATGTAGGTATCGAAGGTTGGTTTTCTGGCACGGGTTCCATCCCTAGTTGGGGAACTAAGATCCTGCATGGCATGCTGGTGCAGCCAAAAATAAAAAGAGAAAGACAGATTTCAGCTCAATATGTAGATAACATTTTAATATAAAACTGTCCAAATGGAATAGACTGTCTCAGGAAAAGGTGAGTTCCTCATCTTTTAAAATTTAAGCACAGTTGAAATGACCATTTGGTGGAATGTTAAAATAAACTTTTATGAACTGAATAGTTCCTCAAATTAGATGACCTTTGTATTTCCTTGCATGGTTTTTAGCTCACTCATATTCTCTTCTATACCCTGTTTTGTTATTTAAGTATAGCAAACCATGGGAAATCTGTGCATATAGTCATCTAAAAATCAAAAATAGAGAAAAAACATTGAGAAATTTTTTTAAAAGGTTGGTTTTCTGTTTTTTTAACAATATAGTTAAATTCATCCTGAAAAATGGAATATGGAAATCTAGGATTATGATTAGCACATTTTCTAGTAAACTACCCAGAGCTTGGAGATTATGTCTTTTTTTAAACTGAGATATAATTGGCATACAATAAACTGCACATATTTGAAGTGTACAGTTTAAGTTTGTGTGTGTGTGTGTGTGTGTGTGTGTGTGTGTATCCCTGAAACCCTCACTGCAGTCAAGATGGTGACCATCTCCATCACACCCAAGGTCTTCTCATGATGCCCCTTTGTAATCTCTGCCTCTCGTCCTAACCCCCCTCCCTAGACAACCACTGATCAGCTGTCACTATAGATTAGTTTGCATTTTCTAGTTTTATATAAGTGGAATCATATCGTTGTACTTTTTCTTTGTCTAGCTTCTTCCATTCAGCATAATTTTTCTGAGATTCATCCATGTTGTTGTGGGTATCAGTAGTTCATTCCTTTTTATTCCCGGGTAGCATTCCATTGTATGGCTGTACCATGACTTGTTAACCCATTTGTTATCCATTGGGCTGTGTCTTAGTCAGTCCAGCTGCTGTAACAAAATACCATAGACTGGGTGGCTTAAACAACAAGCCCTTTACTTCTCATGGTTCTGGAGTCTGGGAGTCTGAGGTCAGGGTGCCAACATGGCCTGATTCTGGTGAGAGCTCTCTTCTTCTGGAGAGAGCTCCCTCTCTCCTCACAGGGCAGAGAGAGGAAGCTCTCTTCTCTTTCTCTTCATATAGGGGCACTAATCCCATGATGGGGGCTCCATATTCGTGCCCTCATCTAAACCTAATAACTTCCCAAAGGCCTCACCTCTTAACACTATCCCATTGGGATTGGGGTTCCAACATATGAATTTTGTGGGTATACAGACATGCAGTACATAAAATGCTATTTCCTGTTTGGGGCTCTTACAAAGGTGCTATGAACATTCATGTACAAATCTTTGTATAGACATATATTTCCTTTTCTCTTGGGTAAATAGCTGTGCATGGAATGGCTAGATAATATGACTGGTGTCCGTTTAACTTTTTAAGAAATTCCCAAAGTGCTTCCAAACTTGCTATACCGTATTACATTCCCACTAGCAGTGCATGAGTGCTGTAGTTCCTCCACATCCTTGTCAGCGCTTGGTATGGTCAGTCTTTTAAATTTAGACATTTGAATAGGTGTGTAGTAATATCTCATTACGGTTTAATCTGCATTTCAATAACAACTAATGATGTGAAACATCTTTTCATGTACCTATTTGCCATCTTATCTTGATGCCAGAAATCTGAGGGCCAAGATACAAAGGCATGTTTGTGAACGTAAGTGGAGGGTGACCTGAGCGATTTCCTAAATAACCACACTTCTTAGCATTTCTTTAAAAAAGTAAAAGCTTTATTGAGATATAATTCACATACTATAAGATTTATCCATTTAAAGTATTACAATTCAATGTGAATTTACTATAGTCACACAGTTGTGCAACCATCACCACAATCAATTTTAGAACATTTTCATCACCCCGCAAAGAAACACAATACCCTTTAGTTGGCATTTCCCAAACCCTCTATCTGCACTCCCTCTACCCTAGGCCACCATTAAGCTACTCTCTGTCTCTATAGATTTGCCCATTCTGGATATTTCCTATAAATGGAACCATAAATGTATGGCTTTTTCTGACTAGCTTCTTTCACTTAGTATACTGTTTTCAAGGTTCATCCATTTGTACTTCCATGAATCAGTACTTCATTTTTTTTAATAGCTAATATTCCATTGTATGGATATAATACGTTTCATTTGTCCATTTATCAGTTGATGGATATTTGGATTGTTTTCACTTTCATACTATTGTGAATAATGCTGCTATGAACATGCATGTACAAGTTTTTGTGTGGATATATGTTTTCATTTTTCTGGGGTTTGTACCTAGGATTGGAATTGTTGGGTCATATGGTAATTCTATGTTGAATCTTTTCAGGAACTGTCAGACTGTTTTCCACAGTGGCTGCATCATTTTATATTCCCACAGGTATATACGGGCTCCAATTTCTCCACATCCTTGCCAACACTTGTTATTATCTGTTTTTTATTGTAGCCACCCTATACCAGTTGGCCATTATGTAACAGGGATGAATTGATGGAAGTAGCGAAATAGAAAGCTTGGGGTGGAACAGACATCTACCCTGGGCTCAGTATGTATTGAGCACATGGCGGGGAGTGTCTGAATTTGGGTTCCCTCAGAATCAGACACTGAGACAAAGGTCCCAGTGCAAGTAGTTTATTTTCAGGGAAAAGAAAACACTAGAAGAGGAGTAGGGGAGGGAGACCCAGAAGGCAAGGCAGCCAGTATGGGGTCAGCAATCAAGCCAGGAGCTACTGTGGACAAGGAGAGCTTGGTCTCTCTAGGGAAACTCTTTGAGAGTCAGTACAGAACACATACCTCCAAGGGCTCCTGAGAAGTGAGAGAGTTGGGGTATTTATACACTGTGTCCAGTCAGCCATTGGTTAGGGCTGCTCCCAGGGGAAGTTAATTCCTTGCCCCTGCCATAAAAATAGCCCAACAGCCCTCCACTTAAAAAGGAAACAGGAAGTTTCCAGCAGTTTGAACTTGGGCTGGCATGCACTGAAATGGTTTGAACAAGGAGAAAGAGACAGGACGCTGAGAGAGTGTCCTACAGGGGCTATGAAATTGTGCCTACCTACCCACAGGGAGCTTAAGTCTCAACAAGGCAAGATGTGACTACGTGGCAGAAAGAGAGAGCAGTCAGCGGAATACACTGCCACGTCAAAATGATGATCTGAACATTGTGAGGTCAGAAAGACAAAAATGATGACCACGTATTGTGAGAATCTATTTACATGAGATGTCCAGGAAAGGCAAATCTATAGAGACCGAAGGCAGATTCGTGGTTGCCTGGGGCTGGTAATGGGGGCGGGGAACCAGAGAGTGACTATAAATGGGCTGGGGGGCTTTTTTTGATGGATGTGTTCTCAGATTGGATTGTGGTGATGTCTGCACAACTCTGTAAAAGTTTTAAAGATCATTGAATCATACACTAAAAATTAGTGAATTTTATGGTGTGTAAATTATACCTTAATAAAGTTGTTTTTAGTCAATGGTGTAGAGAGACTGAAAACTGCCTCGGGTGCCTGGATTCAGAGCCAGCCTCCATCCTTTGTCACTGCATACCAGGCATCATGCTGCCCTGAACCAGAAACCAGGTGGTGCTGAGGCAAAATTACTTTGAAGTTGGAGATCCATCAGACATTGACTGCCATGAGCTGGATAAGTTACCCAGTCTCGCTGGGCTTCCTTTCCTTCATGTGGACAGTGCTGGGTGTTTTCTAAAGATCACAGAAGTACCTAGCAGATAGTATTGGATTTGTTACCTGGTGCCATTAAGGATGATTTCTTGGCATTATGAGGCCTAAATATGGTAATAGGATAGCCGTCCAAACAAAAATGCATTGGAGAAGCAGCCCCAGGGCACTTATAAAACGAATGGGACTTTTAAAATGAATAATGTAACAGTGCTAACAAAGAAGAGGACAGTGCAGGTCTAAGGAAAAGTGCATCAAGGAAGAAAATGGCAGTGAATAGCTTTCTGGGTGCGAGGCTTTTAACAGTTTATACAGTTGGTAGAAAATCTGGCTTCAGGAAACCTCTAACTCAGCTTGATGAAGAATGAAAGGAATTTCCATTAGTTACTCCAGCTCCTATTCAGTCCTTCTGATGACAAAAGAAAATTGAAACCACTGAACCGTGCTTTATATAACCAAGATTATTGATTTGATTTAAGCAGGTAATAAACTTGGCAGGAACGCCGCACGTGATTGGTTGAATCAGGCTGTACAGTCATCAGTTTTAGTCAAACTCTCTTTTAAATACCAGTCGAGAAATTTCTCTTGCGTTAGACATCTCTCAGCTCAGCTTTCTATCACAATGTTCCCTCAGTACTTTTGCAATCAGCTGTGGTTACTAGAAGTGTTTTGAGATGGGACTTTATTAGCTGCCAGCAAAATTAAGTCAACTGATTAAAGCTATCTGGAGGTGGGTTTCATGAAATATTATCTTATGGGTATCTGATTTTCAGAATGAAGCTTAGCAGAACAAGAGAATCCTGTATATGACCAGTCTTTCAAATGAGTTTGCCTTTAGAGTCATTTTCAAACGACCCTAGTGGTGATTTTTATGATCTTTTTTACTTCTCTGAATTTTATGACTATTACAAAATAAATTGGTATTATTTTATTTTAATTGTAGGCATTTTAATTTGTTTAATTATGTTATGCTAAACAATACAGGAATATATTCTATTCGTAAAAAATTCAAACAACCCAAAAGTGTTTAGAGTAAAAAGTAAAGTCCTACACTGCTACTGTCACCACTGATCCCAACTAATTTTGCTGCAGCTGTAAGAACTGTGACAATTTAATGAGCATCCTGCTAAGACTTTTTTTACAGTTATATGTAGTTTCCATGGTATTATGTTATGCATTTTGATTATATTATATGTTGTGACTTGCCTTTTGTGCTTAAAAAAGTTTGGATGATCTTTAAATGTGTATATGTATATATATGTGTGTGTGTATATATATACATACATACATATATCTATGCACACATATATGTATACATACAGATATATACATACATACCTATGTAATATACACATATATATACATATATACCTTTTAATGTATATATGTATCTTTATGTGTATATATATCTTTTAATTGTTGCATAGTATTCCAGTGCTATAGCTTATTTTACAGTTTTCACCTTGATGGACATGCATTTGGCTCTCCAGTTCATTGAGCATCCTTTGTACATATATGTTTGTGCACATGAACAAATATTTTTATAGGAGAGATTCCTAGAAGTGGAAATCAGTGGATCAAAAGGTATTTGTGTGTATTGTAAAGCAACTATACTCCAATAAAAATTAATTTAAAAAAAGGTATTTGCGTTTTTATTTTCAGTAGATACTGCGATATTGCTGTTCACACGAGCTAAACCACGTATACTCCCGCCAGCAGTTTATAAGTGCATAGCACTCCCACAAATCCTGAATATTATCAATTTAAAAAATTTTTGCCAGTCTGACGGGCAAAAAATATCTTGTTTCGTGAAAGATAGTAACATGGAGGTTAGGCATTTTTTCATATATTTATTGTTTCCAAATATTCCTGCCTTAGCATCTGCTTCACCCCTGCCTAGAACCATCCTTGAAAATCCAACTCAAGTCTTACTTTCTCTTTGAAACTTTTCTAAGCAGAACGGAGTGGAAAGAGTATATCTTAGAGACTGAAAAACTGTATGAGTAGTATTGTTCCTAATTATTCACTCCCCTTATCACTGAGAGTCCCTTTCCAGTTGCCCTGTGACTCTCAGCGGCCTCCCTGTAGGAAGAGTGTGCTCTCCCTGTCTCGTTATCCTCCAGCTTGGCTGTATGGCTTGCTTTGGCCAATGGATTGTGAGCAGTAGTCACAAACGCCTGTTTCAAATGGAAGCTCTCAGGGTTTCCCTGGTGGCGCAGTGGTTAAGAATCCGCCTGCCAATGCAGGGGACACAGTTTCGATCCCTGGTCCAGGAAGATCCCACATGCCATGGAGCAACTAAACCCGTGAGCCACAACTACTGAGCCTGCGTTCTAGAGCCCGTGAGCCACAACTACTGAGCCTGCATGCCACAACTACTGAAGCCTGCGCACCTAGAGCCTGTGCTCTGCAACAAGAGAAGCCACCGCAATGAGAAGCCCACACACCACAACAAAGAGTAGCCCCCACTCGCTGCAACTAGAGAAAGCCCATGTGCATTAATGAAGACCCACCACAGCCAAAAATAAAATAAATAAAAATAAATAAATTTATCAAAAACCAACAAACAAAAAACCTTCCCCAAATCCCTTTTCCAGGGGAGTTTTATGGCCCTGCAGGAGAAGGAAAGACCACTCATGCGTGTATAGACAAACATTATCACCAATATTTTATCTCCTGTTTGTTCTCCTGAAAACTCTTCATCTTTCCAAAAAGTCATTTGCTTTCCCATACGTGCATTTCATCCCCTCTATTTCACCTATTAATGTGGTATATAAGCCCCAAATTCTAAGCAATCCTTTGTGTTACACATATAGGTAAACTACTGTTTTCCTCCTATTAATCTATTTTTTGTCAGTTTAATTCATATGCCACAGGGACAGAAATAAGAGGGTAGAAGAAAAGTTTTTCCTCCTCTACAGGGGCCATTTGTTACTATGCAAAGCTGAATGATACACAGATGAGACAGATGGGCCTTGGCTTCCAATTGTGTCTGTGTCATTTGCTTGCTGAGTGAAGCTCATGGTCTGGAAGACCTTTGGTCAAATGCTCCTTTATAGGCTTATAAATTAAATACAGCTAATGATTTTTTTCCTTCTTGTGAAGAACAAATAGGATGAACAAATTGTGACTGCTGTATGTTGGTATTAAGTCACAGTAATACATCTTTTTCAGAAGATAAATTATACGTATTATAGTAAGAAAAGAGATTGGATAATATTCACCAAATTCCTATACCAAATTATGTCTAAAAATTACTTTCTTACTGTTTAACGTTTGTGTTAAAGAATAAATAAGGAAGTGTCCCCCAAAAATGCTTGAAATACTCATTTAGAATTATGACTGGCTGTCACATGACCCATCTTTACTGCCCCAAGATAGGTCATCAAAGGGAATTGAGTCCTTCCCCTTTTTGAAGCTGGCACCTTGCCCTCCCCACAGAGCTTGGCTGTGGGTCACAAGCAGCATTTCTGTATCTGTCCCTAAGAACAAGTAAGAAGAATCCCTGAAGTGCTTAGACTTTTTTTTTTTTTTAGCCACACCACAAGGCATGTTGGATCTTAGTTCCCCAACCAGAGATTGAACCCATGCACCCTGCAATGGAAGCACAGAGTCCTAACCACTGGATGGCAGGGAATTCCCAGTGCTTAGACATTTGAAAAATTCATCTCACAGCAAGGGGCTGGAGAGTTATAGAGATATTGCCTAGATTTTGTTGAACAGATTTTGTGAGAGAGAAAATAAAAGGCAAAATACACTACCCATTTGTCTGGTTGCTACTTATCATTGTGCAGAAATTTCCATCTCGTTGAGTGTTAAAAACAATCATAGTTGAAACAAGAGATAGCATGAGTTGGTGACTGTTGTAGCTGGGTGATGGGTACGTGGAGGCTTCTTCTACTTTCTCCCAATTTATGTGTAATTTGAATTTTTCCATAATAAAAAGTTTAGGAGAGAGAGAGGGAATCAAAGTATGCCTATTCCATAGAAGAGGGTCCCCCGAACTTGGCAAGCATTTAGAACAACTGAGTAAATTACTTAACTTTCTGATTCTCGGTTTCTTTATCTGTAATATGGGATTAATGATACCTCTCTCATGGAATTGTGTCTTAGTAAGGGGTTGCAAGGAAAATACTCTTTTGTCTGCAAAACAAATACCTGTTTATAATGGGAATTTTTTTCCCCCTCTGGTTACTGAGGTAACTCTCAAGAGTATTTGGGTTTAGATTAGTGCATAAGGGCAGAACCCTTGTGATGGGATTAGTGCCCTTATAAGAAGAGACTCTGGAGCTGTCTCTCTCCTCCTGCAGGTACCAAGGAAAGGCCTTGTGAGCACACAGGGAGAAGCCAGCCATCTGCCAGCCAGGAAAGAGCCTTAACAAAGAACCGCATCTGCCAGTACCTTGATCTGGGACTCCCAGCCTCCAGAACCGTGAGAAATAAATGTCTGTTGTTTAAGCCCTCCAGTCTGCGGTATTTTGCTATAGCAGCCCAAGCTGACGAAGACAATATGCTTCTGCCTATGAGTATAGTTCTTCATCCAAGTCTAAATGCGTGTGTATTTGCTTATGTCTTGTGCTTGTATCTATGTGTGTTTCTCCTTCTTCTGGATGTGGTTTTATCAAAAGAGCCTGAAGTACTTTAGGCATTTCTATAAACCAGAGGTAATGATAGCACCTATTTCATAAGCTTGTTATAAGTGTTAGATATCATTATTTTACATCTATCATTTATTGATCCCTAGATTTGAAGAAGTTTGAATTTACCTTATTTTAGACCATCATTCATAAAGGCAATTTTATGGTTAAGAATGGGTTTGAACCTCAGCTTTACCCACCATTTATCCACCCATCCAGAGCCTCAGTTTCCCCATCTGCAAATGCACATAATAAGAATATCTTCCTAACAGGATAGGATGAAGTAATCCATACGAACTGCTTAGTACAATGCCTGGCACATAATAAACATGCACTAAATGTCAGCCACTAGAAAGAGCACAGCTTTCTGTTGGAAATGATGGTGTTGTAGGGAGAAAACCCACAGGTGTGAGTGTTGACGAGGCTGCAGTGCTCGTGACTCTGTGGGCATCTTCACAAGGCTCCTTTTCCTGGGAAGAAGAAGAGGATGAGCCACACAGGGCTTGTAATGGAAACGCCCCACTCCCCATGGTGGGTGAGATGGATGATCATGAGTAACAGGCATTGGCTTCCTCTACCAGCAGACACTGGGCCTGCCATAGCTAGAGGGGATCCCTAGGCTGCCTGTTCCCCTCCAGAACGTGTTTGAACGCTAATCATTCTGTGCACTATGGGTAATGACAGACCCTTGTTGATCCTTTTTTGTGCTTTTCAGCTGTGTTTCTTTTTTTTTTTTAATTAATTAATTTTTTTTTTTTTTTTTTTTTTTTGGCTGTGTTGGGTCTTCATTTCTGTGCAAGGGCTTTCTCTAGTAGCGGCGAGCGGGGGCCACTCTTCATCATGGTGCACGGGCCTCTCACTGTCGTGTCCTCTCTTGTTGCGGAGCACAAGCTCCAGTCGCGCAGGCTCAGTAGTTGTGGCTCACGGGCCCAGTTGCTCCGCGGCATGTGGGATCTTCCCAGACCAGGGCTCGAACCCGTGTCCCCTGCATTGGCAGGCAGATTCTCAACCGCTGCGCCACCAGGGAAGCCCTCAGCTGTGTTTCTTAACACATTCTTGATACCTGGAAGTAGGTATCTGTGTTTATAAAGTAAAATGAACAAGACACACAAAAAAATGCATTTACCACAAAAAAAGTAACTTACCAAGTTGAGGAAGGTACTTACTCTCTTGGAGCTTAAGTTTTCTCATGTATAAAATGAGAAGGTTAGAAGATCAGCTGTAGCACTGTGTCTTCTTTTCTGGTGTGTACGTGGCACCGTTATTGGAGTTTCCTAACTCCCAGTCCCTGTCCGGATTGTGTAGGGAAATGTGTTTCCATGAATGTTGTTTGGAAGGATAGTGCTGACATTAAGCAGCGTTTCCCAGGTTCAAGTCCTTGCTGTTTCTTCTTCTCTGTCCCCGTCTCCACACCGAAGACCAGAGGGCTGCTGAACTAGGCAACACCTGATGGGAAGATCTGGGGGACAGGGACAGCGAAATTAAGGGATAATAAACCTCTTTCTGTGAAAAAAAAAAAAAAAAGGTGTGATGGGCACACCCTACTTCCATACTCTCCTGGTGGGACCCCTAGGCTGTGTGCTTTTTTGCTTATTAATAAGAATAAAAGTGAAATCAGGAATGCAGCACTATTACAACAGCCAGTGTGTGTGGAGTATTTACCAGGTGCGGGGCATTATAGTCAGTAAGGGCTTTAAAAGCATCATCTCATTCTCTCTTTCAGGATAGTTCTTAATCAGGAGTCCTATCTGCTTGCAGGCACTGGTACAGCTGTACCGGTTGCCAAAGTGTGGAAATGGTACAGTGCTGGATGGTTACTAGGTGATGGCGGAGTCCACCCGGTGCTTCACACACACCCCACCCACTGCTCTGGCTCCAGAAAAGGCATCGCTGGGGGGCATCTACCCACTAGCATCCCACTGGGACTGCAACAACTCCCAACCCCCAGACCCATGGGAAATGCCCAGTGCAACCTGGCTTTGCAAGGCTGTGTTTACCTGCCACCATCTGGCTCGCTCTGTAATTATGGGAGCTGCTTGTTGGAGTGGCCTCCGTGGTGTAAAATACCAGTTATTCAATATTTTTAATGTCACTCTGCCTTTCTTTTTCTTTTTGTACCAACTACAGCAAGATTAAAGCAAACCCAACTCAAAGATCTTTTAAAAAAATCTCCCCAGAAACCAGATGTTTTTCATTTTGTCCTGCTGTCTTGGAGACCACGTTCATATGTATCCGTAACTATTACACAGTCGTAATCACAGCAAAGTTTCCTTTTTTAAACATCTTTTTTGGAGTATAATTGCTTTACAGTGGTGTAGAGCAAAGTTCATTTTTGTGTCTTGCTTCTTTTGTGTAATATGATGTCATAAGCATTTTCCCAAATTTATACATAGGTTTCAAAATTATGATTTTAATGATTTATCAGCTCTTACTTTGATTTAAGTCAGATGACTATGCTATAAGTGGTGGGTGCAGGAGGGAGAGAGAAAAGAACGATACAATGTACTGTCTCCCCACTTACTGGGACCTCCTGCAGCCTGTAGATTTCCCCAACAGGCATGAGATAGCTAGACAGAGTATGTACCAATAGCTCAAAGTTCTCCTACTGGGCTGAATTCATAGCCCTGGAGAAGGAACTCCTGTAGAAATCACAAACAGCTGTAATTGCAACTTTGCCAAGATACCCAGTTCTCCGGTCCCTTACTTGTGTTATGGCCCTTTTCTTGAGGAAGTTCAATCCCCATGATGCCTCAAAGCCTTTCATAATGCCCTAATGAAAGTAGGGCAACTAGAACAAATGGTTAGTTTTGAAAACAGTCTGTCCATTAAGTTCTAGAAAAAGATCACTAATTTCTCAGCAATATCACTTGATCTCAAAGTGACTAACTTGCTTATTTTCAAACATTTTTTAAAACAGGGTCATCCACCCCCATGCCCTGAATCGGTTGTCTATATATAATTCCCCATGTCTTCTTTCAAGTTGGAAAAGTAAGAAAGAAAAGTAAGAGAGAACTTGATAACACTAGGTATTTGACACATTTTCCTGTTGCTAAGGCTTAAAAAAAATTTTTTTTTCATCCAACACAGTATTATCCCGTGCTTCGCTTGCTGTAAGCAATTTAGCAACAGGATTTACCTAATAGAGCAGTTTTCACTTGATCTAATTTTAGGTAATTACCTCTCTTTTCAAAGCTTGTTTCCGTAGTACTCCTACTGGTCCTGGTTTGCCACACAGCAATGTTTACCCCAGGATCTCCTGCTCATAAGGCAATAGAAAGAACAGCTCAATTTCCTTCATCAAATATCTAGCATGAAATGTAAGTAAATGTGTAAAATAAGGAATTCCACAGCACTCATAAAAATCTATCCACAAACAGGTGGAGAAGGAAAAAACAAAACCTGAACCAGAATGCCTAAGTCAATAAAAGATTTCATAAAACCAAGCAAACGCTACAATTACTGACAGCTGGATATCTAATCTGAGTCATTACCCAAATAGGGCGCCCTTCTCGATGTTCACCAAATACTGGGTATTTTCAATCAAAAGGCTATGCCTTCCTGGGACTGGGTGTGCTAATGCCTTAATAAAGTTAGTAGTCCCTGGAAATAAAGAAGGAAGTCTCCCAGCTCCTCAGCATTCTGTCTCAGTTTTTGGAAAAACTTTTTTCTTTTAGAGCCTCAGTCTTTTTGTTTGAGCATGTTTTAAAATGCTTTACCTCAAATAAAGAGGTACCTTTTCCAATAGAGAGGGAAAATATTATTTCTTTAGGACCTCTGTGCCAGGCACTGAATAGGTGTTTTCTCATGGAAACCAAACTCTGAAAACTGTCTCACTGACTCAGAGCAGGAACTATAACAGCTTCCCTGCTGTCACACACAAAAAAAGATTTTGTGAGGACCAAAATAATGAGGGTAGTTGCGGGGAGATTTCAAACTCCTAAGAGAAGTCACCTGGGTGGAGTAGGAAGCTACCTTTTATTTTAAACATTTTTAACATTATGCAATACTTTTGAAGCAATCAACTTTTCAATCGTAACTTTTCCTTTACACATAGCATGCTGAAGTTATCTTCAAGTCTGTAACATATTATATTAAAATAACAACTAGCGTTATTCACTTCAAATTTAATGATTCCACTCAAACATAATGAAAAAAACCTGAAAATTCCATTTTAAAACAAATAGACTATTTTAGGGCAGTTTTAGTTTTACAGAAAAAAATTAGCAGAAAATACAGAGTCCACATATACCCCCCTCTTCACCATACATATTTTCCCTATTATTAACATCCTGCATTAATGTGCCATACTTGTTACAATGGATGAGCTGATGTCGATACATTATTATTAACAAAAGTCCGTAGTTTACACTAGGGTTCACTCTTTTTTGTGTGTGTAATTAATTAATTAATTTTATTTTTGGCTGTGTTGGGTCTTCATTGCTGCACACGGGCTTTCTCTAGTTGCGGCGAGTGGGGGCTACTCTTCCTTGCAGTGCGTGGGCTTCTCATTGCGATGGCTTCTCTTGTTGTGGAGCATCAGCTCTAGGAACGCAGGCTTCAGTAGTTGTGGCACAGGGGCTCAGTAGTTGTGGCTCACGGGCTCTAGAGCGCAGGCTCAGTAGTTGTGGCTTGCAGGCTTAGTTGCTCCACAGCATGTGGGAAATTCCCAGACCAGGGCTCAAACCCGTGTCCCTGCATTGGCAGGAGGATTCTTTTTTTTTTTTTTTTTTCTTTATTTTTGGCTGCCTTGGGTCTTTGTTGCTGCCCGCAGGCTTTCTCTAGTTATGGCGAGCGGGGGCTACTCTTCGTTGCGGTGTGCGGGCTTCTCATTACAGTGGCTTCTCTTGTTGCGGAGCACGGGCTCTAGGTGCGCAGGCTTCAGTAGTTGTGGCACAAAGCCTCAGTAATTGTGGCTCACGGGCTTAGTTGCTCCGCGGCATGTGGGATCTTCCCGGACCAGGGATCGAATCCGTGTCCCCTGTGTTGCCAGGTGGATTCTTAACCGCTGCGCCGCTAGGGAAGTCCGGCAGGTGGATTTTTAACCACTGTGCCACCAGGGAAGCCCCAAGTTTCACTCTTGGTGTTGTACATTCTGTGGGTTTTGACAAAGTATAATGACATGTATCCACCATGATAGTATTATGCAGAATAATTTCACTACCCCTGAAGTCCCCTGTGCTCCACCAAACTTCTGGTAACCACTGACAGTAATTCTCTCCAAATTCTACCCAGGCTCCTCTGAGCCCTCTTCTCCACCAGGCCTCAACCTTGGCCCATGAAGACTTGGTCAAACACTAGCATGGTTTCTAACATCTCAAGTTCGTATCCCTGGGATGACCCTAACCCCCCCTCCCCCCTTAAAGTGCCTGCCTGAGAAAACTCAAGGCTGCCCAAAGAAGTGACTGTTCCAGCCAACGCCTGAAGATAGGGCCCCCTTCTCCCAGCCTCTGTGGGAGGGAAGAAGCCTAACTTAGCAAACCCAGATGGTTTCACGTGGACCCACCCCATTTCCCACTTTTTGTAATTGTTCACTTCCCTGACTCTTCTCAAGTCCCCGCTTCCCCCTCCCCCCACCTTCATTCTCCCTTTAAACACCCAGTCACCTCAGCACGGATCAAGGTTGAATTCAGTCCACGCTGGGTTCTTTTCCCTTTTGCAACTGACCAGAATCCTTATCACTTGAACTAGCATCAGGCTTTGTTTATCTTTCACATCACTCATCTTTTTACTATCTCCATAGTTTTGCCTTTTCCACTGTGTCATATAGCTAGAACACACAGTATGCAACCTTTTCAGACTGGCATCCTTCACTTAGCAATACACATTTGAGGTCCCTCCATGTCCTTTCATGGCCTGACAGCTCATTTCGTTTTAGTACCAAATGATATTACATTGTCTGGGTGGACCACAGTTTGTTTATCCTTTCACCCGTTGTAGGATATTTTGGCTGCTTCCAAGTTTTGGCAACTGTGACTAAAGCTGCTGTAGACATTTGTGTGCAGGTTTTTGTGTGGACAGAAGTTTTCTGGAAATGTAGTGTTCGGTTTTTCTTTTACCTGACACATGATCTCTAGTCACCAGAACACTTCAGAATAAGTAAAACATGGTAAAACCTGAATGAACCGGAGAATTTTACATGTACAGTGCTCAATTAACTAGGATATTTTCCTCTGCATTTGACTTTAAGTAGAGAGCGCAAATATATAAGAAAACAATTTATTATAAACTGGCTTTATAAAATTCATCTATATGATGGGCTTTCTTGCTACATTGTGCAATTTTGAGATATCTTAGAATGCTTGCCTTGGGACTTCCCTCATGGTCCAGTGGCTAAGACACCATGCTTCCAATGCAGGGGGCCCAGGTTCGATCCCTGGTCAGGGAACTAGATCCCACATGCTGCAACTAAGAGTTCTCATGCTGCAACTAAAAATCCTGCACGTGACAGCAAAGATCCTGCGTACCGCAACTAGAACCCGGCGCAGCCAAAAAAACAAAAAAAGCTTACATTGTCCATATATCCCTACTAAAGAGATCCCTGTATGTAGGATGCCATGCTTGGTACCAGGTGGTTTCACAGCGCACCATGACCATAGCCACACTGATTAGATGATTATTAGGGACCTGGTCCAATGGCAGGAAGCAGTTTTGGAGATGGTCTTTTGTGAGAACTCTACCCACCAGGGACAAGATAATAGGTACCTTTTGTTTATTCCACCAAGAAAAATATCCTCCTTCTTCTGAGAAACATTCCTTCTGACCATGTGGCACATGTTTGGAAAGAACTGTGACCACGGCAGTTAGTCTAGGGGTGGGCTCTGAAACCACATCAGAACAACACAGCCCTTATCCTGAAATGTTTTAATTTGCAGCCAGAGAATCTATTATTCATCTCTTCTCTGATGATGGAAATGTGGATCTCTGGAGCTGTCAATCATCACATCCCCCGCCCTGTGGATGTAAACTGTATGAAAGAGAAGTAAACGAAGCTGTTACAGAGAAGTAAAGACCAGAGTCAAGGTGGTCCTCCAGGCTCTGGTTTCCACTGTTCCTGAGCCCCTGTCCTTCCTGAAGATCTGCAGTAATATCCCCTTTTAACTTAAACTGTTTTGATCTGGATTTGTGTTATCAGTTGAATTGTGTCCACCCAAAATTCATATTTTGAAGCCCTAGGCTCCAGTACCTCAGAATGTGACTTTATTTGGAAATAAGATCACTGCAGATGTAATTAGTTAAGATGAGGTCATTAGGGTGGGCTCTAATCCATTAGGACTGGTGTCTTTATAAAAGGGGGAAATTCAGTCACAGGCACATATAAGAAGAGTGCCATGTGAACATGAATATGGCCATCTGCAAGACAAGGAGAGAGGCTTGGAATAGATTCTTCCCTAGCGCCCTCAGAAGGAACCACCCCTGACGATACCTTGATCTCAGACTTCTAGTCTCCAGAACTGTGAGATAATGCATTTCTGTTACTTACGCCACCTAGATTGTAGTACTTTGCCAGGGCAGCCCTAGAAAATGACGCAGTTTATTACATGCAACCAAGAACTCTGACTACCACAAGAGCCCTCTAGTGGACAGCGATTGCTAAATCAGTTCAGTCCTCTCGAGGGAGTTAGAATGACAAGGCTCAATGAGTCGACTGATCAATAGTGACGGGAGCAGTGGATGAGGAGACGCTGATGAGTATTCATGGGGACAGGGCCCTAACCTAGGGGGCAACAGACTCTCAACTTCCGTGTCTTCTGAGCTCCTATCAAATGATTTTCGTACTGCTTTGATTTCCTTTGAAACCTACTGGCTTTGATATTGAGACATTTCCCTCATCCTAATTGTGCATTCCCTAGCACTCGAGCTACTCTGAGTGTGCCCTTGTTCCTTGCAACCTGAAAGATCTTGAATCTGCAAAATGAACAATATTTATGCCACTGCAACTAGCAAGAAAATATTAATCTTTGAGTAAATTGCCTTCACTGTATTACTAAAGAGAATCATGCAAAGAACTGGAAAGAACAAATGAACTAAATGAATAAATGCATTAGGGAAGAAAGTTTTCTCTAAAAACAGATGTTTTTCTTCAAATATAGAATGACCCACCATTATTCTTGGAACTCTATTTTCTGAGAGACACTGAGTATATACATGTAATTTTAGTAATGTCTTTAACAATAATATCTTAAGATTTAATAAAGCGAAAAATACAATTATATGTATAAAAAATAGGAGCATATTAATTATTCCATTACTTTTTTCTTATTAGACATGTCAGATTGTACCCAAAGTAAAAATAATAGAATTTAAGGGCATCATCAAGGAGTCTAATTTTCTTACTTGGAAATTCTGAATACTTACAAGTGCGATGTATTTAATAGCTATGGTATTTTATTTTAGTGACTTGCTTTCTCCCTGGTGGAACATTTGCCCCTGTTACTCCTGTGAACTTCTATTGCCTTTAGCTTAACATAGTACCTCATTCTCCTGCACTGAATCACTGACTGCAATTTCCTAATAACAGGTCATGAAATATTCTCATTCTTGATTCTCCTGAAAAAGAATTCCTTAATGATGGAAAGAAGGAAGCAAGGAGGGAAAGAAAGGAGGAAGGAAAAAAGGGAGGAATGGAGGAAGGGAGGGAGGGAGGGAAGGAAGGAGAAAAGAAAGAAGCCCCCTGCTGCCTGGCTGCTGTTAGCACCTTTGAACCAGTTCAGAAGCGAGCTTCTCAAAATGCTAAACAGTGACTCAACTCTCCAGCTTTCTTGTGAGATTGATTCTTTAATTCAGTCTCTTCTGTGGGAGTTATTTTTAAAGGTTTTTTTTGGCTGTGTTAGGTCTTTGTTGCTGCGTGCGGGCTTTCTCTAGTTGCGGCGAGCAGGGGCTACTCTTCGTTGCAGTTCGCGGGCTTCTCACTGCGATGGCTTCTCTTGTTGTGGAGCATCAGCTCTAGGAGCGCAGGCTTCAGTAGTTGTGGCACATGGGCTCAGTAGTTGTGGCTCGCGGGCTCTAGAGCGCAGGCTCAGTAGTTGTGGCGCACGGGCTTAGTTGCTCCGCAGCATGTGGGATCTTCCCGGACCAGGGCTCGAACCCATGTCCCCTGGATTGGCAGGCAGATTCTTAACCACTGTGCCACCAGGGAAGCCTGTTCTGCAGGAGTTATTAACTTCATACACAGTACCTCTTACGATGTTCCTCTAAGCAGACCTCAGTCTATTCTTTGTTATGCTGAACCTCTACAACCCTCTCTGTTACCAGGTCTGAATCTTTGATCCTGGTGGTCCTGGTTCTGGTCCTACTGGGGCTGAATCCTCAGCGCCCCTCAGTCACACTTATCCTGCACGCACCAACCCAGTTAGCAAATCCTCAGAAAATTTGCCCAGATAATTTTGTCACAATCTCCCCTCCGTTCCCTCCTCACTTTGCACTTCTTTACGGAACCTGTCCACTGAATTACCATCATTGGCTTCCTCACTAAACAGTGAGCTCTTCAAGGACACGAACCTTTGACATATTCCCTCAGTGGGGAGTCAGTGAAAGCCTGACGGTGCCCTTTCTTTTCACTTTCTACCAGTAAAATGCTGCCATCTTCCTCTCAGGCTGGCACACAGATTCCGTGAAGTTCTTTCTTAAAGGTCTCACCTGGCTCTCAGGGTGTTTGCATGAAATCTACATGGTGCATTCCCTATTACCTGAGTTACCATTGAATGTGCCCCTCTTCCTTGCAACCTGAAAGATCTTGAATCTGCAAAATGAACAATATTTATGCCAATGCAACTAGCAAGAAAATATGGTGGTGGACGGTTCGGCACCTATCCCCTGCCCCTCGTCCCCAGCTTGCCTTCCTGCCTCCATGGACTGTCCAGTGTATGTCCACCCTTCCAGATGTCATCTCTTTCCTTCATTCATGTGGTCACTCTTTGTTCTGGATCTTTTTCCACTTCTCATTCACTCAGCAGTTAGAACAGATATAATCCAATGTGAGAACTGTTGGATCAGTAGACCGTCAAACCCCATTTCTCGAAGCTTCTTTCCCCCACTACGAAGCTACCTTCCCTATTCAGAGTTACTCAGAGCCTAATTCCTTCTTCAGGTGCTATGTTCGCTTCCAGATTTCCATAGTTAAGGAGAGAATGCAAGACCCTCACTTCTCTCAAATTCTCCTGTCCTTAACTCCTTCAGAACAACTGCTCTTATAAAATGACAAAGTGGTGAATTTATCAATCTTTCTCCACCCCACCCGCCCCAGAAGAATTCTAGGACTTAAATTACTTTAAATTACATAGATAATATAAGTTGTAAAAACTTCGATAGTTACAGACAAAGTTAAAGTCCCCCCACCCACCTCAAGCTTACTATTGTTACTTCCAGATCATTTTCTATGCATGTACCTATATGTTTGAGTAGCAGTGGAAATATACAGAATTTTTGGTCCTGGTTTGAGTTCTAGAACTGTTAATGGGAATCAAGACCAAACCTCTAAAAAGTTATAACCTGCCTGTCCTAGCCTTTTGGAATATCCTTGCCCTACGTGGTATAGCTCTCAAGACAGCCAATTGCTCATGGTCAAGCTGTCAAACAGAGGCTCAGTGTCCGATAACAGCTGTGGATTTTTGAGAAACAAGTTGGCCTGTGGGATGCCTGTGGCCTCACTTCCTGCTGGTGGCCATGGTCGGAATAAATGAGGGAGGCTGGGATCCCTCAAGGAGTGGTTAGAATGTTGATTGCCACAGCCCTGTAGGGGTCTGCTGCTCAGTCTGCGGTCAAAATCTCGGGCTTCTGTCCTGGATGAGGTAAATAATGACTGCCTCATGCACTTGGTTTAAGTCCTTCTCTCTAGATTTTTGGATAAAGCCATTTAAAAACTTCACCTAGGGCTTCCCTGGTGGCACAGTGGTTGAGAATCTGTCTGCTAATGCAGGGGACACAGGTTCGAGCCCTGGTCTGGGAAGATCCCACATGCCGCGGAGCAACTAGGCCTGTGAGCCACAATTACTGAGGCTGCGCGTCTGGAGCCTGTGCTCCGCAACAAGAGAGGCCGCGATAATGAGAGGCCCGCGCACCGCGATGAAGAGTGGCCCCCGCTTGCCACAACTAGAGAAAGCCCTCGCACAGAAACGAAGACCCAACACAGCCAAAAATAAATAAATAAATAAATAAACCCAAAGTTTAAAAAAAAGGTAAACTTTAAAAAATAAAAAAATACAAATAAAAGAATAAAATAAATAAAAAATAAAAACTTCACCTAGCATAACTTGGTTACTTTTGTAGAGCAAAATCAAATAAGCCAAGTGCTATTGCAATGCCTGGCAGCTTCCTAATGCTTAATTCTTGATAAGAACTCTGATCCATTTGTAAGACACACTAGAATGATGTGAAAGGGAAACAAATACAGTACTTATGTATTTAAGTACTGTACCTTATGATCGCATCATCACACCAACATTTTTCCATTTCGGAAGGAATTCTGGCCTCATACCACAAAGTGGAAGTTGTTGGTTAACGGATGCTAATGACAAACCTAACGGTGCAGCAGAGGCCAGGACACTGTGCTATGGCCCAGGGCAGAGCACAAGACTTATGGGAAGATGAGAGCACTGCCAGTGCTTTCATAAGTGAAAGAAACATCTCATCTGAAAGATATTTTTCCAATAGCACGGTGAAGTTTCTTTGCCCACAAAAGGCTGAACCAAAAAGAAATAATGGCAGGTATCACTCAAGTTTTCCTATAAAAAAAACCTTTCTACATATATATGTAAATATATAAAATATATATATTTATGTGTTTAAATACATATAACCTGTCTATATAAAATATTTTTACAGATGAAACATATGTTCGTTATTTTTAAAAATGGAAATACTGCAGAACTGAGAGGGAGGAGATCACCTGCATCTGACTGCATAGAAATAACCCACTCTTAAGAATTTTCATGTGTGTCCTTCCATTCTTTTTTTCTGTTTATATATTTTTCTCCATTTTTATTTAGTTATTTAATTTTGACTGGAGTATAGTTGGTTTACAATGCTGTACTAGTTTCTGCTGTACAGCAAAGTGAATCAGTTATACATATTCATATAGTCACTCTTTTTTAGATTCTTTTCCCGTATAGGTGATTACAGAGTATTAAGTGGAGTTCCCTGTGCTATACAGTAGGTTTTTATTAGTTATCTCTCTTATATATAGTACTGTGTATATGTCAGTCCCAGTCTCCCAATTTATCCCTCCCCACCCCTTACACCCCTGGCAAACATAAGTTTGTTTTCTACATCTGTGACTATTTCTGTTTTGTAAAAAAGTTCACTTGTACCACTTTTTTAGATTCCACATATAAGCGATTTTTTTCCCCATTTTTGAACACCTATTTCTATGAGTTTTAACACATGCATATATTGTGTTACCCCCACCAAAATCAGGGTACACAATATTATCACTCCCCAAATTCCCTCATTATCCCTTTGTAATCATACCTTCCCTCACCCCTAATCCCTGGAACTAGCAAGCACTTGTCTGTCACTATAGCTTTGGGTTTGGGGAAATGTCATATAAATGGAATCATAGAGCCTGTAACCTTTTGAGACCGGCTTCCTTCACTCAGTGTGTATAAGATCTATCCAAGGTGTCGTACGTATCAACAGCGCATTACTTTTTATTCCTAAATAGTATTCCGTTGTACGAATGCACCATGGTTTGTTTATGCATTTACAGACTGAAAGACATTTGGTTGTTTCTAATTCTGGTGATTGTGAATAGAGCTGTTATAGATATTTGTGTACAAATTTTTGTGTGAACAAAAGTTTTCATTTCTCTAGACTTTAAACACCTAGGAGTGGGATTCCTGAGTCATATGGTAAGTGTATGTTTACTTTGTAAGAAACTGCCAAACTGTTTTCCATAGTGGCTGTATCATTTTGCATTCCCAACAGCAATATATGAGGTTTCCAGATGTTCTACACCCTTGTCAACAGTTGGTATTACCAGTGCATTTAATTTTAGCCATTCTGATAGGTGCATAGTGGTATCTCACCATGGTTTTAATTTGCATTTTCCTATTGGATACTGACGTTGAACGCATGTGCTTATTTGCAAGCCACACACCCTCTTTGATAGTTTCTGTTCAAGCCTTTCATCATTTTTTAATTGGGTTGTTTGTTTTCTTCCTGTTGAGTTTGGAGAGTTCTTTATATTGAAATCAAGTCCTTTGCTGGCCAGGTGATTTACAAATATTTTCTCCCAGTCGACAGTCTGTCTTTTCATTCTGTTAACAGTGTGTATATATTTTCTAAAAACAAAACTGAAATCAGAAGGTGCATGCTGTTTTATAATATACTTTTTTCATTTAGCAATGTATCTTAAACATCATTCCATGTTATTACTTCTTCTCAATATAACTTTTATGGCTGTAGAGTATTCCCTTGCATGGGTGTACTACTGTAATTTATTTAACAAACTCTTCTGTTGAACATTTAGGTTGTTTTTAAATTTTTTACTTTTAAAAACATTACACTGGTGAACATACTTAGAGCTAAATCTTTTCACATTCTAAGTATTTCTCTAGGACAGATCCTGAGAAGCAGAATTGTTCTTTCATATTATATACATTTTTAAGGCTTTAAAAAAATACACAATGCAAACTGTCCTCCAAAAAGGATATTTAAGTCTCATGATCAGATATGAAATCACATGGGGCACTATCATTGCTTTTTAACTTTGCTTCCTTGGTAGCTTAAAAAAAAAGTATGTCTTTTTCTAATATGTTATTCTTTCATTACAAATAATGCTGAATATTTATTTAAATGCTTTTTGCTGTTTGTATATCTTTGTGTGTGTGTGTGAAGTGTCTCTTCATGTATACTTTTATATAGGGGTAGTTCAGCTTTTTCTTATTATTCTATAATAACTATATTTTATTGCAAATGTTTTCCCCCCGTTTTATTTCAATGTACCTTAATTGTGCAGGCCCCTTTTGAGTCCTTGTTCAAATCCTTGTAAATCAAAGATCCATCAGTGTTAGGGTCACTGGATTTGACAAATAAAAACAAACAACAAATACTTTTTAAATAAATATGCTCCAGATAGACATGGGACATATGTACTTACACTAAAAACTATCTGAAGTATAAAGGTAACTGGGCACCCTGTATCTTACCTGCAACCCTAGCTAAGAGTCAAAACTGCATGCAACATGGCTGAATTGGGTGTTGGGTTCTAAAGTCAGCACAATTGGCAAAAATTGTATAAGGATGAAAGTGCCTTTAAAAGTCCTTTAATTAGCTCTCAAAGTTCAGAATGCATGGAGTATTGCCTTCTACCTTATGTGGTAATTCTTATGCTCCGTGACATTAAGAACCTCTCAGGAACAGGAGAAAAGTCCCTGGGCAGATGGCTGGTCATTAAAACCATTTCCCTCTTGTGTCAGTAGGTATGGGGAGGAAAAAGGGGAGGATGTTAAAGTGTTCCTGTCTGCCTACAGGCTTTTTCTGTTTTGTATCAGTCTTCTAAAATGTTTAAACAAGTGGTTATTGGCAGTTGTGGTGGTTCAACAAGATTCAATAGTGAGGTTCATCCCACATGGGTATTATGTTCTAAAGTTAGTGCTCAAGAAAACATGACCACACTGTGACTCCATTGAATTGTTTTTATACAGTTACCCTTCAATCCACACTCCCCAACTCCCTCAGTCCACATTTTATTTTCCGTAAACATTCTCACCCCAAGTTACTCAAATATTTTTCTTGTGGGGGAACTTGTACATTTTGGATCATTCAGCAGCTACTTAAGAATAACCATGGTGACAGGCCGCATATGGTTTGTTAGGCAATCATGTCCTGCTTCCTGCACCCTTTCTCTTTATTTCCCTTTCTGGACATTTTTTCTGAAAACTTTGTCCAACATTTTATTTTAGGGAACTATACCTAGTGATACTCAGAAGTTTCAGATCAATCATTAGTCAGGAGTCCAAAGCAAAATGAACAGAATGATGTATTTATTTCTCTCAAACACAATTCACAAATGACATTCAAATCTCATTTATTTCTAGCATACTTAAAACATTCCGATGAAATAAAAAATTTGTAATCCTTGCCAAAGTTCATTTTAATAGGATTTGACCTGTAGTAAAAGACATTGTCATATTGTCTCCTGTTCTCTTCATTTATATGTATATCTATAATATACATATAATATATATTCAACATATTTCCATTAATACGTGTATAAAAATGTTCACTCAGGTTGTTTCACATATTAGATATATTGGTTTCATTGGTTAATACTGTCTAAATAGGGCTTCCCTGGTGGCGCAGTGGTTGAGAGTCTGCCTGCCAATGCAGGGGACACGGGTTCGAGCCCTGGTCTGGGAAGATCCCACATGCCACCGAGCAGCTGGGCCCGTGAGCCACAATTACTGAGCCTGCGTGTCTGGAGCCTGTGCTCCGCAACAAGAGAGGCTGCGATAGTGAGAGGCCCGCGCACCGCGATGAGGAGTGGCCCCCGCTTGCCGCAACTAGAGAAGACCCTCGCACAGAAATGAAGACCCAGCACAGCCATAAATAAATAAATAAAATAAAAAATTAAAAAAAAAATACTGTCTAAATACGCTGAACTTCTTTAATGCCAATTTCCAAATCCAACACGGTATAAAAGAATTACATAGCTCTTCTCATATTGCTATGGTTTCTGGAAAATCTTATTCACTTTTGAAGAGATTGGCAAGCCAAGGAGCAACTCAAACATTTAC
This sequence comes from Balaenoptera musculus, assembly GCF_009873245.2. Lineage (NCBI taxonomy): Eukaryota > Metazoa > Chordata > Mammalia > Artiodactyla > Balaenopteridae > Balaenoptera > Balaenoptera musculus. Next base: position 68,462,484 of record NC_045802.1, read on the forward strand.
AAATAAATATATACACATACATAAATATATAGGTACACAAATATACATACACAGAAACATATGTATATGTATACATATATATTTAACTTTTTATCATGGAAAATTTGAAATGCATAAAATAGAGAGAAGGGTACCCTCCTGTGCCCAACACCCAACTTCAATGATTACCAACTTTTTCACAATATTATTCACAATAATGATATTATTCACAATAATGATATCTTCCAATTTTAGTATATGTGCTGCTGAAGCGAGCACACAATAATGATATCTTTTTTTCTTTTTTTTTTTTTTTCCGTGTTGGGTCTTTGTTGCTGCACATGGGCTTTCTCTAGTTGTGGCGAGCGGAGGCTACTCTTCACTGAGGTGTGCGGGCTTCTCATTGCGATGGCTTCTCTTGTTGCAGAGCATGGGCTCTAGGTTCGTGGCTTCAGTAGTTGTGGCACGCAGGCTCAGCAGTGGTGGCTTGCAGGCCCTAGAGCGCAGGCTCAGTAGTTGTGGCGTGCAGGCTTAGTTGCTCTGCGGCATGTGGGATCTTCCCGGACCAGGGATCAAACCTGTGTCCCCTGTATTGGCAGGCGGATTCTTAATCACTGCCACCAGGGAAGTCCACAATAATTATATCTTTTAATAAGCTTTTTTTCAAGTATAACATACAGAAAAGTGCACAGATCATAACTGTGTAGCTCTATGAACTATTACAAGGTGACTGCACCCAGGTAACCACCACCCAGGTGAGGCTATAGAACGTTACCAGCACTGCAGCAGCGCTACCACATGCCTACCTAATCACTACCTCTTTATAGATCCCAAAAGGTAACCACTACCCTGACTTTTAGCATCATAGATTAGTTTTACCTGTTTTTGAACTTTATATAAATGGAATCATACAAGTATTCTCATTGTCTTTCTTTTACTTAATATGTTTCTGAGATTAAAACACCTTGTTGTGTTTAACAGTGATTTGTCTTCATTGCTGTGTAGTATTCTATGGTAGAACTATACTACAATGTGTTTATCCATTCTACTGTAGATGGACATTAGAGTTCTATCTTGGTGAACACATCTTTTGGTGAATGTAAATAGGCATTTAGATCTAGGAGTGAAATTTCTGGGTTATAGAATATGTGTGCAAAACAACTTTCCACCAGTTTGCATGCCCACTGGCAGTGGATGAGCATTTCAGTTGTTCCACAACCCTGTCAACACTTGATATTGTCGGTTTTTAAATTTTAGCTCTTCTGCTGTGGATGTAGCCTATCTCATTGGGGTTTAATTTGCAATTTCCTCATGATTAATGAGGTTGGACATGTTTTCATTTTTGTTGACCATTCGCTATCTATTCTTCTGATGTATCTGTTTTATCTCTTGCCCATTTTTCTACTTAGTTGTCTTTCATAAGAGTTTTTATGTACTGGATAGGAAACTTTTGTTGGTTATATGCATAGCAACTATTGCTAAATTGCATTTAAAAGATGCAGGGTCATGAAAGAAGCAAACAACTAGAGCACTAATATTGTTCACTTGCCTCACTTATGAGATGAAGGTGAACTATTTAAAAATCCATAAAAATTATCACAATCTGAGTTTGAGGTTGGGGTTTACCCAGTGGCCTAATATTTTTCACAGAAGTTTCAGGAAAAAGGCAAATATATCTAATGACACAGAGGAGTGAATGGGTGGCTAGTTTATCCAGACAAAGTGCCCACTAGATGGCATTATCTTGGTGAAAAAGTGCAAAGCAGCCCCTGACAGGAGGAGTTGGCCTGGTAATCACAGGTAGGCCTTGTTGAGTATAAACAATTTCACAGAACATGAACATCAGCAAGGCCTCTCTGATCATGTTCAAGACAAAACAGGAGCCCTCTGTAATTATGTCTAAACAACAGGCAAAACCCTGAACATTGTCCAAACCACAGAATGACCAAACATCCCCCTACTCTGGCTAAGAGTAATGCCTGCTGTTTCTTTACCAGTTATATAACTTTAGCCTCAGTCTAGTCTGCCCTCCTTCTAGATAAGACTTATTAAGATATCCAGTCTTAAGAATTACCACTGCTTCCTGGCAGCATCCAACCCAGAGCAAAGCTCCACTTCTGTAAACACTCCCCCAGATCATGCAGCACAAGCCCCAAATCCTATAATGAGTCTCCTTCTAACACCCTCTTACTGAGACACCCCATGGTTCCCCAGGGCGTGCATCCTCCCTCACTGTATCAAGCAATAAAGTCGACTAGTGATATACCTAACCACTAGTCAAGTGGTTCCTGGTGTGTTCCTGGTGTTCTTTGGTTGGAGGGCATTGACATTGGGGAACTCAGGATAATCCAACAGCCTGCGACTATTTACTTGTCAGGACACTAAAAAGAGACCTGTCTCTAGGGTGAATTTATACTAGCCACAGACACTGAAATGATGGATAAATAAAATAATTAATTAATAATTTTAAAGAAACCCAGAGGAGTCAGAAAAAAGCACCTTTATAGAGACCAAAAGTAGATTAGTGGTCCCTGGAGCTGTATGTGGAAAGGGGGATAAATGTTAAGTCCTCTTATTTGGGGTGATGTTCTAAACCGTATTATGGCGATGGCTGCGTAACTCAGTCAATTTGCTAAAACTCATTGAATTGTATACTTAAAGTGAGTGAATCACATGGTATATAAATTATACCTCAATATAGTTGTTAAAACAACAATTCCAGGGGAGACCAGCTACATGAATCCAGCAAACATTCTCTCTCTGTAATCAAACTACATGACAAGTACATTGTAAGCAGAAAGTTGGTTGGGACATAAATTCAGAGCAAGTCGAATTGGCTATATGATTAGAATACCTCCATTTACATCACAGAGCTACAACCACGGCAGATGTGGAGTCTTTATACTTTAGTGTTTGCCTCAGTGGCTTTCATTTTCCCAGGTTCTGCTGGCCAAATAATCCCTCTTCTGGTTACAACTCCTACTTTTAGCCTATAAATCATGTTGTCCTGGAACCATTTTTCATCTTAAAACTTAAGATACCTTGGCTCTGAACTACCATGAGTTGTGTTTACAGCCTCAGGGCCAATTTTATTTGCAAGTTTCAGTGTTTAGAATGGGAGGGAAGAGGAAAATGGTTGACTTTTTGTCCCTTGGACTATCACAATTTTATATCAGGAATAGAATGGCAATGAGGTGATTTTTATCTTCTGAAAAAATCACTACAGGCACACAACGAGCAGAGTACAGCTGCCCTTCCTACAATGTGACACAGAAGTAGGGTTGCCAGATTAAATATATGCATGTCCCATGGAATATTTGGGACGTACAAAGACTAAAAAATTATTCATTGTTCACCTGAAATTAAAATTTAACTGAGCATCCTATATTTCATTTGCGAGTAAAGACACAGAAGACGTGGGAAATGCGGAAAAACACACTGTCCAAATAACTTTGGCGTAAAGGGGTGGAAGAAACAAACGCCAGATTGTTAACAGCCTTAAATCGGAGCCGGCAAATGCTACCTGTAGCAGAGGAAAGGAGAAAATCCAATCCCTCAAGTTTTACAGCCGAGTCAGAAGTATTAGTACTGGGAGAAAGGGAGCGTCACAGTCAAGGGGAGGATGGAAGCAAAACTTCATTTCTTCCTAGTTTGGAACTAGAATCCCCACTCAGCCTTTCTGCGTGGCAGCGCCCAGGGTAAAAGCGCCCACAAAGAAGGGATTCCATTTTGCGGCCTGACTGAGGAGCGCGGCGATTTTCCCACGACAGTTCCGGGATACCTGGCAGACAGCGGCGCCAGGTAACCGAGAGAACCCGGGGCCAGGCCGGATCCGGAAGTAAGGAGCTCGCTCCGCCCCGCGGCCGAGCCCCGCCCCGCGGCCCCTCCCACTAGGCCCGGCCTTGCGGGATGACGTGTCTGAACTCTGGAGGCGGAAGCGGGGAAGAGGTCGCCGGGGTAGGGGCTGGCGAGGTGCGGCTGGTTGGCCGTGCGCACGCGCGATTCGCGCAATGGGCGGACCGGATTGCGCCTGGAGTCCGGTGACCATTTTTATTGAGGAAGACTCCATTTCTCCGGGTTTTTGCTGATGCTGAGCTCGGCAGATAGAGGTGGTGGCTTGGTTTGGAAGGAAGAAGGTTAGGGACCACCCGCCCTTAGACATCCCCACTGCAGCGGGCTCGGTCTCAATGAGTGGCCGTTTGACTGCGGGCAATCAGTCCCCCTTCTTTCCTCTGTGAATAGAGGCGGTTAAACGCGTGTGGAAAACCTCAGGTTTACTTCGGCGCTGAAAGTCCGAGAGTCTAAATTCAGATCTAGAATTTATGGGGTCCGGCCAGTACCAGTCCTGTAGTGCTTTGCGGTTACTTGCCCTTCCTTTATGTGCCAGACGCTGCTCTAGGCTTGGGGTTGTAGAGAAGAGGTCCTTAGTCCCATGGGGTTTACGTGTAAACAGGGAGTGAGACAGTAAACAAATAACCACGTTAATTCCAGGTAGTGATAAGTACTGTGGGGTGCCAGGGTTAAGCAAAAGAGTGGAATTGAGGGATATAAAGATTTTATGAGATCGCTGTTGTCAAGAGTGGAACCTGAGAGGCTAATAGCAGTAAGTACTAGTGCAAGAGAACTAAGATTTTGGCTTGGACTAGGGGGTAGCTGTGGACATGGAAAGTATTGAAAGGATTTAGTCTAGTTTAGCGGCCCAGCGAGCACAGCTTGTTGAAGGACTGTATGTGGGGAGTGAGGGAAAGAGAAATTTAGGTTACCTCCCAGGTTTTTGGCCTGAGAAGCAGGTGGGCAGCGGTGCCCATTTCCTGCTTTGTGGAACACTGGAGGAGGAAAAGGTTGGGATGGGAGCGGTGAGATAGTGAAGATAAGTATTTAGTGGCACCAGATAACTAGAAGATAGCGAACAAAAATTGTCTTGCCCCTTTCCTTTCTAAATGGAGAGAACACTGCTTCTTCTTACTTATTATGTTGGAAATCTCTATGACTTCAAGTATAGGATATTATAAATTATTTTCCCTGGCCCAAGTAAGTTCAACACATATGCTAATTGATTTGCTCGAGGGAGAAGTGACCTAGACACGATCCCACTGCTCAGGCCCCCCTCACCTGCCTACCCACCCTTACCCCCGTTTGGGTTATAAAAATGGCTGCCTTTCCTCTGCCCAGCACTTAATGTGCATTCCGCCCCCCCCTAAACTTCACAACAAACTAAAGAAGATGGACATCCCTTTCTCTCTACTTCCCAGTTCTCCCCTATTATCTGGGACTTGGTGTCTTAACTTGCTCAACGTCCACATAACTAGACAGTAGTGTTCCAAAGCTGGAGTTCATAGTGCAAACTACCTTTGCAAGGAAGAATTCCTTCATTGTTCTGGTTATCCCACAGTATAGAACAGTGGGTTTTAGCCTTTTTTTTTTTAAAGGGTCATAGATTCCTTTGAAAATTTAATAAATGTTATAAACTTTCCGGGGGGGAAATGTGCAGATCCCCGCAAGAATTTAGATAGGATTGCATGCGTCTCCATATTTTTCTGAATTGTCCACTTAGCAAACTTGCTAATTCTTTTTTTTAAAATAACTTTATGAAAGTTTAGTTTTATTTATTTATTTTTATTTATTTATTTATTTTTGGCTGCATTGGGTCTTCGTTGCTACACATGGGCTTTCTCTAGCTGCGGCGAGCAGGGGCTACTCTTCATTGCGGTGCGCGGGCTTCTCATTGCAGTGGCTTCTCTTGTGGCCGAGCACAGGCTCTAGGCGCACAGGCTTCAGTAGTTGTGGCACGCAGGCTCAGTAGTTGCGGCTCACGGGCTTAGAGCACAGGCTCAGTAGTTGTGGTGCTCGGGCTTAGTTGCTCTGCGGCATGTGGGATCTTCCCGGACCAGGAATCAACCCTGTGTCCCCTGCATTGGCAGGCAGATTCTTAACCACTGTGCCACCAGGGAAGTCCTGACTTGCCAATTCTTGAATTCTGAGCAGGAGGTACTTTTGGGTTATGATTCCTTGCTTATGTACTCTAAGTTCGTGCCCTGTTCGGCAGATTCGATTGAACTCTAAAGCTCAAAGGAATTGACTTTATAAAGACTGTTGCCCCCCCAGTCCAGTTCTACAAGGATCAAGCTATTCGCTACTGCAGTCGTGCACCAACAGTGCACCCTGAGGGGAATTCAGGATGGAGAAAAAACAGGAATATTCTGTGCTTTATACACTGGCCCTGGATAGCTAAGATGCATATCTAAGGAATAATTTCAGTGAACTCAGATTCTTGCATCTTCTCATACATAAAAAAGCACTAAAACCTTTAACTTGAGATGTCTGTTCTCTGTGTTTAGCAGTAACCTTTTGATGTTGGCCTACCTGTTTTTTTCCAGCCAAAAACTCCTATATATCCTGGCTCCTCCCTTACCTCTTCAGAACAGTTCCTCAGAGCTATCTGAGAGGCGGTCTCCTGTGCTATGGTCCTCAGTAAAGTCCCCGAATAAAATTTAACTCACATCTTTTATGTCGTGTGTTTTTCTTTGTCACGAAAAGCAAGTTTCTCCTTGAAAAATACTCAAAATGCACCACACAAACACACACAAGTACGTCTGTGCATATACAAACGGACATCGCATCACTTCAATAGGAAAAGTGACAGAAACTTGCCCAGGGATGATCATACCAGATTTCTATTTTGCTGGAACTACGTTTCTCACTGGGCTCTCGGGTGTGCTCCTGTCTTCCTTTGCAAAGAAATGTCAACACTCCCTTCTCCTATTTGTCTACTCCCATTTTTCCCCCCACCTCATTTCCACTCACCTCTTTAAAGAGATCTTGTTTAGTCTATGCAAACAATCACTGTCCCACGCAAGAATGAGCCACCGCATCCAATGCTGGGAACCTGTCCGTGCACACACCTCTGAGTAGCTGTCTATTTGAAGATTTGTGGCTAGTTCCTCCCTATTGGTTTCCTTATCCTGCACCCAACCGTCTCCCAAACTTCTTCCCTCCACCAACTCAGCCTCCATCAGCAAGTACGTTTTGGAGCACCACCTCTGTAATAGGGGCTGGTGTGCCTTGGGCACTGTAGTGAGGAAACCGTGGAAAACCGGGGCAAGGCAGCAAGCACAGGGCGCTGGGCAAGTGAGACGCTCCACGACGCCCCAAGGGGGCTCTAGATCGGAATTTGGAACAGGAACGTGAGCGCTGGACCCTCTCCCGCGGCAAACACCCCAGCCGACCCGCTGAAAACCTGGCAAGTGGATTTCCTCCACTCTCCCTCCCGGAAACTCCTCGGGGCGCTTGCGGCCGCTCTCACTGAGCATGTGCAGGCGGTGCTGCGCATGCTCCGTCGAGGTCCGCTTTGGAGTCTGTTGCGGAAGCCGCGGTGTCTCCTAGCGCAACCGGAACTATCCGTCGCGGGGCCGGCCTGGCTCAGCTCCGGCGGCCTGGTTGTTGTCGCTGAGCCTCCCCGTCCCTCCTTCCCTTTTCACCCCCCGCGGCTCTGCTGCCCTTTCCCCGAAACAGCCGTTATGAGCGCGAGGCTCTCGGCGCCGTCTCCACCTCGGTGGCAGTTGCTGCTGTCGCTGCTCCTGCTGGGGGCGGCCCCGGGCCCGCGTCGGAGCGCCGCCTTCTACTTGCCCGGCCTGGCGCCCGTCAACTTCTGCGAGGAAGAAAAAAAGAGCGACGAGTGCAAGGTGGGTGCGGCCTGGCGGACCCCCCGGTGCACAGTCGGAAGAGGAAGCCTCCCCCTGCCGGGGGAGCCGGCGTCCCAGGGGAAGGGGGCGTAGCAGTGGGTGCGGTCGGGTGTCCCCAGAAGCGCGTGGGGTTGGCCGCGCTGTGGGGCGCAGGCTCTGGAACGGCCTCCGTAGCGGGGTAGATTCTGGCGGACTCGGCGGGCCAGGTAGCACGAGCAGGTGGGTTCAGTTTTCCCGGAACAGGGACTGTGTGTGTACGGCGCTCGCTTGGCGTTGGAGGCGTGCAGGTCAGCGAGCGTTCCACGGGCGAGTGTCCGCTCACAGCCCCGTGTCCCGCCTCCAAGGAAGGGGACGGCCAGGTCTTCCAGTAACTTGTACTTTCATTGCTTCCCGTTTTCTACTTTTATGGAACCCTGGTTGGTTATGAGGACTTGTTCTTTCTAGGACTTCGGTGTTTTAACCTCACGGTTAGCAGTCGCTTCCTTGTTTGTGGGATTTAACACCCAGAACCGCGTAAACTGCATTAATAAGGAGTTGCTGTGATGGTTGAGACAGTTAATGTCTACCATTTAAGTGTAAAAAAGAATTTTAATATGCAAAAAATATGTAAGATCCCACTAGTTTCTCTGAGATTGTTTTAAACACTTAAAAGGAGCAGACAACAGGAGAAACCGGCGTTTTCTTCCTAGGGCTGATCTTGAAAACTTTGATCTCTTACCACCTTAAACTCAAGGTTTTCAGTTTAACCACTAGTAAAAGAGACGTAGGTAAAGTACCCTGCTTTTAGGTTATTAGGTAGAGGGCAGGAAAGTATACATACACAGTTATTTTAGGTTGCTAAAACTTACCCTTTGGGGCGCAAGAAACTCTTTGAAACCGTTAATACTTTTAACAGTTCAAATAATCATTCAGCAAACTTTTACAGTCTATGAGTAGTTTTATTTACTAAGCTTGGTTTTTTTAAGCTGGTGTTTATTACTGCTAGCTTTACTATAGTTTTGAATTTTGAGCTTATTTTAGGGCACTGAAGAAGCTATTAAACTTTTCATGGCATTTTACAGTTTCTGTTTAAAAACTTGGATCTCTAAAAATGTCTAAGGATCTTTTAGGTGTACTCACATCAACAGTTAGTGCTTGAATACTGTAACTCTCGTACCTTGCAGTGCAAGAAATTTTCACTCTTTGAGAGTTCTGACTGAAAGAAAATAGTACTTCCAAGTGGAAGAGAGAGCTAGTCTCACAAGCACACAGGTTTTTCCATTAAATATTTTCGTAATCAGCCTTTAAAACTTAGTATTTGGTCTTTAAATTTAACAGCAATCGTATATTGTCTAACTCGTGCCTTAGACACAAAAAAGATATTCCTGTCTCCTAGGAACCTCAGAGGTCATAAGCTTATGACAGATTATCAAAATCTAATATGTTATAAAAGATGGCTGTCCAAAGTGCTCTAAAACACAAATGAGGAAACATCTGCGGATTGGAGTCTTCAGGGAAAGCTACGGAGAGGAAGTGACATTTGAGATGGACTTCAGACATGAGTATGAGTGAAATTTACAGGTGGTCTGCTAGTTAGATAATTTTGTTTCCTCAGCAGGTCCTTCTTTAGGTAGTTACTTTTTAGTTAACTTTTTATTAATTTCAGGGAGTCCTTTTGGATTTTTAGTTTTCACAGGTATAGGGATAAAACAGGCAAGACAGATCATTTTTCTGAAATGTTTGGATTTCGTCTTTGTTGCCAGCTGCTTTCACATCTTGGTCGGTGGAAACAGATCTTAGACCAGTAGAAAGAGGCACTTTTAGCAGTTTTTCCCTAGAATTTGACTAACTGGTGTAGGGAGTTTGAAGTACACTTTAATATTTCTTCTCTTTGCTTCTCAAAGGAGAAAAACAGTAAACAGTTTAAATTTTCATTACTTCAATTGGGGTATTAATACTTTTTTTCTCATCCATTCCATATTTGTTAAGGAAGACAGTCTTGTCTACGCTGTCAGAAAAGTTGAAAGGACTTATTTTAAAAATTGGAAATGGGAGTTGTGAAATGGGAATAATTATTTCCAGAGATGCTTTTAGGTTAGGGAATCAGCAGTTGGATGAACTGGGTAGTCATTGATACTGTTTCTATCAGTTCTTCCATCTGTAAGATAGAGATAATCATATTTGCTTACTATATATTCCCCTTGAAAGATATTTTGCCTTTCCTGGAGGGAAAGTACAATATTTATCATTGTTGCAATATTATACAATATTCATAAGTGTAGAGATGAACCAAGTTTATCTTCAGCATAAATGTAATTTATGGAGTAGAGTCTTTACATATCCTGTGAAGTCCATGTCCTGTATTTAGCTCACTATGTATATCGAGAGACAATCAAAAGAGCCCTGAGGATTTGGTCATTTTCTCCTCTCAAAATTATTTTATGTTCAACTTACTGGCATAGAAACAGGAGTCCAGTCATATTCATATTCCTCTAACTTCTGATTTATGATCTTCATTAGCCTTTATAAATAGTGTGTGTTCGGTGCCTTTTTTTTTTTTTTTTTTTTAGCTTGCTATCATTACAGGTACATTTGAATATCAACATAGTGCACATTTTCATTGACTATACAGTATTTCATTGTAGTATTACAATACTATGGTTTGCTTAGCTGTTTCTTGCTTGTAGGGCATTTAGATTGGTCCCGATTTTTCTCTATTGTAAGTAACTTTGCTAGAATGTATTTAGCAGGAATTCATTGCATATTCACAAATTACTAGGTCAAAGGCAAGAAGCAATTTTATAGCTCTATTTAATATCACCAGGTTTCTTTGAAGAAAGGTAGGTTTGATTTACAGTGCCATTAGCTAAATGATTCCATGTGTCTTCACAGTATTTTATAGTTTTTATTTATCAATTTAATAGCTATGTGATGGTACCTAAAACATTTTTTAATGCTGCATTGCTTTTGTTGCTGTTGAGGTTTCTCTGTCTTTCAATTCTCTTCTCTTATTTGTCTTATTTTGTTAGTTTTTCAAACCACAGTATTAAAGAATTGAACCATGGTATTCCTTTCTGCTAGCATTTTGCTTTCTTAAGCTCAGGGGATAATATGTTGACTGCAGTAAGTAGAATAAGCCCTGGTCAGAAGTGAATAGATAAATGTGAAGTTACCTTTAGATTGAGTCTTAAGTGTGCTGAGTGGCATTCTAATGGCTGATAACTGAAGGTTAGTGAGCAGTTCACCCTTGCTGCTTTTAACTTTCAAGCAATTATTTAATGGCCTGTCAACATGAACAACTAACTCTAGAAAACATTTGCCACTTTTTTACTGTTTGATGATGTGTGTGCACAAACAGATCATGTTCTTAGATGAAAGAGTAAGATTTTCTTTCCTGTCCAGTAAGGAAAAATGACCAAATATACCTCCCTGGTGTTTAAAAAAAAAAAAAAAAAAGTTTAAATGGATTAGTTTAACAACTTTTTAATAAAAAAATCAGAATCACACTTTTAAATTTCCTTTCTCAGTAGTTACTTTTAGAAGCTTTTAATAAATTCTGTGTCTGTTATTTTGGGAGCAGTTGCCTATAAATATGGAATTAGTCAAATTTAAGAAAACAGTTCTCAACGTTGCTCTGAACAAACACAAGAATGAATGTATTATTTACCTGTTTTAACTTGACCATAGAGATTTTGAAGATTTTGAAATATTTAAAGAAAAAATATAATTTACATGTGTACCTAACAATATAATCAGTATATATTTATCGATATTTAGTTTTATGTTTTCATAGTTTTTTTCTGGAAGAAGAGCATTGATTCTTAGCTACTGGAAACTAATCAGTGTGTGAGGGTTACTGATATTGTTTCACATCTGAAATCTGGCATTGGAAAGAATGACTTTGGATAAATTCACATTCCAACGATTGTTCTTTGTTCCTGTGAAAAAGTACATGGAACTGAGAAGGTTTGTGTTCAGAAATTAAATTTTTGAATAAAACTATTTTAAAACTGATCGTTCATTATAGTGGATGTGAGAGCTAGGATTAGGAAAGCAAGCGTTGTTGATACAGATAAAATACTGTCCTGCTGCTCTCTACAAAGGGAAGCCTTTTTCAAGAGGTGTGTTCTTGAACATCTGAAACAAAACCACAGACACGTGCTCCACATGCAGACACACATAAGTTCTAGAAACTGGTCTGAGCTCAGTCAGCCTTAGAGCCCAGTTCCCCAACCCCCTACTTCTATTCTTCCTTGCAGTTTTCTATGGCAGTGTCCTCATAGTGTTGTACTGTAGTTAACTGTAGCTACCTAAATATATGTACTCTACAAGGCCATTGTCTGTTGCCATGAAAATTAACTAAGTTTTGATGAAAGGCTTTGTAAGAAATTTGTGAAATATATTTTTCTTTGTTCTTCTTACTCTCACCTTTCATACCTATTTAGTGCCCTTTGCTAATAACAATGATAGAAACTACAATTCGTGTATTTTATGTGTGCCAGTTATATATTAATCTTAGTTAATCCTCCAAACAATCCTGTGGTTTTTAGATGGGGAAACTGAAGCTGGGTAGGATGCAGTACCCTCTCAAGCAAACATACCTCATAAGTAGCAAAGCTAAGATGCAACTCCAGGAGTGCCTGAGTCCGAAGTCTAGGCTCTTCACCACATTGGGATACTTCTGGGTCTTTTAGGCTGAGCACTGTACCTCTTCTCCTGCCCTGCCCTGCAGATCCTGGGCTGCTTGTAATCCTGGACTTCCACAGTTATTGCAGTTACAACAAAAAGCTCTTTACCTATGTCATCAGTTTTTAACCAGTCACATTTTATGTTTATTCCTTTCTTTGATACAGTTTAAAGTTGAAATTTTATTTTTTGATGGGAAGTGGAGGAAGAACCTTAGTATCTAGGAGATCAGCTTCTGGGCATTGTTGGTCAGGTAACTCAAAGCTCATGAACATCCATTTGTGAGTTCCAGCATTTCTATTGGGATTTTAAAATTATATCTGAGCCAAGGTTTTCCTTCTTCAGACTTTTTCCCACTGTGGGCTTCTCCAATATTAAAGTAATTGAAGCTTCCATAGTTTTCCTTTTCTATGGTTGTACCTTGGTATCTCAGACACTTTTGTGACTAGTCACTTGCTTTGATCATTGTACAAAGTCATATTTCTTCACTGAGATTTCTTTCTACCTTGAAAAACAGTTGTAGGTGTCGGGTGGGACATACATGATGGCAGTTGTACAAGCAGAATCAAAACAAAGGAACAAGGAAATAGGGGGGAAATGCAGTCCTATAGCATGGCATGCTTTGAAGTAATAAAATAGGGTGTAGTTGTGACCAAAGTTGGGATCAGAAGTAGAGTGGGCAGATAGGGACTAGAAATAAAATTGTACGTTTGTGAGGAAAAGGATGTAAAAGGGAGATGATAGAGCTCTAAATTAAATAAAAGCATTTCCATAAAAGATTTCTTAGGGTGGTAATCAGTCTTGTTTTGTCTATGTCTTGCTTTAGAATTTACAGTCTTGCTTTAGGATTAATCTGTACCTTTCTTAAAATGGTTAATGTTGTCACAACTTTTCATGCTTGTAATAACTCATTTTGGGACAGTTTGAAAGTGGGAATGTGAAGAAAGTAACCTTTAAGGCTCTTTTGAGTCATGTAAGTGATATCTTGGAGTTGGCTATCTCCAGAAGGAGATGCACATAATTAACTCTTGGGTGGGTAATAAAGAAGATGTTTAGAATGGAAAATAACCTTAAAATTAATCAAATATTGCCCTCTTACAGTGATTGCTATTTTAATAAGAAAACTAAATTCCACTAGCTACCCTAAGAACACATAAATAGCTTTGCCACTTTTTTCTTTTACTTCCTTGAATGCGTGCCCTATCTCCCCATCTGGATTATAAATTCTTTGAAAGGCAACCATTCATGGGTTTTATATTATTATGGCATTCACGGTGTCTAGTACAGGACGTAATGGGCTTTGAATAAATGTGTTGATTGAATGAATTTCTCATGGTTTTTCAGGGTTTGTTGTTGTGAATGTTCTTGAGTTTTCACATATATTGCAAATTCTACTATTTCCCCCTATTTATTACTTCTTTTGAAGTCATCTTTCCTGCTTCTAACATCTTCCCACACTAAACTTTACTCTTTAGTCTTTATTTCTTATTGCTTTGATTTGGCTTCTGTCACTTCATAGTATGACTAAAGTCTACTCTCATCTTTAAAGCCTTTTCTTTTTCCAACTTTTAATTGTGACAATTTTCAAAATTCAAAAAAGTTGAAAGAATAGTATAATGATCACCTGTATATCCACCTAGACCCTTAGAGCCAACAGTTGTTTATATTTTCTTCTATTTGTTTTATCTGTGTGTATATTTATATTTTTTAGGGACGAATGTCGTGTTTGTAACATACTTTTGCCCCTCATGAAACCACATAAACTCACTAGCAGTCTCATTTCCTTTCTCCTTTCTTGTTTTTAACATTTGTCCTACTGTCATATTACGAGGATCTCGTAATATTATTCTTATAATACTTATAATATTTTTGAAATTTTCCTGTTTCACTATAAGGGTCAATATTTAAAATAGAGTGTTGTAAATGTAGCATTATTTACAAATATGTTGTAAATTGCTCTATTCTGTGTTAAATGTATCAGTTTAAATTTACAATTCTTAGCATGTTTTAAATGAGATAACTCTTAAATTTTCAAATTCTCACAGTTTAAAAAAGGAAGAATGAATGAAAGTGCTACAGAAATAGCCAAAATGAACTGAGTATCCAAGGTGTGTTTTGATTAGTTCACCCAGCGACGGAAAAAGGTCCATAATTTAGTGGTGATATCTATGATGGACCAACTTTCCTGTAAAAGTAAGTGTGGAAAAGTGTCAGAAGAGACTAGAAGGAAGAAAAGTGGAGGACTGAGAGCAGCAAAAATTAAAAATGGTAGCAGCAGTTGAGTTTACTCACTTTTTTGAGCCAGCAGTCCAGTTTTTGAACTTATTTGTCTTAAAGTAGAGCAAGTAATTCCTAGCTCATAAGGCTATTATGAGAATTGAGCTTGATAATTATCTTCCCCTTCCCTAGACTGATGGCCAAGAAGGGAGTAATGAAGAGGCATAAACAGTAGATCAGAAGCCACTATCCTTAGTGTCCTTTAATGGGAGGGAGGAAGGAGGGCCTCTCACAGAAACCCTCAAGGTTATCCTTATACTAATACATATTTGGATTGAGGAAGGTCCAGCTTCTCTAAAATAATAGGTAATAATAGCTATCTTTATCTAGCTTATAGTTAAACATTTAACTTATTGTGTGCCAACTATAAACCAGCTTCTATATCGTTTTCTGTTTTATTATTACGTCATTCATTCCTCACATTCAGAATTACTTGCCCATAAGCACATATTTATTAGCAATAGACCTAGGATTTGAAATGAACCCAGCAGTCTGACTCTGTTCTCCCTCCAAACTGAAGTTGTGTTCCCTATTTATATGCTGTGTGTTAAAATTAGTTTTGTTTTTAGGTGAAAGATTTGTGAGAAGAATTGTTTTTGAATTTTGCTCTCAATAGTTTGGAAAATTTTGTGGACAGACCTTGATAATTGTAGACATCCTTATGAATCACACAGCAAGGCTGAAACATGCTTCTTCGGTGACGTTAACATTTTTGTTATTGGAGTAGAATTTGAAGCTACTTCACCAGATCAGGAAAAGTTGATAGATAAGGTAAATTTAATGGGGAGTTGATAGTAGACAAAATGCCAAGTGTGAGATGGATAAAAATTAACAATGTGCAAATAAGAAAATAGGGAGGGCGTGTGGGTCTTTGGGCTCTAGACTGAAATGGAATAAGTGTGGTACTAATCAGTTTAAATGGTACTAAGTTACATAAGCAGAAGACTAGCATGGTGTCTAAACGAGAACTTTTCCTGGCTTCTGGAGTTTGCTTCAGAGACTTAAAGTAGACTTAGAGGGAGCCAGTGAATTCGATGTCTGAAGTTTTGACGAGATTGTTTTTTAAAAAGGTTAAATTGGAATTTCAAGTGGTGTGGGTTAGCTGAAGGGCGAGCAGGGGTAGGGAGTAAACCATGGGGAATAGTAAAAATGGAGACAGACTTCCAGAAGTCCCGGAGGCTAATTTGGATCTTAAATTTAGCAAAAAGAATGAATGTGAAATGTTTTAATTAGCTAGTAGTATTAAACTCTTGTATCAACATAATATAAAGCCACTGGGAATATACTTCCAGAAGCTCTCTTAAAGTTATATGAGAGAACAAAAGGTACTAAATTAATTTGGTCATGGACAAGTTAAAGTATATTTGAAGAAAAACAGGTAACAATTATATATTTGAGGTGATGAGCTTTAAACTATGAGTTACAGAACATTGGAAAGAGATGAAGAGTGTCATTGAAGAATTTATGCTTTTGGCCAAAAAGGCTAATGAAAAGTAACAATGTCATTCTATACATATATGAAGCTTTGATGTCTATACCTTGAATTCTGCCTGTAATTCTCAGTGCTATACCTTTTAAGAAAGATGTGAGAGTAGGGCAAGGTCCCGAGAAAAGCAGCTGGCATGATCAAGGAGATAGATGATTCAAAAGATTAAGACCTTTCCGTTTTGAAAGATTAAGACTCAAAGGAGAGATGAGAGAAGTCAGAAAATGAGAATAAGGTTTCCCTTCAATCTTATAATCCTGTAGCTAAGAGATGTACCATGAAACTTCAGAGAGAACATCATAGGCTAAGCATAAATTCTTGCCTCATCCGTTGGGTAGAAATGGAAGAAACTTTTACCCTAAATTTATATGCTCTTCAACAGTGTCCTAAAAATTTTTTTTAAATGGCATCAGATCTCTGAACCTCTTGCCCTGTTTTGGGTTTCCTAAGATATGAATTTAAAGAACATTGAAAAATACCTAGTAAACAGAGCTCAAGGATGAACTAGGAGTCCAATCCAGCTTGCTGTCTGTTTTGTAGGGTCCTCAATCTAAGAACTGTGTTTACATTTTTAAGTGATTAGAAAAAAATTAGAAGAAAAAGAATATTTAGGGATGAGTGAAAATTACATGAAAATCAAATTTCAATCCCCGTAAATAGTTTTATTGGGCTGCAGCTGGGCTCATTCACTTATGTAATGTTTGTGGCTGCTTTTGTACTACAACGGCAGAGACTGCTTGTCCAGCAAAGCCTAACATATTTACTCTCTGGCCCTTTAAGAAAAAAATTTGCCAACCTCTGGGATAGACTAACATTCGAGTTATTTTTCCAAGTAAAAGGAAGATTGCAATGACTAGGGTAAAATATTAAGTATATGAAGAGGGTATATAAAGGGTACTAAGCAGCATTTTATTCTTTTCCATTACTGTGCTGTCCCATATAGAAGCCATTAGACGCCTGTGACTTTTTTTTTTAATAAATTTATTTATTTTATTTATTTATTTTTGGCCGCATTGGGTCTTCGTTGCTGCGTGTGGGCTTTCTCTGGTTACGGCGAGCGGGGGCTACTCTTCCTTGCGGTGTGTGGGCTTCTCATTGCAGTGGCTTCCCTTGTTGCAGAGCACAGGCTCTAGGCTTGCAGGCTTCAGTAGTTGTGGCACGCGGGCTCAGTAGTTGTGGCTTGTGGGCTCCACAGTGCAGGCTCAGTAGTTGTGGCACACGGGCTTAGTTGCTCCGCGGCATGTGGGATCTTACCAGACCAGAGCTCGAACCCGTGTCCCCTGCATTGGCAGGCGTATTCTTAACCACTGCGCCACCAGGGAAGTCCTCCTGTGACCTTTTTTTTTTTTTTTTAAGTTTATTTATTTATTTATTTTATTTTATTTTTGGCTGTGTTGGGTCCTCGTTTCTGTGTGAGGGCTTTCTCCAGTTGCGGCGAGCGACGGCCACTCTTCATCGCGGTGCGCGGGCCTCTCACTGTCGCGGCCTCTCCCGTTGCGGAGCACAGGCTCCAAACGCGCAGGCTCAGTAGTTGTGGCTCACGGGCTTAGTTGCTCCGCGGCATGTGGGATCCTCCCAGACCAGGGCTCGAACCCATGTCCCCTGCATTGGCAGGCAGATTCTCAACCACTGCGCCACCAGGGAAGCCCCCTCCTGTGACTTTTTAAATGTAAAATTAAATAGAAATTTAAACTCAGATCTTCAGCCACACTGACCACGTTTCAAGTGACCAATGGCCCCGTGTGGCTAGTGGCTACTGTATTTGACAGAGCAGATAAAGAGTATTTTCATCATTGCTTAAAGTTCTATTGGACGTTGCTGCATAATAGTAAATACTTACCTAGTACTTTGTGACAGGCACTGTTCTCGAATCTTCTAAAAACCAGTTGCAACAGGGATTATTATTACCTCCATTCTACAAATGAGAAAACCAAGGCACAGGGAAGTGAAGAAACTTCCCCAAGATCACATAGCTAGTAAATGTCAGAGCCAGGATTTAAACCCAGGCAGCCTAGCTTCAGAGTTTGTGTTCTTAATCTCTTTGTACTGAGAGTAAGGAATATGCTTAATTGTGGCACAAGGGAGTTAGCTTATGTGATGAAAATGTGCATCTGTGGATTTTGAGACTCAAAACATAGAAAGTTGTGTAGAATATAATAGCTGCATTCCTCCCTAGAAAGAAATCTAAAGATGTGAACTGGATTAGCTTTTTAGAAACTTTCAGTCTTCATTAAGATACATTAAATAGAGCGCTTGGATTCTGGTGTCTCTTCATAGCAGTGTTGACCCCTTATAATTAGTGAAAATTATTTTGGCAGAGTAAGCTATCAACGGGGAATTTTGCCTTCACAACAGTTACATAAATTTGTGGTAATTACTCAAGCATTCTGTAAGCTTAAATATCATGTCCCATTATCTTCTTAGCCAAAAAGACCAGTGATATAGTCTTGAATATTTTGTACAAGGAGACACAGTTAAACTATTTTTGTGTTTGAGACAGTGTTACCGTTGAGTTGTCATTTTATTTGAGTACGGTTTTAGGGGTTTTATGTTTGTTTTCAGTACCGTGTACAAAGGCTAATGTCTTCCATTGTATATCATGAATATTGGATGAGCATTTTAGTGGATGAGCAGTGTAGTTTAGGCATTCCCTATTCTGAATATCATTAAATTTATTTGGTTTTCTTTACTTAACAAATACATAGCACTTCATGTATTAGGCACTGTTTGACATACTTTATAAGTGTTAACTCATTTAATCCTCATACCTCTGTGAGGTAGTTACTGTTATCCCCATTTTGCAGATAAAGAAACTGAAGCGCCCATGAGGAAACAGAGATGTTAAATAATTTGACCAAGTATAAGTGGTAGAGCTGGGATTTGAACCCAGGCAAACTGGCCCCAGAGGTCTACTTTTGCCCACTGTGTTTTGCTGTCTTTCCAATGACAGTGTATTATTAGTTTTTGTACATTGAACATCTTGTCTCACTTTTGGGTTATTAACAGGTATAGCGGACTGCTGACAGCACCTAGTAAATGAGATCAAAATGGCAAGTGTGGCTTTAATGCCCTTCCAGGTAGCCTCAGATCAGAGTCCAGAGGCAGCCACAGTGATCTAACCCTATAAAATACAGGTTAGCAGCTCCTATTTAATTGTTTTTGGTTAGTACCAAAAGTACTTCAGGGCACAGATTGCTTACTGACATTTTCAACTAAAGAATTCTGTATTGAGTAGCAATGAGCCCCTATTGGGAGAGTGGGTACATGGGTACAAGTTCCTTTGGAACTTCAAATATACGTTGAAGAAATCCTGGGAGCTTCAGTAGGAAGGTGTGGCTTTGAGTTAGCCCATATTTCCTAGGAAGTTGGTACAGCTGTTCTCCCTCTCCGCTGTTGCTGAACTTGATTTGGTCTTTATGAATTTCTTCTCTGTTACCACCTTTGTAGTTAAGCATTCTCAAATTGATCAAAGCAGTCCTCCAGAATTAAACCATGTCGTCATTGTCTGTCTCCTGTCTGCTTAAGAGCATGAGATTGTGTTTCTAGTACAATTGATCTAGAAATTTCTTACCTACCTGGCAACATTTCTTTTTTTTTTTTTAATGGTCCCATGGTGTTTATTTTAATAGCTAATTTACTATCAACAGGCATACTACAATATGTTTCTAGTTTTTTAATGAACAAGTCTGCAGTGTACATTCTTATACATGATCTCTTGTGCACACATGATTTTATTCCTAGGAGATAAGTTCTCATAAGTAGGATTGCTGGGTGCAAGAATATATGTATTTTGCTTTCCAAAGGCTGTAACCACTTCACATTTCAAAGAGCCACAGGTGTTATAGCTTTTGAAAACTTTTAGCCAAAGTTTAGTGGTCTCATATTGAATTTAATTGCAGATGTGTCTCAAATTCATATCTCCAGATTTTTTTTCTGAATGCCATGACTGTTTATCCTTCTATACTTAGGTATCTCAAAGGCACTTCAAACAAAACATGTCTAAAGACAAACTCGTGAACTCTCCCCTCAGACCTAATCCTCTTCCAGTGTCCCTTTTGTAACTTGTCAAAATGAGAAAATTAAAGCATCTCTCGTCTTTAAACTTAAGGCGTGTGTTATCTTTACTCTCACATAAAACCCATCAGTCCTATCAAATTTATTTTCAAAATATTTCTTGGATGCATCCATTTCTTTTTTTCTTCTTGTTGACAGCTTTCCTTGAATGCTGTGAGAATGTTTTGTGTTTTTTAAAAAATTTATTTATTTTATTTATTTATTTTTGGCTGCATTGGGTCTTCGTTGCTGCACACGGGCTTTCTGTAGTTGCAGCGAGCAGGGGCTACTCTTTGTTGCCGTGTGCGGGCTTCTCATTGCGGTGGCTTCTCTTGCTGTGGAGCATGGGCTCTAGGCGCCCAGGCTTCAGTAGTTGTGGCGCACAGTCTTAGTTGCTTCACGGCATGTGGGATCTTCCTGGACCAGGGCTCGAACCCGTGTCCCCTGCATTGGCAGGCAGATCCTTTTTTATTTATTTATTTATTTATTTATTTATTTATTTATTTATTTGGCTGCACCAGGTCTTAGTTGTGGCATGTGGGATCTAGTTCCCTGACCAGGGATCAAACCCAGGCCCCCCTGCATTGGGAGCGTGGAGTCTTAACCACTGGACCACCAGGGAAGTCCCGGCAGGCAGATTCTTAACCACTGCGCCACCAGGGAAGCCCCGAGAATGTTTTTATAAAACTGTTTAAAAATAAAAATTATCTTTGTGCTGCAGAATGAAATACTGAATTTGAAAACCAGATTTTTAAAAACAATCTATATTGATGTAGTGAATGATACCTTCTTTAATTTAAATACTTATTTAATTTTTTAGAAATTTTTAGAACTTAAAGCATTTAGAAACTATTGGAGACATTTGCAAGTGAAAATTATTTTATTGTAATTTAAATGCATATAAATCTACTCAGTAAATGGATTTATAAGTAATTTTTTAAAGTGAGTTGGATATCATAAAATTTCTCATTTCAAAAGTCAAATTCCTTTTTAATTCTAGGCATGACCTAAGTTTTGGTCTCTAGTTGTTTATATTCTAATTCTGTGTTTCTTCATTTTCAGGCTGAAATAGAACTATTTGTGAACAGGCTTGACTCAGTGGAATCTGTTCTCCCTTATGAATATACAGCGTAAGTTTTTCAGCTTGGTTTTTATATGAAATTTTATGACTCATCAGAATTTTGTACATTTAGAACTTTACTTTCTCCACAGTTATGGATAAATTCATATGCATTTAAAAAATGTACAGGGCCTGAAAACATTTTTAAAAGGGGTATTGTTTAGTTCTAAGGTAGGATTAAAATGTGAAATGTGATCTGTTGATGTCACTTTGCAATGCAACAGAAGCACCAACTAAAACAGTGGATTTCCTCTTTTACCTGACTGGACAAATGGCCATTTTGTTTTAATTTTTTTGATTATAAAAAAACCCACATAGTTTTAAACAAAATCCACATGTCCCACATAATCAATCCCCAGAAATAACTGCTTTGTTGTCTGCTCCCTGCATTTTTTCTCTGCTTATTATAACATACACAACCACATTTATACATTTTTGTTTTAAATGAACGTAGGTTTATATATTTTATTTGCACCTTGTTTTTCTCACTGAATCTATGTGGACATCTTTTCTATGTTAATACACAGCTACCTCAGTCTTTTTAGTAGCTGTTTATTATCCCTTTGTAGAGATCGTATAGAGTCTGTGTATGATTTGTTTCACTAATTCTCTATTTATGAGCATTTCATTATTTCCATTTTTTGATATTATAAAAAATGCTGCATAAATATCCTTTGTTCATTTGAGCACCATATGCCATATTGGGTATAAAATATGTTCCTAAATTTTAGTTGGCTTCTAAATTTCTCTGGTATCTAAGAGTTTTGAAAGAAAATATGTTTACTGTAGAAAACACACACAAAAAGTTTGACTATCCTACAAGAATCCATGTGCCTAAACATGTGTAAGAAGAGAATACAAATTTCATGAATGAATGGACCATAATTTATGTAACTATTGGAGACTTTTTCTAGTTTTTGTTTTGTTAAATAAACAAATCTCTCTTCTTAAATCTTTGTGGCTATTCTTGGGAAAACTCAGTGAATCTCTTATATCCAGTAGATGGAGAATCTTCATTTGGGGACTTCCCAGCCCCAGTTTTTTATCACCCAAGATTCATCTTCCTCTTAGGGATCTAACTAGTCTGTAGCCATCACTGTGCTGGTCTCAACCATGGTGACCATGGTGAGCACAGAACTGCCCTTTAATATTCTATAGCAAGGCTGAAATTAGGCTGTAACGTTCAAACAAAACTTTATGAAAATTTGGTTAGTAATACAAGGAAATTATAGCACAGAGAGAAGCTTACAGCTGCCTGGTTATGGCCCCTCCACAGCTCCATGTTCTCGGAGGGTCTGTCTAGCCTGCTTTTCATGTTGGCCAGTATATCGGGATGAGACGGAAACCCATGTAGTTGATACATCTTCTTGAAATGGCATTAAGTAAATATTTGAATTAGAAAGATAAAAGGAGGTGAGTTATGCAAAATTCCCTCGAAGACTAGGGTGTAAATAATTTTATCATTGAAATGAACAATAAATTATAATGTGTCCATTTTTAAAATTCTATAATTTACATCTTAATAAAAGTATTATTGAAAAATCAAAGCATTCTAAGGCATAATTTTCAGGTGTTTTTTTTGTTTTGTTTTGGGGAGATGTGGTACATGGAGCTTGCAGTAGGAATATATTTCTTATTCATCTACTAGAGCTGCTGGAGTGATCAGTACCTAATCTGTCCTCTAGGTTGGCTAGGCGTTTGATACCTCATTGCTTCCTTTTATGCTTAAAAACTTAAATATTCTTGCCCGCAGGTTTGATTTTTGCCAAGCATCAGAAGGAAAACGCCCATCTGAAAATCTAGGTCAGGTATTATTTGGGGAAAGAATTGAACCGTCACCATATAAGGTTTGTATTCAGTGTTATATAAAAGTTATTTAGTTGCATCTTTTTTCTTTTTTTTTCCCCCCCTTGTAGAAAAGCCTGTGATAACTTAGCTAAGAAGGAATTCATTTCTCTTTTGCATCCAGGAAAAATTTCTTAAAGTCACAGTTTAGAAGGATCCCTCCCCTTCTCACGATATGTCATAAATAAGTTTGTTCAAAGGAGCATTTCCTACATTGATATAATTCCTTCAGTATTATATCAATAAATGATACGATGGTGGCCTAAAAGTGCTCAGACTCCCTGCCTCACCTTACAGAGGGACCTGGAACCCAGCTTTCGGTTATGAAGAGTTGTCCCAGCAGCTTCATTTGGGGACAGATTCCCTAGAATTTCCCTATTAGCAGATACAGCAGTACTTCAGCTTTCCCGTTGGGTTTTGGGGAAGCTAACCTTTCCGTTTTGATCAGTGGAAGTATATTTGGTACATCTTTGATACATTTTTAGGACATCAGTTGAACCAAGCTAAGCACAATATAAGATATTCTCTTCAATATATGTACTTCATCATCCAGAATTATTCTGCCTTTTAAATCTGTTATCTTTTAAGCCTGTTATCCTTCTGAATTTCACAGTCCCGTGTTCATTTTCCGTCTGCTCTCCTGCTGCACAAAGACTAATATATCTCTCTCTTTTAGAAAAATTAAACTAGTTTATAATAATAATGTATCACCGTATATAAAACTAAATGGTACAGACTATAAAAAGAAAAGTAAGTTTCTCTCCCCCCGCCGCCCTGTTCCACATCACAGTTTCTTGTTAATCTTTCCTGAAATTTTCCATGTACTTACAAGCATATATAAATAGAATTAAATGTGTGTGTTTATGTTTTAAAATATTATCCTGCACTGTGCATTTTTCTTTAACTCTGTGGGCATCTGTCCATGTGGGCACACTCATTTCAGTGACTGTAACCTGACCCCAGCCTAACAGCTCCCTCTCTTGGTGTCACACCCGTCTCTTCTGTGACCCCATGATTGGCTGCCTTGCCTGCTTTCTCACTAAGCACCACCGTCTGTCTCCCTTGGCCCTTACTACGTTGAGCATCTGTCCAGCGAATCCCCAAAAAGCCTCGGTTAGTCCCATTAACCCTCTTACTCCAGCACCGTATCTACACCGTGAAGCACTGGGGGAAGACATATTGTACACCTTTAATTCACAGGTTCATAGTTTCAGCCGTAAATATGTCCTCTTAAAATGTTTTAATTTGAGATTTTCTACCGTAAAGATGCCAGAGTTTGTTTTTTTTTTTTAATTTTTCAAAGACAGTAGATTTGAAGGCCTAATGAGATGAAGTCACTGGGAAAGAAGGAACTCAAGATATATGGACATGGGTGGTATTGAGTAGGGCAAGAATATTAATTGTATAATATTTCCCTGATGTGATATTTTGAAAGATTACTTTGGAAATTGTTGCATTCTTTTTATAGCAGAGGGTGATTTTCAGCATATTTATTAAATTGTATAACTACCTTAAAATACTCCTTTGGTCTCTCAGTCCCATCTTTCTGTTTACTTATGCCTTGATCTTAAGAAATGTTGGAAGGCGGGAAGAGCATCAGTAACACCTTCAGTGAACTTGAGGGACAACAGGAGTCTCTAACAGTAAACAGCAAAATATGCAAATCCATAGAGAAGTTTTGTCCCTTTGGTGTAGACTTTAAAGGCAAATTACTTCTTTAGTAGGCTTCTACTCAGGGTTCATTTATTTTTATGTAAAGATTATGCCTTGCTTATGCAAAAGACCCTTCTTTTAGGCCTAGTGCTTTTTTTTTTTTTTTTTGGCTGCGTTGGGTCTTTGTTGCTGTGCGCAGGCCTTCTCTAGTTGAGGTGAGCGGGGACTGCTCTTCGTTGCGGTGTGCGGGCTTCTCTAGTTGTGGAGCATGGGCTCTAGGCATGCAGGACTCAGTAGTTGTGGCTCACGGGCCCAGTTGCTCCGCAGCATGTGGGATCTTCCCGGACCGGGGCTCGAACCCGTGTCCCCTGCATTGGCAGGCGGATTCTTAACCACTGTGCCACCAGGGAAGCCCAGGCCTAGTGCTTTTCAGATTTAATTTTGTCCTAGGAGTTGAGGTAAAATAGAAGAACAGAAGGAGTGTTTTAAAATGGAGAAAGAATGTGCACCTAACATTTTCCCGGAGTTTTCTAGAATTTTTTAGGATCAAGATTTGTGCTAAAACAAGTTCTTTAAGCCCCAAGCTTAAAGAGACAGAGCAAGCATTTCTTAAGATCAAGGCATAGGTTAACAGAAACATGGGACCAAGATACCAGATTTTTTTCCCCAGGGCAACCATAAATGTATTGATGTATTTTTCAGCATTGATTTCAGTATTGATACTTTGTCCTTTCTTTTCAAAGAATTTTGCCTTATTTTAGATCTGCAGTAAAAATAATGGTAGCAACCAGCAACAAAACAAAACCCCAAATCTGCTTTGCCGTCTTTTATCGATGACTTTTGCTGAGGTCAGGAAAAAAACAGTGCAAGATATCGTGTGCATTATGTGAAGCTGGAGCCACCTATCATAGGATTGTAAAATCTCAAGTCTAACCACTCATATTCACTCATTCAGTCAGTTAACACAACTGCTGAATGTCTTTCACGTGCCTGGCACTGTGGTAGTTGTGGGGTACCGCAGTGAACCAAAAATTCTCTGTCCTCGTGGACTTGTATTCTGATGGGGAGAAGGAAACAAAACTAATTACTGGAACACATGGTGTGTCAATTGCTGATGAAAGAACTATTGAAGATAAATCAGGGAAGGTGGATGGAGAATTTTCAATTTTAAATAGGCCAGAGAAAGTCTCACCTGAGAGGTGAGCAAAAGACTTGAAGCAAGTAAGGGAGTGAGTCATGTGAATACGTGGGGAGAGGGGAGGATGTGGTGAAGGAAGCAGCAAAAGCAAAGGTCCTGAGATGTCGCTCGCCCGATGTATTCAAGGTACAGAGAAAAACTGGTGCGACTCAAGCAGGTGAGCAAGACAGAGAATAGTGGGAAATGAGGGCAAAGGAGTAATAGGACCACATCGTGTAGCCCACTCGTAGGCCATTGTAAAGACTTTGACCTGTACATCTGGGCAAGATGGTTAGCATTGAAGGGTTTTGGGTAGGGTTAGATTTTAACAGGATCACCAGGACTGTTGCAGTGAGAATGGACCGTGGGAGAGTGAGAAGCCAGGAGGCAAGTTAGGAGTCTCTCACAATCAGTCCTGAAAATATGCCTGACTTGATGGTGACTCAGATCATTGGGGTAAGGGTGGGAGTTGTGAAGCGGTCAGCATCTCAGAAACTGGCTGTGTTTTGAAGTTGGGGCCGACAGTTTGCCGAGAGGTGGGATGTGGGGTGTGGAGTTTCTGTTTTCTAAGATGGGAAAGTCTGGGGGTAGAGCAGGTTTGGAGGGAATGGGGAAGAGTTTGTTTTGACATGACGTGAGATGTTTGGTAGGCATACAAGTAGGGATGTTGAGTTAACAGTTGAAGATGCGTGTCTGCAGTTTGGAGGAGGGGTTCAGCCTAGATACTTGTATTTGAGAATCATTAGTGTGTAGTTGGTATTTGAAGCCAGGAATTGATGAACTCCCCAAGGGAGTGGGTAAAAATAGTGAAGAGAAGAATTCCAAGGACCCGGCCTTGGGGCAGTTGGTATTAATGGGTGAGGAAGACGGAGGAGGAGTCAGCAAAGAAGACTTCGTCATAGGGCTGTTGGGAGGGTTACATGAGGTAATAAGCGTTTATTACGATGGTTAAGTGTCATCTTTAGGGTTGCTGTTTTCCTTCACAATTGAACACACCGTTGACTTGCCTGAGCCCAGTGAGCGTCGGACTGCGGTGTAAGATTTGCTACTTTTGTGGTAACTAATAATGTCTCTCTTCTGCTTTAAGTTTGACACTTATCCCTCTGATTCCTTAGTATATATACGTTTGTTTTTTTCATTTCCCAGTCTTTTAGATGGAACCTATAAGGTTCATATAAGATTTAAACTGTTAAATATTTACATAAATATTGCTGTATTCACAGAATAGCAATGCCTTGAGAGCGAAACTGTTGGCTGACAGGTGGCAGCAGTGAACTACACTTGAGACATTGGTTTGTCAGAGGATGCAGAGTAACTGGTTTAGGGACTTTAATAAATAATGTATAAAAGGATGGACTACGTTGAAGTGAAACACACGCAAGTTGGGGGTTTTTTTTACTCCCTGTAATAAAGTTTGAATTTATTAAAAGGTGTATTGGACTATATATAGTTACATTATGGAGTATATATAATTAGTTTAATAAATTATAGCCTTAAGAAAACTAGGAAATAGATTTTTAAAATTAAGACGTAAATAGACCCTGGTAAAGTAAACCTACATTATATAATATGTTGTGAATAATATAATGTGTGTGTGTTCATGCTCATGAAATAAGTCCTAGACTCCAGAATTGGAGGACTCCTTAGTTTTTAAACTTCGGTTTAAAAAATTATCAATTTTTGTTTCAGCTTTGTTATTACATAACATCCTAAAAATTGACAATCTTCAAATGTGAGTAAAAAGAATCACATTTATTCTGATTCTAGACATCCAGATTTGACGACTTCTTGTGTCATCACAGTCTGTATTGTTCACTGCTGAACCTCCATCACCTGGTGCATAGGAGACACTTAACAAACACCCACTGAATGAATACATAGACATAAAACCTTACCTGTTTATTAATAGAAAGTCTTCAAATCCATAATTTCCAAAACATTATCAGGGGACATTATTATGGAGATACTGATGTTGTTTTGTTCTACGTGTGGGTTTTTTCCCCTCCTAGGGCTCACTTATATTTAGGAGATGGGTTGGTTGAAATTATCAAAAATAAAAATAAAAACTGTTACTTATTAAAAGAAAAATTGATGACTTAGGTTTTTAGAGAAATGAATAAGATTGAAATTTAAATCTGATTGATCTGTGGGGAATTTCTGTATGTTTATTATTATTATTAATGCACTTAGGTAATTTAAGGAGACCAGTGCTTTTACTCTATTTGTGTTACAGGCATGAAGGACCTGGATATTTTTTCTTAATTTGCTTTCCACTTTATTTTAATACAGTTTACATTTAATAAGGAGGAGACCTGTAAGCTTGTTTGTACAAAAACGTACCATACAGAGAAAGCTGAAGACAAACAAAAGTTAGAATTCTTGAAAAAAAGCATGTTACTGAATTACCAACATCACTGGTAAGACGTGAAGATTTGGGATTTTGGGCTTTTTCCTTTTCAAGAAGAAACCTCTGTTTCATTGAATGTGTAAATACTTCATTGACTCTATAAAAATAGCAAATTAATTTATTTCCTTTTTTTGTTATTAGTAATATGAAGCAGTGACTTTTATTTGCCAGAGGATTACTAAGGTTGACAGCTTAAAGTATCATCATTTTCTGCACTTAGATTATTGTAATATCTGGTACTTGTTTAGGTACACAGACCTGTTTCCTAGAGCACTTCTTTTATTCATACGTAGTTAAAAGGAGCATATTTATGCTTTGGGAAAGGACCTGGATCAGTCTTCTAGAAGAATACTGTTATATTTGCAGGCCGTGAAAAAGACCATAGGAAAACAAAATTTAACTTTCATTTGATATTTGAGAAATAGCATCTTCTTCCAATAAAAATACTTGTAATTTGTGTAATCTGTTTTTTATTTTATAAACATGATGTAACATTAACAATGTTTTTACCAGTTTGCATCATAATCAAAAAGCATTTAAAACTTTTTTTTTGCTTCCCCATTAGTATTTACTTACTATACAATATTAAAACAGTATTAAAAAAGGGTCTTGAAAACCCAACTTTTCAAATATAACCAATTGTTATTCTTCCAGATAATTTTGCCAGCAAATGCCTGTGTTCTATGGTGGTCATGGTTTACATATGTTTTGCCTCTTCCAAAAAGTGTAAGGTGCTGGAGGTGGTGAACAGGAAGACTATCTTCATAGACTTCCTCTTGAATATTTGTCCTGTCACTATCTCAGATTGACCCGTTTTCCCTCACTTAGGGAGGTGAGAACCATTGATTTCAGTTTGGACATGACCAGATCCTGTGGCTCAGTAGGACTGTTGGAACCTCTCATTCCCTCTTGCCTCCTTGGTTTCTCCCCATCCTCCCCTCTGTACACGTGGAACAAAAAAGTCCTAGAGAGGGGCAACCCTGGGTCACATGCCCATTCATGAACGAGTCTGTGATTAGGGTGATTCACTCTGATTGTCTAGACCTGGGTAAAATACAACTGAACTACACAGAAATGAGTCTCCCATAGCAGGGCTCTGTTAGAAGGAAGGAAACGTGCCCGTTACACTTGCATCAGCTTCTTTCTCATCTGACCCTCAGTGCTAACAGGAACTTGAAAGTCTCCTCCATCTCTTCATTTCTTTGGTTTCTGCTAAGCCAAGAGCTTTTTTCCTGTAAGCTACTGTGAGAATACTACTTAATTGCTGAGTTAATGTAACTCGGGATACATTTCTCATTCATCAGTAATTGAAAAGTTTCCCTTGGTGTTTTCTCTTTGCTTAAAATTGTTCTTTCCGGCCTTCAAAATCATATTTAAGGCTCAGTCCTTATGAGCCTTAAGGCTCATTTTCACCCCTTCTACCTCCATTTACTCTGGCAGCTGGCCGTTTGTTGACTGAATTGAAAGAATGACTCTTTAGGCCACTATGGGTGATTTTTAGCTTTCTCTTCTACCCTCTGTTCTTAGAATCCTGTTTAGAGTCTTCCTCTTAAAGATAATAGAAGCACCTCTTCTTCAGTAGATTCCTGACAATAAAGTACTTAGAAATATTTTTAACTTATTTATGATGCAATTAACATAGGTACTATTTTGATCCCAAGATGCTTAATAACAAGAAGAATAATTTAAAATAGTTGCAAACTTAAACAATTCTGCCTAAAAAAATAAACTGGAACAATGCTGGTGGATAGTGATTTTTGTAGTTGAATCAGAAAAGTTTATGATTTCAGGTCTGAATCCATTAACAAAAAATCTAAGCCATATCACAGATATACAGTCTGGTAATTCTAGGCAATGGGCTTTAGTCCTTAAATCAGTTCATTACACATTTAGAAAATATTTGATTCATATTGATGAATTTATATGAACCATTAGTTGAGTATATTTCTGTCCTTGGCTGGCTTCAGACATTTTTACTATGTAATTTGATTTTAAGCATAGATAGCAGAATTGACAGAGATAAAATAGCAGGAACCCTTAGAAATATGAAAGATTATAAAAATTATTTTCTATTACTCTCAGCTTCTTTAATCCTGCTCCCCAGAGGTAGCACTATTATTTCTCCTGTATGTTTCCAGATTTCTATGCACATGTAGGTATATAAAAGAGTATGTACCTTTTAAAATAACAACGGAATTATTGTACACATTATTCTGCAAATTGATCACTTTGTTTAAGAAAATATGGGCATTTTTCCATGTAAAGCACATCTATAGATCTATATCTACCTCATTCTTTTTGTAATGTATAGCATTCCATCACATGAATGAACTGTAGTTCTTCCCCCATAACACTTTAACCACACTACCTTCTGAACGATTAAAATGACTGATTATTAGTTAGTGCACCAACTCATTGTTCTCATTATAGAGAACAGTCAGTTAATTAACAATAGTTAATTTTCATATCTAAATTGATGAATACTTTTAATTCTTATTTGGGACTTTAGAATGTAATTTGAGGATCTTCTTGGCTTACTCTGTCAATAACGTTAAGCTACTTCTTGATTCTTGAGGCTGACTGATTTTTTTTTTTTTAATAAATTTATTTACTTATTTATTTTTGGCTGCTTTGGGTCTTCATTGCTGCACGCAGGCTTTCTCTAGTTGCGGCAAGCGGGAGCTACCCTTCGCTGCAGTGCACAGGCTTCCCGTTGCAGTGGCTTCTCCCTTGTTGCTGAGCATGGGCTCTAGGTACACGGGCTTCAGTAGTTGTGGCTCGTGGGCTTAGTTGCTCCGCGGCATGTGGGGTCTTCCCGGACCAGGGCTTGAACCTGTGTCCCCTGCATTGACAGGCAGATCCTTAACCATTGCACTACCAGGGAAGTCCCCTGACTATAATGTTTTGATACCAGCAGCAGACACTTGAATTCCCTGTACTCTGCAAGGTTTGTGATTATACTTTTTGCCTAAGTTTCCAAGTCTTTGTGACATTTTATTTATAAAAGTGTAATTTATTTAACTAGTTATCAAAGTATTTAAATTTTTTTAGTACCATAAAACCACCAGACTCTGGCTTATTGGACAGAGAGGGGTCTTTGAAGATATTTTAGTCCAGTGAGTACTACCAATCTTGGATCCCAGTAGGCTGGCAACGGGGAATGATGTGCTATTTTCAAAAATTCAAAACCCTAATTAGATAGTGTAAATTAACTTATGTTAAAACTATGTGAAGAAAAAAAAAAAAAAACTATGTGGAATAACCTAAATGCCAAGTTTCTTTGCTTTTGGCTGCACTTTTTTTGAGTGTATTGTGGCCACATGGTTTATTCCATTCTGATCAGAAACTCTAGAAATTAATTTATTGGGAAAATTGAGTTATTAATAAATGAAGCTTGACTGCTAGAAGTGTTTCAGATGGAGCCCATGAGGGTAGAGGGAAATAATGGAATGCAGTCCTTAATGGTAAAAAATTGGGGCCAGTCATTCGACCTTTAACCTCTTGAGTCCTCTTCTTATACTCTTTTTCACTGTATCAGATTGAAAATAGAATTTTTAAATATTTTTGGTGTTATGAATTTCAATAGCTACTACTTCCCAATTTAGCAAGGCAGTAATTGAAAATTATATTCTTTAAGTTTTCTTACATTTACTTCCAAGGGTTTGTTGGGTTTTTTTTGTTTCCAGCCAGGCAAAGGTTATGTCAAGGCATTATATAAATGATAAATTTAGGACATTCACCTTTAAAAAAAAACCTAAATTGCCCCTTAATTCTCATTTTGTAACTAGCACTATAATTTTATGTAGTACTCTCTCTGATATGATAGTGTAAAGATATTAAAATTAATATATTGCAAGTATATATTCATTGATTGAACTTCATTGTCTATCTAAAAAATTAAAGCAATTAACTGATTCTTGAGCCCTCCAGAAAATCTGAATTATTTATATTATATAACATGGTTTTCATGCTTCTGATATTTTAGTCTTTTCATGGGAACTACTAGCCTGCTGGCTATAATAATAAGCAACTTAACAGTGTAGGTGATTCTAAAATTTAGTACATTGGGTACTATTAAATAGCATTTAAGTGTGACGAGACGTGTTTTATTAGGTCATTAACGTACACCCTGGGTGAATATAGAATCATAATTTTACTTCCTAAGGCATACATTAATTCACAAATAAAACATGCCCTGGAGTGTTGTCTTATGACTGTAATACAGCTAGTATATTTTTAGTAATTTTTAAAATTTGTATCCTGTGATGTGTTTTGGGCGTAGGGGACCCCGTGCTCGCACTTTAATGTAATTATACAGGACTACAAAATTTTATTCTTTACTTTTATCCTTTTTTTAAAAAAAGTTTCTTTTCACTATAGAACTTGAAAGGTTTATTTCTCTAACTTTATAGCAGCATTTCTTTTAGACATAAGTTGGATTTACACGGTTTTAATAGATGATACTATAATTTTCACTTTTTCGCGTGGCCCTTAAGTTGAATATTTCCCCATATCTTGCAGTTATATTCTTCTCCTTTTTATTGAATTACCTGAGTAATAAAAGACGTTTGTTTCTATACTATTCCGTAAACTCTTCCCAAGGAACTAAATATATTGCTTTGCACCTATTCAGAGCTTTTGAGTGTTCACTGAAGGTAAATTATACTTAGGTGTCTAGATAATGGTATTGTTATATTAGCGATTGCAGTAAATTAATTTATTTAATTTACTCCCTTTCAAAGAAGGTATAGAGATTTTTTTTCCCACTACAGTGTGTCAGATATTGGCACAATACTATTACTTACGAAGTACCACATTTTATCAAAATTCTTTGATTGTAGTTTTGACACCTTAAGGCATTTTTAGACATTTAAATTTTACAAAGTGTTGACACAGATTTGGGAAGTAATTCTTAGTCATGTTTGGTGGTTTCTAACTTGACTTTTATTTCTGTGCATAGGATTGTGGATAATATGCCGGTAACATGGTGTTATGATGTTGAAGATGGTCAGAGGTTCTGTAATCCTGGATTTCCTATTGGCTGTTACATTACAGATAAAGGCCATGCAAAAGATGCCTGTGTTATTAACGTAAGTTTGTGATAAACTAACTTATACTATTTTTTAAAATATGGCTTTTTGGTAAAAGGCGTCAATCTTTATCTGGACAAAAATTGTTATATTCATCGAATGAGTGCAATTCAGATGTTCTGAAGGACAACTACTCGGTCCTTTTTTTATTTTTTTGGCTCTGATGTGCAGGTTGCAGAATCTTAGCTCCCCAACCAGGGATTGAACCCGGGCTGCTGCAGTGAAAGCGCTGAGTCCTAACCACCGGACCACCAGGGAATTCCCATACCTAGTCTTTAAATTTAAGCCAGATTAACAATTCATAACTCTAGAACTAAAATAATTCAGATTCAGTTCAACATTTACTGGCAGTGTCTCTTATATGCTAAACACTATGCTATGGG
The DNA here is from genome assembly GCF_009873245.2 of Balaenoptera musculus. Taxonomy (NCBI): domain Eukaryota; kingdom Metazoa; phylum Chordata; class Mammalia; order Artiodactyla; family Balaenopteridae; genus Balaenoptera; species Balaenoptera musculus. The sequence continues at coordinate 68,496,301 of NC_045802.1, forward strand.
CTAGGACTTTGTATGTTCTGACTCTGTTAAAAGTTAAATTCATAAGTCTTACATATTAAAAAAAAATTCATGGTTGACTGCCAAAAAGACCTCATAAGAAGTCCATGAAATTTGTATTGCGAATTTAAGTCCATAGAATATTGTATTGTAAAAGTTTGGTATTATACCTTTTTTAAAAGGTATTAATCTTTGAGGCCATTCTTTTACAATTTAAAAAATAATAAAGTGAAGACATTAATTTAGAAAGTAATCAAAATTATTGGGGATATATATTAAATTTTGTATAATGAAGTCAACCTGATTTAATCTCTTAATAAATATGACCTGGTAGTAGAAGTTAGCATGAGCTCGATCATGAAACTGGTTATTTGGTTAATGCTTTTGTGAGAGTTGACCAAGGACTCTTGAATAATTTAGGTTATTGGTTTATTCTGAAGTTTTAAACTTCCATGGAGGAAAAGTGTTAAAATGTGTAACATTTAGCATGGTCATAACATATAATATTTAAAATTTTATTTTTTTTATTTTCTAAGGGAAAAGCTAGACAGTAAGAGATGTCTTGTCAGGTACTTTTAAAGTTTTATGTAAAAATTAAAACATTAAAGAAGTGTAATTTGTACCTCTGCCAGTTAATTTTGGCTTATAAAGAGTTTAAGCTTATGGAGGCATAACTCTCCCAGACTTCAGACAATACTGCAAAGGTACAGAAATCCAAACAGCATGGTATTGGTAGAAAAACAGACATACGAATCAATGGAACAGAATAGAGAGCCTAGAAATAAACCCACACACCTGTGGTCAATTAATATTCAACCAAAGAGGCAGGAATATGCAATGGAGAAAAGACAATCTCTTCAGCAAGTGGTGCTGGGAAAGCTGGACAGCCACATGTAAATCAATGAAGTTAGAACTCTCCCTCACACCATACACAAAAATAAACTCGAAGTGGCTTAAAGACTTTATAAATATGAGACATGACACCATAAAACTCCTAGACGAGAACATAGGCAAAACATTTTCTGACATGTTTTCTCATATAGTAATGTTTTCTTAGGTCAGTCTTCCAAGGCAATAGAAATAAAAGCAAAAATAAACAAATGGGACCTAATCAAACTTATAAGCTTTTGCACAGCAAAGGAAACCATAAGCAAAATGAAAAGACAATCTACAGATTGGGAGAAAATATATGCAAATGATGCAACTGACAAGGGCTTAATTTCCAAAATATACGAACAGCTCATACAACTCAACAACAACAAAAAAAAACAATCAAAAAAATGGGCAGAAGACCTAAATAGACATTTCTCCACCCAAGACATACAGATGGCCAGTAGGCACGTGAAAAGATGTTTAACATCACTGGTTATTAGAGAAATGAGAATCAAAATACTACAGTGAGGTATCACCTCATAACGGTCAGAATGGCCATCATCAAAAAGTCTACAAATAATAAATGCTGGAGAGGGTGTGGAGAAAAGAGAACCCTCCTACACTGTTGCTGGGAATGTAAGTTGGTGCAGCCACTATGGAAGACAGTATGGAAGTTCCTTAAGAAACTAAAAATAGAGTTACCATATGATCCAGCAATCCCACTCCTGAGCGTGTATCTGGAAAAGATAAAAACACTAATTCAGAAAGATCCATGCACCCCAGTATTCATAGCAGCACTATTTATAATAGCCAAGACATGGAAGCAACCTAAATGTCCATCAGCAGATGAGTGGATAAAGAAGATGTGGTATATACACACACACAGTGGAATATTACTCCTCCATAGAAAGGAATGAGATAATGCCTCTTGCAGCAACGTGGTTGGACCTAGAGATTATCATACTAAGTGAAATGCATCAGACAGAGAAAGTCAAATATGTATCACTTACATGTGGAATCTAAAAAAATGATACAAGTTAACTTATTTACAAAATAGAAACAGATTCACAGACATAGAAAACAAACTTATGGTTACCAAAGGGGAAGAGGGGGAGGATAAATTAGGAGTTTTGGATTCGTTGATACAAACTACTATAAATAAAATATAATAAATAACAAGGTTGTACTGTATAGCACAGGGAACTATATTCAATATCTTTTAGTAACCTACAATGGAAAAGAATATATATATAACTGAATCACTTTGCTGTACACCAGGAACTAGCACAACATTGTACTTCAATTAAAAACTATACTTCAATTAAAAAAAAAAAGTTTAAACTTAAAACTTACACATTTTTATGGGGAAGGATTAAAATTCTGTCCAAGTTCAAATTTTCTTACTTGTTTTGGCTCATTTTAAAATTTTACGTTTTGACTCTTTTATAGCCAATTTTCTACCACTAACTTTAAGTTCTGCTCCACAGTCAGAATTCCATGAAAGAGATACATTTTACATCTTTAACCATGTTGACATCAAAATACACTACCATGTTGTTGAAACTGGATCCATGGGAGCAAGATTAGTGGCTGCTAAACTTGAACCAAAAAGGTAATTATACAAGAGATAAAAATAAATAACTGTAAGTGAAATTTAGACCCAAAGAATAAATATTTTGGGACCAATTAACTTTTTCCTTAATCAGTATTCTGGCATATAATTTGGTATTTTAATTGATTTTACTAAAACTCCCTTTAGCATGATTTGTTATTGAGTTATGGGCTGCCCAGAGAAACCATACAAATATTTATTTGCCTGTCATGGTAAGTAGCCAAGGTGCCTTTTTGTTTTGTTTTTCAGTCAGTTTTTGACAGCTTTTCTATGTCAGCTTGGAATGGAGAGCATAAGTGGTTAGGACCATGTTCCCTTTTACAGTGGAAAAGCATTACCTCAGATATTTGCAGCTTTCAGAGGCCCAAATGAGCTGATTAGTGTGTCATTTCAAAAGTTTCCATGCAATGTTAGATGCCAGTATGTGATAAGTCATTGAAAGGGCATCTCTTCAAATTGTCAGCTCTTTTAGTGTGAAAGTACTCCTCAGTTATTTGTGAGATGCTTCTTTGAGTATTCTTTTCTTTGCATGACTCCCCACCCCCCCACCCAACTGATACAGCCATTTTCTTGTGCCACTAGTGGTAAAGCAATGCATGCCATAATAGGATGGCAGTTAATTTAAACTCCCTCAGTGTTTGTTTTGATTTCTTTAAAGATTATTTAATGCTCTTCAAGTAATGTTTTCCAAAGTTTGGTTCTTATTTTGAGTAACAATTTTGTACACTTATAATAACTAAGCCGTTTATTTATATGAAGTAAATATTTGTACTATTCAGTGTGATATGAATCACTTTTGACTATCAGCAGCATTGTGAAATACGAACAAAATCTCTAACCTTTACTCCATTTTAAAAAACTATTTTATCAGCATCTTGCCAAAATGTTTCTTCCCACAGCTTCAAGCACACCCATATAGATAAACCAGACTGCTCTGGACCCCCCATGGATATAAGTAACAAGGCTTCTGGGGAGATCAGAATCGCCTATACTTATTCTGTTAGCTTCCAGGTGAGTGTGATTTTTATCTTTAGTATAACTCAGAAATTGATTTTAAATTCATATTACTTAAACTAATTAAAAATATGATTAGCTTGTCAAATAGATAAGCTTTTAATGAGTTAATTTTTGGAATGAGTTAATAGTTTGTCAGTGCACCAGGCAACATAATTGCACTCAAAACTAAGTCTTCGTTTAAATAAGAAGTATGGGGAATTGGAGAACTGAGCCTGATTTAAAGTGTTAAGCCATAAGAGGTACAAACAAGGCAAAAGGTAGAAATCAGGCATGAAGGATAGTATGAAAGTGTCAAAGATATGCAACAAGCATTTGGGCAAACAACACCATTTTTAAAATCAGGATTTGAGTGTAAGCTTAAATGGAGAGTTTCCTGATGGTAGATGATCTATATAGGTTCCTAGGTAATTCAAGGGAGGGTTTTCTTAGGAGGAAAGTAAAAGTTCATTTTATGAGAATCTTGGGCAATATTCCACCTCTATTTTTAATAAACTATCTTGGCAATCCAATATAGTTGTGACGTTTACTGTCCCTAAATACTGTGTAATTTTGCAAGCCTGGTGCAGTAAATTGTACATATTTCTTTCTAGGTATTAAGAGCTCAGTGTGGGTGACACCTGCCAGATGCTCAGGGTACCTAGGTTAGACTCTGGTCTGGTTAGATGTCTCATAGGTATAGATAGATAGCATCAAAGAGAATAAAGAATAAGCTATTCCACTCAGTTTTCTGAAAATAATTAAATACTCTAAAGCTCTAAATCTTGACATTTAAAATAAGCCTTTGCTAATTAAGATTTAAAGTAAGACTTTAAAAAAATACAAGTAACTAGATACTTTTAGGAACTCTTATTTTTTATTTACTGCTTAATTTTATCCTAATTTTCCTGAGACTTGAGTAAATCTAGGTCCATAAGTCTCATGACTAACCCAAGTTATGATAATGCGGAATTGTATCTGTTGACTGGAATGTTAAGCTGTGAATGGAAATTTTTGGATTCCTGATATGCTTCATTGGCAAATTCTTATTTAAAGAGTGTGTGTGTGTGTTTTTAAATCCCTCTAGGAAGATAAGAATATCAGATGGGCATCTAGATGGGACTACATTCTGGAATCTATGCCTCATACCCACATTCAGTGGTTTAGGTAAGAGTATAGAATTAATCTTCTTTATGCTCTGTCCTTATTTTATTCTCTCTGCCTTTGAACATCCCATTCACTCTGATTCTCCAGTTATTCAGAAGGCTGGGCTTTTGAATTAGATAGACTTGGGTTCAGTCCTGGCTTTCAGTCACTGGTTGTGAGTCAGGCTAGATCACCCAGTTTCTCAGAGTCCATTTCTTTATTTAGAAATAACCTGTCTCATGGGACTATTCTGAGGATTGAAGGAGGTAATGAAACAGAGCATTTGAGCACCTTACCTGGCACGGAAGAGGGCTCAATAGACAAGCCGCTGCGGCTGTTACGACTGTTTATTATTATTATTATTATTATTCTCTCTTCTAAGCATGACTCAAAACTTTTATCTAGAGAGCTGTTCATGGTGCCATCACTCTCCTTTTCCTACTTCACTGACTAATCTTTTTTGATACTCATTAATTTACTGAGTAACTTTGTTTTTCCAGTAGATTTCTTGAGGGTACAGACCAGTCCATTGTTGATCCTTGCAGCTTATGTTGCCCTAATTTGGGCACAGTAGTTATTAATGTTGACCATGGAGAAAAAAAATTCTAGTTCTCAACAGACCACAAAATTATGATAAGTACATACAGTTATCAGTTACGTATCCACTAGAAGGCTGTGTAGCAGAACACAGTTCATTGAATTTGTTGGATTTTAGGTCAAGTTTTTAATTTGATTAATGCTGTTTTAATGTTACTCAGTAAATAGTTTTTAAAGAGCTTTGCTGTTCTGAAGATTAAGCTGTAGATTAATCCTAACATGCTTATTTCTGCAGCATCATGAATTCCTTGGTCATTGTCCTCTTCTTGTCTGGAATGGTGGCTATGATTATGCTACGGACGCTGCATAAAGATATTGCCAGATATAATCAGATGGATTCTACGGTGAGTGAAACATCTGAACTGTTCTTTGGTCTGCCGAGGACAGTCTTTATTTTTTCTTTGAAAAAAATTTAAATAATAGCTTTAGACAGAATCTGCTTTTACAACATTCTTCTCAAAAGTTACCCTGAATTCACATTTTCAAATAAGGAAATGATCCTTAAGGATTGGTTTTCTGTAGAAATTTAGTGACCGCAGCTCTCAGAGCTGAACTGTTCACGGCCTCGTCTGCATCAGTAGAGGGTGCAGAAAGGGTGCAGGTGCACAGCTCCAGCTCTGCCCTCTTTTCACTTATGTGCCATCAGCTCTGTCAGAGTCTCTATTTCCAGAAGACATTCCGTTTGTGAAACAGCAAAGTTGAGTAGAATAGCTCCCAAGCAATTTTTATATGTGTGTATGTTTAATTTTTTTAAATTAATTTAAACTGAATTTTTATCATTTCAACCTTTTGGTGAATTCAAAGTAATTAATGCCTCAACTTCATTTATTCGCATTTTAAGTTGCATAATGTTTTATATTTTATACCTTTTAATTTCCTAGCAGCTCTTTAACAAAATTTCCACAGGAATTACTACTTGTAATGAATACATAAAACTCAGATTTTCATTGTTTTCTCTTCCCCAGCTTCTTAGCTCCCCCCATCTCTCTATCCTGTTCTAATTAGAAAAAAGAACATATTAATGTTTAGAAGCTTTTTAGCACTTGTACTCCACAGTTTCTTTTCCACGATTTTATTGATTGTGTGCCTTATTAAATATTTGATTAAAATAATTTCACAATACTTTGTTCATAATTGGCAATTCCAAATAATTGCTGAGTTAATGGAATTTTTTTCTTTATTTGTACAGAGGTGGCTTTGGGGGACAGGCCAGGAAACCCTATTCCAGTCTTGCTCCCATTCTTTCCCTCCTGCCAGTCTCTTATCATAGCCGTCAGAGCGTATCTGTTCAGGGTCATTTCACTCCCAATCACAGCCCTCCAGTGACTTCCACTGCACTCAGTGAAGCCATAGTCTTTACAGTGACCCATAAGGCTCTGCAGTAGCTCTTGGAGCTCTGCTCCAGCCATGCTGGTTGCCTTGGTGTTCCTCAGACACATCAGGCGGGTTCCCATCTCCAGGCCTTTACAGTTGCTTTTCTGTCTTGCTCAAGTGTTCATCCCTCAGAGAGCTCGCTCACGTCTTTCTGGTCTTCGCTGAGATATGATCTTCCCAATGAGACCTTCCTCACCATCCCATTAAAATTACATCCTCTCCACCCACACCCCACATCCATACTTCTTATCACCATTTAGAGTACTATATATTTTACTTATTTTGTTTATTGTCTGCCTTTCCAATGAGAAGGTGTACTCATGAGAAGAGGAACTTTTCTGTTATACTCACTGTAGTATCTCTGGTGTTTTAAACAGTGCCAAGCATATAGTTGGTGATCAACAGATATTTGTTGAATGAATGAATAAACAAATTAGCCCTTGATGTACCAGACTTGATGCATTGCTGGGCTTATGATAGGTTAAAAAAAAAAATGGGTATCCAAGGACTTCCCCAAATCCACCCCATCCCCCCAAATTGAGTGAGGCCAGAGCAGGAAGCAGTACAAGCATGAGAAGTTGAAGTTCTCCTTTGGGTCCGTGCTTATATCAAGTTTTTAACCAATTGGGACATTAAACCTTGGGTCAGTGGTGAACCTCGATCTCCTATGTATTAAGCCTGGATTCTTGAAGGGGAGCAAAATGGTTCTAGGTTAGTACATGCCTTCTGATTCTCAGCAGAATCGAGTAGAAATACTCTGAAGGAAAGTCTCTCAAATTTGGATTTGCAGGATTCCCCCCATTTAAGGTCAATAAAGTATGATCTATTAATCAGAAATTCACAAAAATTTACAATAAACAACAAATTTACACCAGGTCCCAAAGATTTCAGATGTTAAGATTATTAATTACAGAGTATAAGATATATGAAAAAGTAACAGCTACGATTTTCCAGCACAGATGAAAGGTAAGAATCCATAGATAAAGGATGCGCAATGTATCCAAAGTATAATAAATAAAATGAAATCCACACCTAGATCAACTGGGCAAAACCATAGAACACCAGAGAAAAGAGATCTTAGAATCAGCCAGAGGGGAAAAAGAGTGAGCATCTGCAAAGGAAAAACAATTAAATTGGCCATGGAAGCTCAAAACATAGTATTTTTAAATTAGCAGTGAGAGAAATTAACTATTTACATAGAATCATGTACTCAGAGATGCTGTCTTTCAAAAATGAAGATGAAATACCTTTTTCAGACTAACAAAACCAGTTGACCACAAACAGACCTTCACTTGAAGGAATGTCTGTAGAAATACTTTAGCAGTGAATCAGTCTATCAGACCTGAAGGAATTACTATAGAAATACTTTAGTAGAAAATAAATAAATAACAATCCTAAAGAGAGATTTAGGAGGATTGGTGAACAAAGAAATTCCAAGTAAGTATTTTCTATATATAATAATAATGAGTCTAAATTTGGAGGTTAACAAAAGCGTATCAACAAAGAAAAAATAGATTTGATGAATACTTTTGGATTAGGGGGGTGGCCATCTAGAAAAAAATAAGGTAGATTCCGACTTTATTGCTTATATTGAAATGATTAATGATCTAAATGAAAATGTGAAACTATGAAATACTAGAATGTTATTTTTAAAATTTTGTCTACTGCTCGCAAAGATAGAAATTTGATTGGGAATTTGGGGGAGGGATACAGATGTACCCTGGATGAAATGTTAAGTGAGGAGGCTTAAAAAATACCAGGGACCAAATTTTGAAGGGCTTCTAAGCTGTGCATTCTGAAGGTCATTGAGAAGCTGTTGAAGAATATTAAACAGCAGTGACATAGCCAGATTCATGTTTTAGGAAAATCACTTTGAACATTATGTGGAGAATCGTTTGGAGCCGGGCAAGACTGGAGGCACAGAAACCAGTCAGGAGGCTGTTAGAGAGTTCGCAGAGATAGGGGATGGTGGCAGGGAAGAAGTAGGGAAGTGGGGAGATAGATACAGAGGGTGTTCAGGAGGTGGGATGGAATTCTGATCGACCAGTTGACTGTGGAAAGGGTGGAAGAGGGAGAGAAGCCAGTGAATGACCCCACGCTTCTGGTCTGAACCACCCGATTAGTTAAAAGGATCTTTCTGGTTCTGTATTGAGAATCAACGGAATGGAGACAAGGGCAGAAACAGAGACTAGTTTAGTGAAGTCCGTGAGAGCCAGGTGAGAAGGGATGGTTTGAACCAGGGGCTAGTGGTGGATCCTGTGGATATATTTTAGAGCTAGAACTGTAAGAATTGTTAAAGGATTGTATGTGAAGTGTGAAAAAAACAAAAGGAGGCATCAAGGATGACTCTAAGGTTTTGGGGATTGAGCAACTGGAAGGATAGAGCTTTTATCTACTGAGGGAGAGTGCAGGTAGAGCAGGCAGAGGCGGGGAGAGAGAATCACTTCCACTGTGGATAACTCTGTTCAAGGTGTCCATTAAACAACCCAGTGGAGCTGTTGATTAGGCAGGTGTGTATGTGTGTCTGGACATAGGGGAGCAGTTTGGGCTGGTGACACAAGCTTATTAATATTTTCACAGCCAAGCCTACTATACAAGCAAAGTAGCTATGAGACCTAATACCATTTGCTTGTTTTGGAGATTAGTAAGTGTAGGTTAAGAAGACTATAAAAAAAAAAAAAAAAAAAAAAGAAGACTATAGAGTATGACTTAAAATCGCCATCAAATTGGATCATAAAGCTTGACTTATTAGACTAGAACTAGGTATCACATTATCTTTGTGTTTCTTCTTAAAGTTTCTCAGTAACTATATTTATAGACCTTAACACACAACATTCCTTTCAAAATAATTCAAGAAAGCTATAAAGCTCCATGAGTCAAGCTTTATACTTCAAAACTGAAATAAATACTAACATTTGTAAGGTTTTTTTTTTTAATTTCCATATCCGCATATTCAACAGTGAACAAACTGTCTAGTTTTCTTGGTGATACCACATGGCACTTAAACGACTTTATTCCCTTTTTAGGAGGATGCCCAGGAAGAATTTGGCTGGAAGCTAGTTCATGGTGATATATTCCGTCCTCCAAGAAAAGGGATGCTGCTGTCAGTCTTCCTGGGATCAGGGACACAGATTTTAATTATGACTTTCGTGACTCTGTGTAAGTGTTCCGTGAAAATTACAAAGTAGAAATTACTTTCTCTAAATAATTATTTGAAATCCAGTTTTCCTAAGTTGTAGCTAGGCTCGGTTGTTTCTGAGAGTCCCTTTGGTTCTCAGAATCTGGTTCTCAGAATCTTTGGCCGTAAGTGACCTGGGGCAAGGTTCGCTGTGCCAGAAGTTGACTCTTCATGTCTCCCTCACAGCCGCATAGAGACCGGGCCTTTGTTGTGGGAGCACTGCAGCTGCAGGTGACTAGATCCTCAGAGACCATCTGGGCTGCAGATGACTAGATCCTCAGAGACCATCTGGGTCTGAGTCTGGGCAGCCTGGCAGCAGGGTCACGCAGGTTGACTGTCCTGTCCCACCAGAGCGTAAGATTTCTTGGCTTCCACTGAGAGAGAAAGAAGAAGGGGATGGGACAGGAAGCTCTTTGTAGACCTTTCCACCTTGGCAGGATTTAGGAAGCAAGACCTCTTTCTTTCTCTAGCGATGTTCAGGAAAGATCTTCCTACACAAAAAGTCTCTCTTCCTTGTGCCACCTGAAAATCTTCAGAAATTTTATTAAGGTTTTGTCAATTAGGACAATCTTTTTCTTCTCTTTTTTTAAAAATAGAAATCCCTTAGAGGTGTTCATCAGCTGCTGGAGTGGCTCCGAGACTATTCTCTGGAAATATATTAATGCCATGGTCTTTCAGTTTTCCTAGTTACAAGAGAAAAAAATGTTTATGAAAAGAATTTTCTGAATTATGCATTCATTTCCCCATGTTTCCTTTATTGTTGCGTGCTACTGATGAACAGTAGCACGTGAATGTTACTAGAAGAATTCAGAAACCACTGACCTTTCAATAATTTTTTTTAGCAAACATTTGTTCTTATGTTTGATTGCATATTAAATGCCTAATACTATAATCATTTTCTGCTAGTAAAATTGTTCTAAGTTTTTATGATGCAATTAACCACATAAATGTTTGGGAAGAGAATTATCAATGCCAGATGTCTGGCACCTGAATAAGTTTGGGGTTTACTGATTTGCACCTTTCGGCTCTGTTTGAAGACTAACTAGAACATATTTATCTACTAACAACTTACATAAGGAGATGCCGGTGTGATGGGTGAGACTAGCATTTGTAAGTATATTTTACACTGAAGAGGGTACGTTGGGAAAACGGGTCATGAAAGAGGTTTGGACACAGGCGATTGCACGGAATCCCCAGAGAGCTGAGGTGGCGTTAGAGCAGAATGGATGCTTGAGGGTGAAATTCTGCTTTAAAATTTTATTGAGAGCTGCCTTCTGCCCCTCTCCGATCTTTGTTGGGGTCAGCTAGAAAGTGAACTTGTAAGGAAGGAACGTTTCAGAGAGCCTAGGTTAGAAAATGATAGGGATTGTTTCCCTTTACTGCTCGAATATGGACTGTTTTGCTTCAGAACAATCCATTTCTCAGGCCTGGGAGGAATTGGGGGTGGGGGGTGCACCTTAGCTGATATTCCAGTAGACCGTCTAAAGTTACCCTGTCTGGTTTCCTGTCATCGATCGTGAGCTTCTCCTCTTCAGTTGGTGCTGATCAGAGGGTGTGCAGTGGTGTGTGCTTGGCTGTGTGCACCCAGGGGAAACACTGGGAACTTTGGTGCTCCTGGGATTAGAAAGCCACCTGCATCTGTTCTTGGATTTCTTTCTGAGAAAACCATAACTTCTGACTTGCAGTTTAAAGCTAGGAATTGCTGTAAATATAAGATAGTACTTCTTTTCTTATTAGTTGGGAGGGTTATATAGGGAAGAACAAATAAAACGAACTAGCTGAATAAGGGTAGGAACCAGAATTTCCCAAGTCATTGACCAAGCCCTTCAGTAACTTGTGTTCACAAAGCGAATAGTACTATGAAATCTTTTTTCCCCTGTTTTGTTCTTTGATTAGATTCTGTCTTATCTCTTTATGTTTTAATGTTATAAGGTTTTTTTCACCCCAGAGGACTCAGTATTGTTTTTACAAGGAACAAAAAGTGAGAATATTTTATAGTGGGAATATTTTTTATTGATGTTAATTTTAAAAGCTGTACTTGAATCTCAGAAGAGCTGAAAGCACTCATGAGCATCCAGCGAGCCTCCACGGATAACAGGAAAGGTGGGGTCTTATGGACCCTGACAGGAAACTTCCAAATTGGAGCTTGCTTTATGTGTGATCCTATAGATACAGTGCCTTAAACATTACTAAGTTTCAGTGTGGTTGCCTGGTAAGAGAGCGTATTTTCATGAAGTTGTATTTAGTTTATTGTTTAAAAAATGAGAGGGGTCTTCTATCACTTCAAAGGAAACCATAATGAAATTCATAACTTTACTTTTTAGTTTTTGCTTGCCTGGGATTTTTGTCACCTGCCAACAGAGGAGCGCTGATGACCTGTGCTGTGGTCTTGTGGGTGCTGCTGGGCACTCCTGCAGGCTGCGTCGCTGCCAGGTTCTATAAGTGTAAGTAAAAGCCGCCCTGCTGCGTGTTCAGATCAGGAGTCTAACCCGCTACATCAGTTGTCTGGGCCTTTGTGTCTGGTAGTTGATGCTCTTTAAACAATACGTGTTATAGGTGTGTATCCTTATTTCATGAAGCTTGTGAAGGGGATGACTGTCCCTAGATTTGCTCGTTCAAACATGCTTTAAACAGTGGGTTAAACAAATTTGGGCGCTGCTTATCCATCATCCCATCTCTCCTTCTTAAGTTTTGACATCACAGGTTTGGCTGAACAACTTAGATTTGCTACATTCATAGAAACATATTTAGACTAATAAAGGAAAAAGTGTACGAGTGAGTATCACTGATTTATTCATTAAAACAAGTAGTATAGGGCTTCCCTGGTGGTGCAGTGGTTAAGAATCCGCCTGGTGGTGCGGTGGTTAAGAATCCGCCTGCCAGTGCAGGGGACACAGGTTCGAGCCCTGGTCCGGGAAGATCCCACATGCCGCGGAGCAGCTAAGCCCGTGCGCCACAACTACTGACCCTGTGCGCCTAGAGCCCGTGCTCTGCAACAAGAGAAGCCACTGCGGTGAGAAGCCCGCTCACTGCAAGTAGAGAAAGCCCGCGGCACAGCAATGAAGACCCAGTGCAGCCAAAAATAAATAAGTTTTAAAAAACAACAAGTAGGGGCTTCCCTGGTGGCGCAGTGGTTGAGAATCTGCCTGCTAATGCAGGGGACACGGGTTCGAGCCCTGTTCTGGGAAGATCCCACATGCCGCGGAGCAACTAGGCCCGTGAGCCACAACTACTGAGCCTGCGCGTCTGGAGCCTGTGCTCCGCAACAAGAGAGGCCGCGATAGTGAGAGGCCCGCGCACCGCAATGAAGAGTGGCCCCCGCTTGCCGCAACTAGAGAAAGCCCTCTCACGAAACGAAGACCCAACACAGCCAAAAATAAAAAAATTAATTAATTAAAAATCCTTCCCTCTACTTTAAAAAAAAAAACCGACAAGTAGTATATACAGGAATACCTTATATGAGAGAGGTCGTACTTACATCAGTTTAATATTTATAAAAGTAAACTGTACTTAAAGTAAATTAAGATCTCACTGTTTTAAAGAGCCCTGAAGTGAGTTACTTTTGTAGCATGATTTGTTGCATTCTCTTGTATTCTTGCTTTCCAGAAGTAAAATAAAGTTCAGTGAAAAAAACGATCAGAGCCACAGAGTAAGGATGGGGATATGATTAGATGACTTAGAAAGCAGCTTTGCCGGGGTCCTGCTCAGGAATCCTGTCGTCCCGTTGAGACGGTCCCGTAGGTAATCTGTGAATTTAAATGCCAGGGAGATGCTGACGCAGGGCTAGGGTTGCCCAAGGTCTTCTGATAGGCATAAGGTTTAGGGAATAACCCTAAAACATGGTAGGGTTACACAGGTGGCCTTAAGGTGTGGTTGGCTAGACTCAACCCCAAATAGAAATATTAGACTTTGCTAGATGCATAGAGTATGTGAAGTTCTATATTCATGTATGTGTGTGTGAGTGTGTTTAATTTCTGTGAATTTTGTCAGAGTTCTTTTTTTCTTTCATTCATTACTAATAGACATAGGATTAGGGTGGTCAGATGTATTTTAACACATGTGAGGTACACTTGGACCCCTGCCTGCTCCCCCTTTCTCACTGTTGCTGTGCGCTGGGTTTCTTTGAGTTCCTCAGTCAGCCTGTGCACCTGCCTTCCCACATGCTGTTCCCTCTGCTTGAGCTCTGATCCATACTCTCTGCCCGACAGACACACCTCCCCTTCATCTTCTCTCCGTCCTTCATTTCTCCTAGCTGCAGATTAATCAGGCAGAACATTCTGAGAGACACTGTCACGTGGCCCTAGTCAAAACATGCTTCATTTTATAGAAGCATTTTTAATGTTTCAAAAAATATATTAGGATTTTGAGTAGAGTTGTATTAAACCCGAAATTCATAATTTCACAATAGCCTATCAGTAATGCTGTGAATTCAAATCATATATATATAATTTGTTGTTTTCTTTTAGGGCAAGAGGTACTTAAACTTGCTTATAAGTTGTTAAAACTTTTTTTAAAAATCAAAGCGGTTTTCAGATCTCAGCTGGTTTTATCTCCAACTTTTAAACTAGGAGCAGAGGAGTATTTTCATTTTTTTTTTTTAGTCTAGAGACTTAAGTTTTTAATTGTTTTTTTAAAGTGGGGAGGGCTTCCCTGGTGGCACAGTGGTTAAGAATCTGCCTGCTAATTCAGGGGACATGGGTTCAAGCCCTAGTCCGGGAAGATCCCACATGCCGCGGAGCAACTAAGCCCGTGCGCCACAACTACTGAGCCTGCGCTCTAGAGCCCGCGATCCACAACTGCTGAAGCCCGCGCCTAGAGCCCGTGCTCTGCAACGAGATGCCACCGCAATGAGTAGCCCGCATACCGCAACGAAGAGTAGCCCCCACGCGCAGCAACGAAGACCCAACGCAGCCAAAAATAAATAAAATAAAAAATAAATAAATTTTTAAAAAGTAAAATAAAATAAAGTGGGGAAAAAATTTAGAGAGGGGCAAAGGAGAGTAAAAAGTTTGTAAGTAAATTTGTTCTGTCGAGTGGCCGTAACCCGTCTACTCTTCTTGGTCACCTGATCCTACACACTGGTCTCCCCACCGCCACCCACGGCCTACCTGAAACTACAGTGCTGGAGGCATCCTGGAGACTCAGACCTACTATGGACATTGAAGTGTGTTGCATGTCAGGCTTGAGGGTTCCTAGTTTTATAACGAATTCTGAAACTGACCTCAAGATAAACGAGAATCTGCAGTGCACCCTTTTTCCATCTAGTCCCATTAATTAAAACTGGGTTAGAATTTAAGGGTTTGTTTTGTTTTGAAGTTTAAAAGAAAGATTAGAAAAGAAAAACTGGTTTGGATGACTTTCCTTTGACACTAGATTTATTTTATGCTGAAACAATCTTTAGAGCGGGACTTATCCAGGGCAGTCCTGTGATATGCATCTCTGATTTGGATCATTTGATTAGGGAGTATTAGGACATTTGCTAGTGTCATTTTCTAGGAATAGGCACCCAGTGCTGTCTGTTAATTTGTCCAATACGAGACCTGAGGTATGGATATTTGGTTTGCTTTGAAGAAAAATCTTTATGTTAATGCCACTTTTGTTTTCTTCTGCAGCCTTTGGAGGTGAGAAGTGGAAAACAAACGTTTTATTAACATCATTTCTTTGTCCTGGGTAAGTGAATTTTTCAATAATAACTTGCTTGACATAGTCA
Source organism: Balaenoptera musculus (assembly GCF_009873245.2). Lineage (NCBI taxonomy): Eukaryota > Metazoa > Chordata > Mammalia > Artiodactyla > Balaenopteridae > Balaenoptera > Balaenoptera musculus. Next base: position 68,511,781 of record NC_045802.1, read on the forward strand.
TATTTTAGTTCCCAGAATTTCTGTCCTGTAAGTCTAATCTTTTTCTGTCTCTATGTACCCAAGAAAATGAATTTAATTTTTAAAAAGTGAATATTTAATAAACATTTGCAGAATGGCAACTACATGTCTTATCTGGAAAGGGTACCTTTAGACATGAGAAGTTTTTATATTCCTTTTCTTAAAAGTCTGTTTCTTAGTCTGGCATATTGTCATGTAAGGCTGCATATAAAGTTTTTGACCTAATCACAGAAATGAATCCTCACCTGAAGATCGTTCAGGCAGGCATACATTTTCGGATTTTTATCATAAGTATAGCTACTTTTAAGCATATTCCATTAATTAGATTAGAGTAACATATACCAAAAATGAAAAAAACAACCACCAACATAAAAAAACAGAACATCTGTGGTGCTTTGGAAGATAGCTTCTGATATCAAGTATCTGATGTGTGTCTGGTCCTAGAAATAGAACCCAGTTTATCCCCCGCTCACAGATTAATGGAGGGCAAGAACTGGCCTCTGAATAATCAGCAGCAATAAAGTAGGCCAAGGGTTAAATCTTGAAGCCAAGACTGTTCCATTTGCAGGCCAGAAATGAAAGAATAGCTGGCATTTTTATACATGATTGGGTTAAATAGTCTCAGATTTTCACCTCCATTGAAGATTCACGTGCCTCTCAGCCATTCATGTTCTATTCAGATTTTTATGCTTTCCTCAAGCCATATCCTTTGTCTTCTTTACCTCTGCTGTCAGTTGAAGAAGTGCCCCTCCTTACCAAGACTGTCAGCCACAATTTCCTTTGGAATCTTGCCTTTCAAACATCCCCCCAATCTCTGACATAATCCATTTCTCGCTTTCTCTGTGTTCTGGTCATGTGTTTCATCTCTTCCTACAAATATGCTTACGTTTCCCATATTCTAAAAAGAGCTTCCTATAAGCATCTTCTAGTCTACTGTCTTTATTTCTTTTCAATTTTCAACAAAATGCCTTGAAGAAATAGTCTATACTCCCTTACTCTGATTTTTTAGCATATATTTACATTGTAAACCCACATAATCTTTTTCCCGCATCACTTTAGTGAACATGTGTCTAAGGTTACCAAAGATGTTCCCATTTTCAAATCTAGAAACCATTTTCCCTGTCTTTACCTCTTTACGTTGTGTAACATTGGAATACCTTTTCCTTGAAACTCCTTCCTTTTTTGCCGTCACAGAAATTATCCTATGCTACTTTTTTACATCTCTGATCAGACCTTCTCTGATTTATCATCTTCATCCCACCCTTAAAAACAGGTGTTCACCAGGGGATGATGAGGTAAGTAGAGAGAAGGAGAAGAGCCAAGAACCCAAGTCCCCAGGGCACAGGGAATTGGTGTTCATCTAGGAAAAGAAGGATCATTTGATAATATGAAATCAATTCATAAAATTTTTTTTATAAATAAGCACCTGCATATAATTATTGCAGTAGGCACAGCAAAATGGCATTTGATAATATTAAAGATTGTTTCCAGATTTAAAAAGAATTTAATGGAGAGAGAAATGCTCCCTTCTATTAATAAAAATCTCATGTCTAATTCAAAACCAACATCATTTAATGATGAAACACTAGAGACATTTTCATAAATCACTTTTAGGGCTTCAGTTATTTAAGTTCTAGTTACATTAAGACATGAAACAAAAAGGTGGAGATTATATTATTATTTATTGGTGACATAATTTGTATACAGAGAACATAAATTTGAGCTATAAACTTGTAGAATTAGTAAAAGAGTTTGGCAAAATGGCTAGATATCAGCTAATATTTCAAGATTATGAATACCACCAGTAGCAAGTGAAACATCTTAATGGAAGTGGTAGTTGTATGGGGAAAAGACTGTATTCACAGGAGTATTAGCAACAGAAAAACTTTGCAACACCTGAAGTAACTTCTCAAAATAGGGACAGTCCATATGACAAGTCTACAAAGCTTGTTAGAGATACATACAAATTCACCGTATTACCTGAGGAGAAGACCAAGTATTGCAAAGGCATTTGGAGAGGTCCTATGGCTGCCAGGACAGAGAACAGAGAAGTAGACCATGTATACACAGAAGCATGCTAGACGTGGCATCACCAACCAGAGGAACAATGTAAAATGATGCTGGGACAATTGATTGTCCACATGAAGGGAGAAAAATTCTCTTCTTACCTCACACACATGAAATCAGTTCCAGGTGGATTAAAACCTAAATATAACGGGTGTAACAGTTAGACAAAAATTTAGAAGAGTGTTTTTACGAGCCCGGGTTAGGAAAGGCTTTCTTAAGTTACACAAAAGGTAAAGGAAAAAATTGATCACTTTGATAACATTAAAAACTGTGTGTGGCGGGGGGGTATACAGAAGTGATTATAGTATTATTACAGCCATGTTTTAAAAATGTACTCATAGAAGAATGACTGAAAGGGACGAAGTACACACATTCATATGTTTGGGTTCTTAAAAGTCATAAACTAGGAGAAAGGTATTTAACAAGGAGTTATTTGCTGGAGTATATAAATAACTCACATATGTGACTTTGCAAAAGCCCTGCGACCCAAATGAAAAATGAGCAGTGAATATAACCAGCAAGTCACCAAAGGTAAAACCTAGAAAGCCAACAGACACAAGGATGCTCAGCTGCAGTTGTCAATAGGAAATGCAAATTAAAACAACAAAGTTAACAATCCCAAGCATGATGAAAATATGGAAAGAGGTAAATTTCATAAGCTGCTGATAGGAATTCAAGCCAGGCAAAACCAATCTGAAGAGCAATTTGGCAGTTTCTACTAAAGTTTTAAATTCACATACCCTTTGACTCAGCAGTTCCACTTTCCTTGTGTGTAACACAGAAATCATGATATTAACTACATATGATTGCTACTATATCATTTTGCTTCCACCTCAGGTTTTACCCAAAAACCTATTGTGTCTTTCAGGATTGTGTTTGCTGACTTCTTTATAATGAATCTGATTCTCTGGGGAGAAGGATCTTCAGCAGCTATTCCTTTTGGGACGTTGGTTGCCATATTGGCTCTTTGGTTCTGCATATCTGTGCCTCTAACATTTATTGGTGCATACTTTGGTTTTAAGAAGAATGTAAGTTTATAGGTGTTAACTTATTCAAATGAATCTCAACTGTGGAAATTAGCATATGCCACCTTAAAAGACATAGGTATCTAAAAGATACAAACTAGTCCTGTGGGATCTGGATTTCATAGAAAATTGATGACTTCCTAGTTTGATTGCAGTCATTCTTAAAATAGTACTCAGAAGAGTGTGGTAGAGAGAGGTTATGGATGTAAACTTAGATTTCAAAGTTTTGTAAGTAAATGGAAATGGAAACTAAAATGGATTAATAGGAAGTGAAATGCTAATTTAATGAAAAATTTGAATATATTTAAAAATAAATTATTACTTTTTTTTAATCTAAAAAGTACATGCATTTTTTTCTTAGCCATAAGTGTTTCTAATCTATATTACTTAACTAAGTAAACTGGGTAAAACTGAGTATGGGTTAGGAAGTGAAGCTGTAACAAAAGTGACTATACAGTAAGAGTAGCAATTTTTTTAAAATGTAGCTTTGGAATAAATTTTTTATGCTTACCTGCTAATATTTGATTTTAAGAAATAATATAATCAAGTCTCAGTTCCTCAGTCTTTCAGTCTCCACCTCTGCTGCCCCCTTTCTACCCTCAGGCTAAGAGGAAAATGAGAATTCTTCAGTGTCCTCCTCTAATTCCACTTCACTATCTTTGCTCTCCTCTGAAAGTATCTCCACAAGGTTAAGAGAAATTACGTAGTGTAGTACACTTTGTGAGGGGACCTGAAAAAACCCTGGAAGAAACTTATCTACCTTGACTTTTAAGAGACTTCAGAGTCTCCACTGCACCTACCATGCCAGGCTACTAAAAGATTTTTCAGTTCTTTGGCATTTTGTTTAACTTATGACTTAAAATCTATATAGCATAAGTAGTAAACTGATATGGTTTGAAATTTTTTTTAATTACATAGATTAAGTACTTAAAATTCTAAAAATATAAAAATTGAAGAACGATTTAGTGGTTCTCTGCCTATATACACATATACCTACATGTAAAATAATCTAGTCCACAGGAGTATAATCTCAATGAGAATATCAAGTTTTAAATTTTGATATGTCATCACAAAAACTATAGAAGTATGTTTTTGAACTTTTTTGCAAGGAAATGAATTTCTACATATGTACTCTTTTTTCCTCTTATGTAACTGTTTAGGTACTTTAGGTTCCATTTGTTTTTATACTACCATATAATGTGTTACGAAAGAGAGAATAATTGAGAACATCACCAATAACTTAGGATTATAAAGCTTCATAGAGCCATTTATTATCTTCTTCGTGTTCTTAAGTCTTAGTAAAATTGAGCAATTTTAATAAAGATGACATTGTCCATCTCCAAAAAAATACATTGACCACAGTTTCAGAAGCAGCTGATTTCTTACAGCAAGTATGTAATTAAAAGGAAAAACCTAACTCTACCTTTTTATTAAGTACTATTTTCTGAGTACTCTGTTATCTCCTCCTGTGTGTTTCTTACTTTGTCTAAAGCCATTAGTCATTGGATCACTGCTGGAAACAGTGGTGGCTTGTTCCAGAAGACAGACTGAATATTGTACCTGGTGGTATCTGGTTTGTTGCTTCTAAATACAAACGTCACTTGGATGACTCAGGTAGACTTGTATCGCCATTCGTGTCAGCATGGAAGCTGAGAAAAAGCAGGCAAATAATCTAGTACAGAGAAGAATTTTTTCCTCTCTGTACTAGATTATAGATATATAATTATGAATCCTTTCTTTTGTTTTTTTTCTGAAGGCCATTGAACACCCAGTTCGAACCAATCAGATTCCACGTCAAATTCCTGAACAGTCCTTCTACACAAAGCCGTTACCTGGTATTATCATGGGAGGGATTTTGCCCTTTGGGTGCATCTTTATACAGCTTTTCTTCATTCTGAATAGTATTTGGTAAGCTAAGGACTAAGTCAAGTCCTCTTATTCCCATTCCCATTATATGTAGTACTAGCTTTCTCTTTTTGTTTATATGGATTACTATTTATACCTTATAAATGTAAGCCATTCTCCAATTATCGGAAATCTTAAGAGACAAAAGGTTATTTTATCTTTTCAGTGTGAGAAAGAATAATTGTGATAAGTTATTATTAATCAAGGGCTTACTATTTCTTACTCTTACTTAATTCTCAGACCTCTGTAAGGTGGGTATTATGCCATTTTACAGAGGTGAAAATGAGATTTTGGAGGTTAAGTAATTTGCCTGTGTCACACAGCTACATTTTCTGTATGACAGAAAATTAACCTAAATCTCTCCAAACCTGTGCTCTTTAATAAGTCATCTGTAGTGCTTCAGAGAAGATACTCTGAGCTCTTGATAGAGGGGATTCAAGCCAGCATTGGAGAAAGGGTTGAGCTAGACAGCCTTCAAAGTCGTTTCTTGGGCATTCCCTGGTGGTCCAGTGGTTAGGACTCTGCACTTTCACTGCTGAGGGCCCAGGGAACTAAGATCCCACAAGCCGCATGGCACAGCCAAAGGGGGGAAAAAAAAATTACAAAGTCGTGTCTTATCCCAAGATCCCTTCACTCTCTGATTTCTTGTTTGAATGGGAAAGCACCTAGTGGCAATTTTGAGCCTCACTGTTAGGGTGTGTACATTGCAGTATATTATGATCCTTATTTGATCGCATTGACATATGTTACAGAAAGTACCAAGGTCCCAGGTAGCATTGTTAGAACTAAATTGGAGCTTTTTAGTGATTAGAACTTGTCTTTCATTCCTGACTGTTAGTGTTTTTTCCAAATTCAACTGATTTTTATCATATATGATAGAAAACAATATGTACCAAATGTAACCTTTTCTTAGTTTGGCTCTGTCTTCACATTAATTTTATCAAATTTGTCTGACTCACCAGTAGACAGATGGGCTAATAAGCATATTTGAATAAATAAGAGTTTCAGGTTCTCCCTGAACAGGAAGGCAGAGTCCAATAGCACTGCTGCATCCTTCCTCCCCCTGCCCCATCCCCGCCCCATCACTGTCTAAATCTACGAGAATTTGTCTTTGATTAGTTGGGAGAAAAAGCAAACATTTTCAGTTCAAGAAAAATGAGAAGAAGATTTTGTCATTTTCTGTGTCAAAGAGGAAATATTTATAGCTTCATCTTGGTATGTTTGATTATAGGTCACACCAGATGTATTACATGTTTGGCTTCCTGTTCCTGGTGTTTATCATTTTGGTTATTACCTGTTCTGAAGCAACTATACTTCTTTGCTATTTCCACCTATGTGCAGAGGTATGTATTAGCAATATTCAATTACGTTAATTTGTGGACAGTATTTATAATTTTGGCATAAGGCCACTTTGAATACTATTACAGTAAGACCCCTACATACGAACGAGTCCTGTTTCAGGAGCGCGTTCGTAAGTCCAGTTTGTTCATAAGTCCAACAAAGTTAGCCTAGGTACCCAACTAACACAGTCGGCTGTATAGTACTGTACTGTAATGGGTTTATAATACTTTTCACACAAATAATACATAAAAAACAAAAAAATCATTTTTAATCTTACAGTACAGCACCTTGAAAAGTACACTAGTACAGTACAACAATTGGGGTACAAGGACTGGCATCGAGTGAACAGGCAAGAAGAGTTACTGACTGGAGGAGGGAGAGTTGGTGGGAGATGGTAGAGCTGAAGGATCGTCAGCAGTAGGAGACGGAGGGCAAGCTGCAGTTTCACTCACGCCTGACGCTGATGGCACAGGTGCTGGTTCCTTGCTGGAACCAGATGCACGTTCGCATCTTTGAAAGTTCTCAACTTGAAGGTTCATATGTAGGGGACTTAACAGTAATTGAAGTAATTTCTGTAAATATGTGTTATTAAGGTAGAAATTGACCTGTATTCCTAAATCGAATGTAGCCTTCTTTAAGATTGAATTAAGATAGTATCCTAATTCAGTATATTTATTTATTTAGAGCTTAACTTTAAAATGTTAATTTCCTGAGAATAACACATTTTGCTGAATTTTTATTCTTTAACTGTCTGACTTTAAAATTAATATTCTTTTTTTGTGATACAGACACTTGTAGACTGAAAATTTAGTGAAAATAAACATTTTAAGTGGAAAAATTTATTAAAACATTTCAGAGATTACATTGTTATGAGTTATATACTTGGCAGCATGGTGATGTGTGTTGGTGTCCTTAGGTCACTTCTAAAGATTTAGATTGTGTTAAATCATTCTTTTATAGTTGTTTTCTATACAGGAGATAAAATCTGACTTTGTTAAACTTGAGACGCTTTTTTAAAAATTGAGATTAAGTTCACATAACATGAAATCAACCATTTTAAAGTGAACAATTCAGTGGCACTTATTACATATACAGTGTTGTGCACCCACTGTCTCTGTCTCAAAATATTTTCATCAACCCTAAATAAAATCCCGTACCCATTAAGTAGTTACTTCCCGTTCTTCTCTCCCCTTCAGACCCTGGCAACCACCAATCTGCTTCTGTCTCTGCAGAGTTATCTGTTCTGGGTATTTCATGTAAATGGAATCATACATTATGTGTGACCTTTTGTGTCTGGCTTCCTTCACTTAGCAGAATGTTTTAAGGTTCATCACACTGTAGCATGTATCAGTGCTTCATTCCTTTTTATAGCCGAGTAATATTCCATTGCATAGATAGATGTACTCCAGTTTGTTTATTCATTCATTCATTGATGGACATTAGGCTTGTTTCCACCTTTTGGTTATTGTGAATAGTGCTGCTATGAACATTCGTGTACAAATATTTATTTGGGTACCTGTTTCCAGTTCTTTGGGGTATATATGTTGGAGTGGTATTGCTGAGTCATATGGTAATTCTTTGTTTAACTTTTTGAGGAACCATCAAACTGTTTTTTCCACAGTGGCTGCACCATTTTACATTCCTACTAGCAATGCACAAGTGTTCCAGTTTCTCTACATCCTTGCCAATACCTGCTATTTTCTGGGTTTTTAAATTATAGCCATCCTAGAAGGTGTGAAGTGGTATCTCATTGTGGTTTTGATTTTCATTTCCCCAATGACTAATGATGATGAGCATATTTTCTTGGGTATCTTGTTTGGTGAAATGTCTAATTCCTTTGCCCATTTGTAAGTTGGGTTGTTTATCTTTTTGTTTAACTGTTAGAGTTCTTTCTATATTCTGGATACTAGACCTTTATCAGATATATGATTTGTAAATTTTTTCTCCCATTCTGTAGGCTGTCTTTTCACTTTCTTCATGATGTCTTTTGCACCAAACTTTTAATTTTGAGGGTCTGATTTATCTATTTTTTTCTTTTGTTTCTAAGAATTCATTGCTTAAATCCAAGGTCATGAAGATTTACCCCCATGTTTTCTTCCAAGTGTATAGTTTTAGGTCATTGATCCATTTTGAATTAATTTTTGTATGTGGTATTAGTTAGGGGTCCAACTTCATTCTTTTGCATGTGGCTATCCAGTTTTCCCAGCACCTTTTGTTGAAGAAATTATTCTTTCCTCATTAAATGGCCTTGGCAACCTTGTTGAAAACACATTGGCCCATAGATGTGTGGGTTTATTTCTGGAGTCTCAGTTCTGTTCCAGTGGTATATATGCTGTTTTTATGCCAACACCACACTGTTTTGATTACCATGGCTTCGTATTAAGTTTTGAAATTGGGAAGGGTAAGTCTTCCAACCTTGTTCTTCTTTTTGAAGATTATGTTGGCTCTTTAGGGCCCTTTGCAATTTCATATGACTCTGAGGATTGGCTTTTTCATTTTTGCTAAGAAGGTTGTTGGAATTTTGATAGGGATTGCATTGAATCTGTAGGTTGCTTTGGAGAGTGTTGCCATCTTAACAATATTAAGTATTCTAATCCGTGAAAACAGATGGCTTTCCATTTATTTAAATCATCTTTAATTTTTTTTTAGCAGTGTTTTGTAGTTTTCAGTGTACAAATCTTTCACCTCCTTGGTTAAATTTATTCCTAGGTATTTTTTTCTTTTGGATGCTGCTGTAAATGGAATAATTGTTTAAACTTCCTTTTCTGGATCGTTCATTGTCAGTATATGAAAACACTGATTTTCATGTTGATCTTGTACCCTGCAACTTTGCTGAATTCATTTATTAGTTGTAGTAGTTTTCGTGTGTGGATTCTTTAGGATTTTCTAATCTTGGTGTGCTTTTGAAATATATATATATTTTTTACATATTCCAAAGGGTAAGATAGTGAAGTATCTTTTAGAAGATCTCCTGCTAAGCTGTAAGCCACTTTATGTAAAAGTAAGAGAAGCTGTATTTAAAAACCTACCTTATGTAAATTGTTAGTAATAACTAAAAATGGGTTTCAACCAGGTTTTTTTTTTTGAGGATAATCTTCTTCCTAATATAGAGATGACTATAAGTAATACTAATTTTGAATTATGTAACTAAGCTCTTCGTATATTTCTTTTCTTTTTGGGAAACATACATTTTAAAATATAGCCTAATGCTTCATTATTCATAAACTGTTTAAGATTTTTCTACACGTTTTTAGCCAGTCTTTAAGTAGTTCCATCAAAGCTAGAGGGTGCTTCTCAGCACCTTTAGTGAGGAGGGAAATTGGCAAAGTTCAGTGTGAGAAAGAGACTGGAACCAATAGCAAAAATTAGGCTTGGGGCGCTATTTCACTTAGCTGTGTTTGCTTTATAACTTTATTCTACTGCACGTTATCTATTAATTGGAAAGTAATTCTTGATCTTTCATTTTTTTCTTTTCTACCCAGGATTATCATTGGCAATGGCGTTCATTCCTTACCAGTGGCTTTACTGCAGTTTATTTCTTAATATATGCAATACACTACTTCTTTTCAAAACTGCAAATCACAGGAACAGCAAGTACAATTCTGTACTTTGGTTATACCATGATAATGGTTTTGATCTTCTTTCTTTTTACAGGTAAGAATTAGAACGAGTTATTTTTAGTTAATAAGTTTTTAGGCAGATTACAATTATTTTAACTTGCATCCAAATTACAAGCTCTTAGGCACATTACAATTACATGAAAGCTTGTGCTACTCAGTGCTTCTGTATTTAGTTTTGAGCGCAGCTAAGCATAGTTTGGTCTGCCTCCCTGTGAGGTGAATATCAGTAAACCGAAGGTGAGAAAACAGAACGTTCTCTAAGGGGAGGAGACTAAACGGGGTCCATTGTTGTGCTGCAAGTACAGGGGCATCTCAACCAGTAGTTCTCAAGGTTTTCCCCTGTTAATCTCTTTTTTTTTTATTTTATTTTATTTATTTATTTATTTATGGCTGTGTTGGGTCTTCGTTTCTGTGCGAGGGCTTTCTCTAGTTGCGGCAAGTGGGGGCCACTCTTCATCGCGGTGCGCGGGCCTCTCACTATCGCGGCCTCTCTTGTTGCGGAGCGCAGGCTCAGTAACCGTGGCTCACGGGCCTAGTTGCTCCGCGGCATGCGGGATCCTCCCAGACCAGGGCTAGAACCCGTGTCCCCTGCATTGGCAGGCAGATTCTCAACCACTGCGCCACCAGGGAAGCCCCCCCTGTTAATCTCTTAATGGAACAGTCTTGCTTCTGCTCATTTCAGAAATAGCATAAAAAGCTCTAACTACCTAAGTTTAGGAGTAAGTAGAAATTGAGGCGGTGAAGTCAAGATGAGATTGAGAATAAATGATATCAAGAAAAGATAATCATAGGACATCCCTTATTCTAGAAGTTTTACACTACAGGTTTATATCTCCACTTTAAAATCCAAGTACCTAATGGGATACAGTGTGCTTTATATTGGTATTTCTATGTGTATATCTTCTCTGTCCACCTAGATAAGTTTTCTGTATCTCAGAGCCCTGTGGGTGCTTGGTCAGCATTTGTGGAAGGACTACACCAAAAAAAAAAAAAAAAAAAAGACTGGGGGGACCTTTCTTTGTCATAAAAAATGTACATCTAAAATTTTATCTAAGATTGTGTTGCATGCTATGTCAGGAAATATAGGAGTCAAAAAGAAAAAAACTTTAAAAAAAAAATTTTTTTTTAAGTTTTTATTTATTTTTGGCTGCACGGCATGTGGGATCTTAGTTCCCCGACCAGGGATCAAACCCGTGCCCCCTGCATTGGAAGCACGGAGTCTTAACCACTGGACCTCCAGGGAAGTCCCAGAAAAAAACTTTCTAAAAAATTAGAACTTTTCTATTTTTTACTCATCTGTTAACATTTAAGAAAATTAGGTAGAGTTTTGAAGTGCCCCTGTTGCTATGTCAGTATGTAACAAGCTTTAGGCACTTACATCAATTCTGTACTGCAGGTCATTCATTGGTCAGACATAGTGGGGTAGAAGTTGGGGGGTGCATATCTTGATGCTATGTGATAGATTTAGGTCCATAGCCATAAGTCTTAATAAATGTCTGTAAAACAGTCATAGCCTGTGAAACAAGGATTACTGTTTTTGTGCATCTGTATCTGTGTCCATGCATGCATATATAGAGTAATTTATTCCTTGTTACACACAAAAAATAATGATCTTGGTGAATGTCTTGTTGTTTTTCCAGGCATATGTTACAATGATAATTTAACCATCACCTGAACTTTATTGTTCTTGATTTTTAAAGTGTCATATTTTTACTTATTTAGAGTAAAACAAATTTTGTAATCTAAATTCTGGAGCCACATCAAATTGAATCAACCAGTTAAGCCAGTAACTTTCAGTGTATTTCACTTTGTGGAAAAGGTTCTCTACATAGGAGTGCTGAGCCCTTTCAGTGTCTTGAATTTTTCTGAAGTGGGGATATCCATATTTATTTCAGGACTCTGAACTGACACCTTTTATTTAAGTCAGTCTATTATACAAGACAAAATAATTGTTCTGTCACATAAGGAAAGATGCCACTTTTAGTATGTACACTATATCTATTCAATGTTAAGAACAAAATAAAATACTAGAAGTATTTTGTTAAGAACAAAATAAACTTAACTTTCTTAGGGTTGCTAGAATGATGATAAAATGTTTTTTCTCATCTTAAAATAACCTTTTATTATCTTGAAGTTCTTGCTAACCATAAGATTGTTTAAATATATTTATGTTTTCACCATTACTTTTCCGAAATTAACCCCAACCTCTTCCCAAGTCTTAATAATGACCCTTTGAATATCCAAAAGGTGTATTTGTGTGTCCTCCAAAACACATGCAGTGTGCATGACATGCACAGAGTAGGTACTCGGTACATGTATGATGTGAGAATAATAACATTCATAACTTCTGTAGTAATGGCCCATGTATAGTCTCTTGACTTAGAAAATCTACTTTAACACTTTCTGTTTATATTACATTTAAAACAATGGTGAAAACTGTTGGAACTTTAAAGATAAAACTTCCACAAGGGGCATGTATGTATCTCCTTCTGTATTCTTCTGCACCCCTACCTAGTGACTATTTCTCAGGGGGTAATCTTGGGAAAAAAGCTATGCCTCAGCTTTAAAAATGTGTTAGTTTCACAATTTAGAATATATTCTCTTAAAACAGAGTCTCTGAATTTATGTTTAGTAAATCTAAGCATGGTATAGTTTATAAGAATGCTACACTTGAAGTCAGAAAAAGTGAATTTGAATTCTGGCCTTTCTTACCAGCCACAGGCCATTAGACAGTTAGGTAACTCCTTGGAGCCTCATTTTTGTCACCTGTCTAGCATTCAGATTTTTTGGCATGTAGAGGGATGAAAATACCTGAAAATTAAGGCATGTATTTTTTTCATGAATCATCTCATTTACTCTACATAACGGTCTATGGAGATAGGGCAGATAAAATTATCCCTCTTAAATAAGATAAAGAAATGGGCTTGGAGAGTCCAGGTGTCTAATCCAAAGATGATACACACAGCTCATGACAGAGCTGCTCTGTCCTCCAGTACCACACCACCTCTCATTTCAGAGGGGGTGTGCCTTTGTTACTATTCTAATCATATCACTTTCAACACTTTGTAAAATCTTTTTGAGTTATTTTATTGTAATGCTTTGAAAACTGATCATTCCCGCTAACTGTACTTAGAAAATATCCCCATTTAATTACTCTGTGAATCTGATATTCTGATATTTAAGCCATTCATATCATATGTTGAATTAATTAAATGGCAGTTTTCCATTTTGTGATAAGAAAATATTCTTTCTGACTTACTTCACTCTGTATGACAGACTCTAGGTCCATCCCCCTCACTACAAATAACTCAATTTCATTTCTTTTTTATGGCTGAGTAATATTCCATTGTATATGTACCACATCTGCTTTATCCATTCATCTGTCGATGGACACTTAGGTTGCTTCCATGTCCTGGCTATTGTAAATAGTGCTGCAGTGGACATTGTGGTACATGTCTCTTTTTGAATTATGGTTTTCGCAGGGTATATACCCAGTAGTAGTATTGCTGCGCTGGGTCGTAAGGTAGTTCTGTTTTTAGTTTTTTAAGGAAGGGTGAGAGGGAGGTGCAAGAGGGAGGGGATATGGGGATATATGTATACATATAGCTGATTCACTTTGTTATACAGCAACATTGTAAAGCGATTATACTCCCAAAAAAGACGTGGGGAAAAAAAATGAAAATATTCTTAAATAGAAAAGTAAAATTGGCATCCTTTTCATCTTCAATTTTAGCCTTTTCCATGTAATAAGAAAAAGACTATATTACGGAAAGCGTTCAGTAATCTTATAGCATAAAAAGTTTTTTTCTATCAATTTCTGAAAGAAATTTGACTTGAATTCTGTATCTTTCAAAAAAGTTCACGGATCTATGGTGTATTCCTGTTAAGTAATGATTTATAGTTTTGTGGCTTTTTTTAAGGAACCAATCATTTTAAGCCTGTATTTTTGTGTAAATCATGAAGCTGCCTTTGAAAAGGGATTTATTTTTGTTTTTTCTTTTATAGGAACAATTGGCTTCTTTGCATGCTTTTGGTTTGTTACCAAAATATACAGTGTGGTGAAGGTTGACTGAAGAAGCCCCGTGTGTCCAGTTAAAACAGAAATAAATTAAATTCTTCATCAACAAAGACCTGTTTTTGTGACTACCTTGAGTTTTATCAGACTTATTGGCCTAGTAATCCTTCAGAAACAACATAATTCTAAATACACCTCTCCCCATACACCTGTCTCCACAGAATGTATTATCAACACTAAAACATTTGTATTGTGATTTGATTAAGTATATTTTCAGTTGTTCTCAGTGAAGAGCAAATTTAAATATTATGTGCATTTGTAAATATAATAGCTATAAAATTTTCAGTACTCTAATGACAAAGTAGAAGAGGCCATATTAAACAATACTGATGAAATACAGGACAGTTCATTGTAAATAGGATTTTCTAGGCTTGGTAGGTGGAAAGAATTATTTTTCTTTGAAGGAAGTAACTTTTTATCATGGTAATTTTGAAGGATAATTCGTATGATATGTATTGGGGGGATGTGGCTTTTAAAAAAATCTTGTCTTGGTTGTAACTGTTCATATCTTCTTTCCTGTGTTGACGTCATTATTCCCATGGTATTGGCCTTTTAAACTATGTGCCTCTGAGTCTTTCAATTTATAAAATTCTTATCTTAATAAATATTGTAAAAACGTCTTCATTGCATATTCATGGAGATTCTGTAAATACAAATCCATTTACCAGTGGTGTTTTTAATGATTTATACTATTATGTCAGATTTTACTGATTTTTGCTAATGTAATACTTTCTGAGTTTTGAGCTAAATGAAATTCCAGTCTCCTGGGCTTTGTAACAAAACTAAAATTTTTCACTATTGGGCAGTAACAGAAATTTTAATCATGCAGATCTAGCCAGATAAATTATGTAAGTATAGTAGTTAATATGAGCCTTACTGCATTGCCATTAAGAATTTCATATTTTTTACCTGTTTTTCAAAATACAGTATTTTTTATTTTTTTAAAAAGTCAGTTTTTATGATCTGTACATTAACAATGACTAGCGATTCTTCTTCTTTATGATTACATTGTCTTAATTTGGATTTCCTAGAGTTAAGAAATAACCGTGTTGCAGCATGTTGACTGGGACTGTCTCATGTATGGCAGTAAACTAAGCAGGTGGGGCTGGGTTAGCCGCACTGTGGAGAGTTCCCTGTTTCCTGCTTCAGCAGTGCTCGGGTGGAAGGAGCTGGGGACTCAGAATCCATCCCATGGTTCTGCCGCTGACCCAGGGCCCTGCCACAGGGTCCCCTCTCAGTGGCCATCACCACCATGACTCCTCTGCCTTGGATGATGTGGCTTTGGAGAACTGGCCGACTCCTTGAGGAGGGACATGTTGAGAAACTGTGGAAGCTGCAGAACCGAGGTCACAGAACCTTCTTTCAGGACATCAAGAAAGCAGATGGTAAGGACTGGGAACACCTGAGTGCCGTGGGAAAGTGTGAATCAGTTACACTTCCAGTAAATTGCACATCAGTAATTGCACAAACTAGCTGCCATCAAAAATGACTCTCCCCCTCCCCCATTCATATGACTTCCTTGAGACCCATTACATGAATTTATCAGAGAACTGGGCAGTCAACCTGTGCAGGATGGGGGCCCAGGAATCTGGTGTTTTTGACAAACACACCCTGGGAGGCAGTGACAACTGGAGCTGAGGTTCAGGCTGGCTTCCCTAGAGCTATGGGAGTGGCTTTGGACCATCACCAATGCAGTGTTGCATCATTGGGTTACCTTTGACCATTCTAGAGGGAGTGCACCCACCTTTGTAAACCTGCCGTGTGTGTGTGTGTGTGCGTGCGCTTGTGTGTAAAAAGGGAGTAGAGGTGATGTGGAAGGGACACAGGTGTTAGATGGGGTGTGTGTGTTTCAGCCCTGCTCTACCACTAATGAGCAGATCCCTTCCAATATAAAGCCCTTGACTAAAGTATTCCCTTTCCATCCTCAGAATTCATAATAATTTTTTCAGTACTGATGTTTGACAGTTCTATTATTGTCTTAAATATTACTCAAATTATTGTATAACTTTGCAGGCTTATCCTTGCAAATAGATCACACACTTCTCAAGGGCAGGAACCACTACTTGTATCATCTTCGGTTCAGGCCCATGGCATAACAGGACTTTGCATGTCGTAGGCGTATATTTGTCGTTTGAAACTAAGAATTTAAATAAGTGATATTGATTTTAAATATTTAAATTATTTGATATAACGATATAAAGACACTATTTCAATATTTTGTTTAGCTCTTAGGTTCCAGAATGTGGGGTTTTGATTCTGTAAAATTTTGCATTTTAATGTGCTTCCAGCAACATCGTCTTGTACACTTGTTCTATGTTCATTGACAGTTGTTAAAACAAATCAGCACTGGCAGAACTTGGCCAGCTTCTCTCTACACTTAGTTTGAACTGTTACCCATGGAACCAGCTCAAACGTAAAGCTACAAAGAGGCTAATTGAAATCAGAATGCTGGGTCATTTCTCATTCAAATAAAACAGATGGCCCTCCTTGCCACACTTCTGTTAAATTTGGGGGGAAATGATTAAATGCATTTTTAACTCCCACACATGGTTACTCTGCTCTTCAAAGGAATTATACACAGCGATTGAAATGTGGGGGGGTGCAGGAGGGAGGGCTTTTTTGAATAGCAGAGCTTGTTTCCCTTTATTTTGAAGGTTTAAGAAAAAGCACTTTAACAGGGATAGTCTGTATTCACAGTTTCAGTTTAGATTCTGAATATTTAATTTTCACTTTAATTTAAATTTTTCTTTGGAATAGGTAATCCATGCACATGGTAAACAGTTCAAAATGGACAAGAGAATATAGAGAAAAGTAAGTCTGCTTTCATCCTCAGTCACTGACTTTTCTCCCCTGGAGACAATCATTGTTAACGGTTTCTTTCCAGAAACTGAAACTTCGTTTTTAATTTACCTACTTGAAACCTCTTTTTTGATTCCTATAACTGACAGTATTAATAGTATCTGGTTTCAGAATTGGTGTGAGAGTTTTAAGAAAGCAGCTGTGGAGTTTGTATTTTTATTGGGCTGGGTATGTTTGGTATATTAGTACAAAGCATCGCTGTTATAAAAGTCACCTCATTGACATTTAATAAATCTGTAAAGTGGTATAGACCACCTCTTAGGACCTGTTTGGGGAAAGAAATTTGAAGAGAAAATTCTCTTGTCCCATAGCTGGCTAGTTGCTCCAGCTCGACTGCCCAGAGACAGCACACAATGACAGGAGATCTAGTAAAAGATCCCAGCTCACGGAGGCAGCATCTGATTCCACGAATTGCTGTGCAGAAATGTGCCCCCTTGTTACTGATCTCTGGAAAAGGGACTTAAAAACAAACTGAAGCCTGGCTAAAATGTGCACTTGTGCACACACACTCGCGTGCACCATTTGCCTCAGCAGCTGGGTGCCCTTCCTCGGCTTTCTCTCCACCTACCCTCCCCACCCAGTCTTATCAAAGCTTAATTTCAGGAGAAGCCACAATGTGGTTTATTTCTACCTCAGGTGTGAATTTCATTTGTTTTTACATCCATGTCAGGGTGGTTGCATTTTTAACCATGTGAGTAACAGTGAAATGGGCTTTGTTTCCCGGGGGAAAAAAAATCCAAGGATCGGTGTGAACAGCTGGGGAGTAGTTCCTTCTCGGCACCTCGTCGTTGCTCCCCCGAGGTGGCTGACTCCACGCGCTGGAGCAGCCCCTCCGGGGTTTGAAGGGACTCCCCGTGTTCTCCCTCACTGTCCTAGGCTGTGGCCGGAAGCCCAGGCGCACGGGTGCCTCAGACACACTCCCGGCTCAGGCTCCAGGTTCCGGCAATTCCCCAGGCTCACCCTGCTGCGCCCTGGCCTCCTAGGATGGTCCCAGGAGGCTGTGGCGACCCCCACCAACCAAAGCCCAAGGTGCTGCTGGTGAAATGCGCCCCGAGGGAAGGAAGCGCAGACCCTACACAGTGCCCGTGAGCTGCCCTCTTCCACTGGAAGATGCAGCCTACCTTTCAGAGCTGTGAAAAATCTGCAAAATCTACTTTGATCCCATCTGACTTGCACTTACATTCAGATATTTAATCTTCAGGCTGCTATGAGGTATGTGTGAGTAAACGTATGTGAAATTCTGTCAGCAAATGACGAAAGGCTAAACGGGAGTTGGGTCAGGATGTCATTTTATATTAAGCCACAGTTCCTTCTGATCCTCTCAGTGTTCTAGTTACGCAAACACAATGGTTTGGCATTGCAATCTTTATCCTGATTTCACCAGCTTTTCTAGATGTTCTATGTGTGCGTTATCCAGAGTAGCATATTACTCTTTATTTTCTTAAAATCGTAACGTGGCCGCTATCGGAAGGAGAGAAATTGCTGGGAGGTGGGGAGCCCCATACACCCTGATCCTGCTCCCGGCAAGAAGGAGCTAACCTGTGGTGCATTCTGAGGGTTTAAGCTGCTGACTGGGCGGTGGAGGCGAGCCCCAGGCCCCTCGAGTCAAGGCAACGGATGGTGGTGGAAACCACTGGAGGTTGACCCAGCAATGTGCATTGACTGGAGCCCAGTCTGCTGGCTTTCTGGTGAACAGAAAACATGAATAAAATACAGGCGAGGGTGTGGCAGTTGAACGGCCACCGTCTTTGAGACAGAAAAAGGTGGGGAGGTAAAGGGAGGACAGTGACTTGCTCTCCGTTTATGGAACCTGACTCCCGTCATCCCGCCGCTTGCCCTGTGCACTGCAGGGCGGCTCAAGGTGTCGCCCTTGGTTCGTGCCTTTACTATCCTTGTCTGCGCCGGGCAGGGCAGGAAGCT
Organism: Balaenoptera musculus; assembly: GCF_009873245.2. Lineage (NCBI taxonomy): Eukaryota > Metazoa > Chordata > Mammalia > Artiodactyla > Balaenopteridae > Balaenoptera > Balaenoptera musculus. Next base: position 68,530,611 of record NC_045802.1, read on the forward strand.
GAAGTTCCACTAGTCTGTGAGCACCCGGTAAACACTGAAGGGGCAAGACTCAAGTAGGTGGGATGCCAAGGGATGTGGTGGGAGGAAGTTACAGAACCCTCCGACTGGGCACCCGGCAGTCGTCAGGGAGATGACCTGTCCCACAGAATCCCTCTTGTCTTCAAGGGGAATTTGATGAGCCCCTCAGCCAAAGGCAGGTCTTAGGAGCTGCCCAGGGCCTTGATGCAAGAACAGCTGAGCCAGGCCTAGCCTCCTGGTGGCGTGTGGTGGAAGGAACACCCCAGACAGACTTCTCCCACATCTGGAGGCTGCAGAGCAGTGTCCCCCGGGCCCATCCTGCTGACAAACAGGGCTTCTGACATGTGGTGCCCACGAGGGCACAGAAGATCTGTTTTGTAGGTTTCTTAGGATTTCTGGCGGGTTCTGAGGTTTGGCTGGGCTTTGGCAACCAGTTATTTCCTGAGGAAGGATGGTCCAAGCACTTGTCTACTTAGCCTAGAAATGTAGGGCTCTCTAGAGAATAAATAAAACGTCCTCCTTGGCCTTCCCTCGTGGCGCAGTGGTTAAGAATCCTCCTGCCAGTGCAGGGGACACGGGTTCGAGCCCTGGTCCGGGAAGATCCCACATGCCGTGGAGCAACTAAGCCCGTGCACCGCAACTACTGAGCCTGTGCTCTAGAGCCCGCGAGCCACAACTACTGGAGCCTGTGTACTTCAACTACTGAAGCCCGCGCGCTCTAGGGCCTGTGCTGCACAACAAGAGAAGCCACCGCGATGAGAAGCCCGCGCACCGCAACGAAGAGTAGCCCCCGCTCACTGCAACTAGAGAAAGCCCAGGGGCAGCAACGAAGACCCAACACAGCCAAAAATAAATAGAATAAATTTATTTAAAAAAAAAAAAAAAAAGTCCTCCTTTTCCCCTTCTCTGACCTCCTCCCTTCCCACTTCACACCCAGCAGAAGCACCAGAATTCCTCAGCGGGCAAAGAATTGAAGCACATTTCTCTAATGAGGACCAGGACCCAGGTCTCTATGTCTTTTTTTTTTTTTTTTTAAAGAATAATTTCTTTTTTCTTTCTCTCTGTCTCTCTTTTGAGAGAATTGTAAATTTATATGCAATCGTAAAAAACAACACAGATGGACCCTGCGTACCCTTTGCCCAGTTCCCCCCCAGTGATAACATCTTGCAAAACCCATAGCACAATATCAAAATCAGGACAATGACATTGATACATGAAGATATAGAACATTTCCATCACCACAAGGATCCCTCGGGTTGGCCTTGTATAGCTACCCTCACCTCCCTCATCCTCCTCCCACCATTAATCCATTCTCCATTTCTGCAATTCTGTCATTTCAAGAATATCATTTAAATGGACTCAAGCAGTATGTCACCTTGGGGACTGGCTCTCTTCACTCCGTATAAGTCTCTGAAGATTCATCCTGGTTGTATTGTGCATCAGCAGTTCACTCTTTTATCGCTGAGAAAGTTCCAGAGGGTGGATGTTCCAGAGTTTGTTACCCACATTGAAGGACATTGGGGTTATTTCCAGTTTGGGGCTAATATGAATAAAGCCTCTCTGAACATTTTTATACAGATTTTTTGTGAACATAAGTTTTCATTTCTCTGGGATAAATGCCCAAGAATGAAATCGCAGGGTCAAATGGTTTAGTGTTATAAGAAGCTGCCAAACTGTTTTACAGAGTAGCTGTACCATTTTACATTCCTACTGGGAACATATGAAAGATCCAGTTTCTCCACATTTTCACCAGCATTTGCTGATGTCACTATTTTTTTTATGTTCTGATAGGTATGTAGTGACATCTTTTTTTATATTTATTTTATTTATTTTTTTGGCTGCATCAGGTCTTCATTGTGGTGCGCGGGCTTCTCTCTAGTTGTGACGTGTGGGTTTTCTCTCTCTAATTGTGGCACGTGGGCTCCAGGGCATGTGGGTTCTGCAGTTGTGCACGGGCTCCAGAGCATGTGGGCTCTGTAGTTTGCGGCACGCAGGCTCTCTTGTTGAGACACGTGAGCTCAGTAGTTGCGGCGCACGGGCTTAGTTGCCCCGCGGCATGTGGGATCTTAGTTCCCCGACCAGGGATTGAACCCGCGTCCCCTGCGTTGGAAGGCAGATTCTTTACCACTGGACCACCAGGGAAGTCCATGTAGTGACATCTTATTGTGGTTTTAATTGGTATTTTCCTTACGGCTACTGATAATGGATATCTTTTCATGCGCTTATTTGCCATCTTTGGTGAAATGTCTATTGCCCATTTGCGAATTGGATTGTTTTTTACTGTTGAGTTCAGCTCTCCCTTTTTATAACATGAATCTATGGCAGATTGCAGGGTGGAGATGGGGCAGGGTGGGGGGGAGTTCCGAAATTAACCCAGTAATCCTGTTGGTCTTTGCTCATTCCCTGGATCTCGCAGCCAAGGATTATTAGCAAGTGGCGGGGGGCCGTTGCATTTGAACCCTTATTTTCTGCTCTGAATGGGGTGACAGTTGCCTATAGGATGGGAGCCTTTCCTACCTGTATTCACAGCAGCTTAGAAGCAGGGATGAACATCTTTCCTCCAACCTGCTATCTGAGGGGAAGAAACGAAGGAGGGGAGAAATTGTTTCATAGTGACTGGCTCTTTGATCTCCCTCTGTGGCTGCCAGACCCAACAAGTCTTAAATCAGTGCCTCTCAAATTTCCGTGTGCCTGTGAATCACCTGGAGATCTTAAGATGCAGGTTCTGATCCAGCGGGCCTGGAATGGGTCCAGAGATTCTGCACATCTCACCAGCTCCAGGTGATGCCTGGAGTTCCTGGCCCATGTTTGAGTACTCAGGAAGGGCCTAAAGAGACCCTCCCTCTCACAGAGGAGGAAACTGAAGCCCCGGTAAGTTAAGCAAGTTACCCCAAATCACAAGGTCCACAGCCAGCTTCCTTCCCACCCCCAGTGCCACCTTCGCTGGTAGCATTCTGACATTCTTCTTAGGAAGCAGCCAGAAAACCCTGTCCTGGGATGCAATTGAGTCAGTGAGTTAATGAAATTTCCTTCCAGGGATTTCTGCAGTTTCGGTCTGGTCTTAAGTGGTTCTTTTGTCCACTAAGCAGATTCCAGGCTATGTCAATAAAAGTGCGCACCTATTCCATAAGCCCAATTTCATCAAACCAGCAGAGTAAAAACTTTCAGGGTGTGTGAGAGTGATATGCTGTCAATCTGGTTCAACTCTGAACCAGCTGTTTAGGGCTGACTTATGGCCCCCCCCCCACCAATTCATATGTTGAAGTTCTAACCCCCAGTACCTCAGAATGTGACTGTATTTGGACATAGGACCTTTAAAGAGGTAATTAAGTTAAATGAGGTCATTAGGGTGGGCCCATATAACTGGTGTCCTTATAAGAACAGGAGATGAGAACACAGACACACACAGAGGGAAGGCAGTCATTTAGAAGCCAAGGAGAGAGGCCTCAGGAGAAACCAAACCTGTCAACACCTTGATCTTGGACTTATGGCCTCAAAACTGTAGGGTATTAATTTCTATTTTATAAGCCACCCAGTTTGTGATATTTTGTTATGGCAGCCGTACAAAACTAATATACCAGCTAATAGGATGGGGAGCGAGGGGAGGTAGCAAGCATTCCTTGGCATATGCTGCAGGAAAGTGTGCTGGAGGGCAGCCAGCTTTCAGCAGCGGGATGCCAGGTTGCAGATCCTGGTTTGTGAGGAGATGAGGGCAAGGCAAAGTGGAATTCCTAGTCTTCAAACTGCACACACTTGCCCCAGTGAGAGATCTTTTAAAACTTCTTCTGGCCAAGTAATTTAAAAAGAAGAGAAAAAATGCATAGCAGCATTATTCACATTAGCCAAAAGGCGGAAACAACCTAAATGATCACCAACAGATGAACAGATAAACAGAATGTGGTATATTCATACCATGGAATATTCAGTGTTAAAAAGGAAGGAAATTAAGACACATGCTACCACATGGATAGACCTTGAAGACACTGTGTTCAGTGAAATAAGCCTGTCACAGAAGGACAAATACTGTATGATTTCATTAATATGAGGTACCTAGAGTAGTCAAATTCATAGAGACAGGAAGTAGGGTAGGACTTACAGGGGTGGGAGTTATCGTTTAATGGCTACAGAGTTGGTGTTTGGGAAGATGAAAAAATTTTAGGTAGAGATAGTGATGATATTTATACAATATTATTAATGTATTTAACGCCACTAAAGTGTACTCTTAAAAATGGTAACTATCGGGCTTCCCTGGTGGTGCAGTGGTTGAGAATCTGCCTGCCAATGCAGGGGACACGGGTTTGAGCCCTGGTCTGGGAAGATCCCACATGCCGCGGAGCGACTGGGCCCGTGAGCCACAACTACTGAGCCTGCGCGTCTGGAGCCTGTGCTCCGCAAAAAGAGAGGCCGCGACAGTGAGAGGCCCGCGCACTGTGATGAAGAGTGGCCCCCACTCGCCGCAACTAGAGAAAGCCCTCGCACAGAAACGAAGACCCAACACAGTCAAAAGTAAATAAATAAATTTAAAAAAAAAAATGGTAACTATTGTGTTATATATTCTACCACAATTTCACCAGTTTGGCATAAATCTAAACTTAAAAATTTTTTTTCTCAAAAAGGAAAGAAAAAAATACCCTTGAGGAATTGTACTCAGTTTCAACCTCTTAGTTAGGCAGAGGGTCTTGCTGGGAAAGGAAGAAGGAATTTTGGATCTTGGGGATGGAGGGGTGGGTTCAGACCCTGGTGGGGTCTCTAGAGAGGAGATTTATATAGCCTTGGGTCAGCAAGATGAGGAAAGTTAGGGTGTTAGGAGGTTAGAGAAAAGAGCATCGGAAAGGTCCAATGACAGACTTCACCGCTTTTGAATTGTTTCCCCAACGTGTTCCTTTCTCATCCCTCCCCAACACCGGCTTGATTGTCTCCATAGTTACTACATCTGTGTTGAAACTTTGAGACTCCAGGCATCCATGCCATCCTCACTTTACTCCTATTTACCTCTTTACCTGTTAAAGTATAATATCCTGAAAGGTAAAAATATGACTCTCAGACAAATATAAACTGCTTGCGTGTTAAAGATTTTATTTAACTTATTAATTAATGAAAGAACAAGTAAGGTTATAACCAGGTCAAATGAGATTGAGACTTACAGGGAGTTATATTCTCTACTGGATAAGATTCTTTTGCGTTACTATGAACAGGACTCACTGGCAGTGCTAGAGACAGGAAGCGTTCGCCTGACTATCCATTTTCTACAAGTTTCCTTCCGTCTCTACAGAAGTGTATACTAGTCCAATCAAAGACAGTCAGAGGTGCACACACCTTATAGGATCTGGTACTCCTTTATGGTCAGGGGGAAACACCCCAGCATTTTATTGGAAGGATACTAATAATCTTTTTTGCCCATTTCCAAATCTTTAACAATTTTCCTAGCACATCTGTTTTGCAATGTGTAAGTGGGTCCATCGAAGTCTCCTTGAGTTTGCACCCAACTTTGTGGGTCAGGGATGGATGGGAAGGAAACTGTCACTAAATCCTGACTGCACCTGAACTCAAACCCCTGCAGGTCTGGTCCACGCTGTCTTTCCTGGGCTGAGCTAAAGTCATCCTATTACCCGACCTCCTTCCAAGGCCACTTGAGCCCCACTTGAGCCACATCCAAATCCCTGGGGACCCACTATTACTTGGTGCCTGAGGAAAAACACAGACTCTCTGCCAACATTCCAGCATTTTCTGCCTCAGCATTTGCCACTTTGTCTTATTTAATCTACTTGCAAAAACACTGAACGTGGTCCCAGCCTGATCACCCACAGCTGTCCCTCAGGCTCTGCATCCACTTCCTCGGTTCCGAGTTGGGAAAACCAATATCTGCTCCTTTAGTAAAATACTTTCTCACTCGTTCTGTGGCATAGGCAGATAACTGCTCACAATGGGGCAGAAAAAGGATTTAGCAAAATAAACATATTTAACAATATTTGAAACATTTATGCAGTTTGAGTGCCTATTATATGTTAGGCTTTATTATAAGAGCTTAGATAGATTTTTTTTTTAAGGGTCGACCTTCCCCCAACTAACGGGGATAAATCCAGGAAAGCAGATAATTGGCACACTAATGATCTGAGACGTGCCACGACTATATATGGCCTTCTGATGTGCCCATCTCTTAAAGGCTTGTCACTTTGTCCCAGAGTCCCCATAGCTGTAAGCCCTTCGAGAGAATAGTCTGTGGGTTACCCCAGGTACCTATTTTTTACACAGGAATGACTTGTTGGGACAAGCCATTGCCACATGGGCAGGGTCTTCCCAGTCTCAGCTTGGATATTTTTGTTCATAGTTGTATCAGTTAACATGCTTTTGGGAAAACCTGGGTTTTTTGTTTGTTTTTGGTTTTAGATAAATTTGGCTGCGCCGGGCCTTAGTTGTGGCATGTGGGATCTTTAGTTGCAACATGTGGGATCTAGTTCCCTGAGCAGGGATCGAACCCGGGCCCCCTGCATTAGGAGCGCGGAGTCTTAACCACTGGACTGCCAGGGAAATCCTGGGAAAACTTGGGTTTCATCAGGAAAGAGTAAAGGGTCCTGGGTAGATAATATGGGTTAATTGTGTCCTCCCAGAAAAGATATGTTGAAGTCCTACCCGCCCTCCTCCCCCTTCCCTCTACCTCAGAATGTGACCTTATTTAGAAAGAGGGTCCTTGCAGATGGAATTAGTTAAGATGAGGACATACTGGCGTTAGGTGGGCCCTAATCCAGTATGACTGGTGTCCTCAAAAGAAGAGGAGAGCGCCATGTGAGGGCAGAGACACACAGGGAGATGCCACGTGATGACTAGGAGCCACTGGAGTGATGACGTCTGCTGTGAGCCAGCAAATCTCGAGAAGCTGGGAGAGGCGAGCAAAGACCCTCCCCTACATGTTTCAGAGGGAGTGTGGCCCTACTGACGCCTTGATTTGGGCTTTGTTTTGTTTTGTTTTGGCCGTGCTGCACAGCTTGCGGGATCTTAGTTCCCCGACCAGGGATCGAACCTGGGCCCTCCGCGGTGGAAGCATGGAGTCCTAACCACTGGACCGCCGGGGAAGTCCCTCTGTTGTTTTAAGCCACCTGTTTTGTGGTAATTTGCTACGGCAGCTCTAGGAAACTAAACGGTAGGCAACCAATAACTTCCCGTATTCAGCAAGTAATGAAATGTGCTCTAAAGTGGGGACAGAATTGAAATTAAAATGTCCATCTGAGGGAGCTCTAGAGCCTTTGCTTCCTCGTTCCTATTTTGACCTCTAACCTGCATGATGGACAAATAATAGCTGTTTTCAAGGGGTGAGTCTCTTAATCACCTTTCAAAGTGATTTTGCTTATTTTCAGTTTCTGTTCTATTGAAATGTGGATTCAGACCCCGAATGCCTTTATCGCACTGAAGGCTTTTGACCTGAGGGTTTGGTTAAAAGTGCAGGATGCTGAGGGTGACAAATGCTGACTGACCCGCTAACCCACTGCGACTGTCCTAGTCAGGGCTGGGCACTGGGGCAGTGTGATTGATGACAGCCTTAATGAAGAGGGCTCACCCACGCTGCCTGCAGCTTTTGACAATGGGGTATTCCCAGGGGACAGGAATAGCTTTTTTGGTATTTTTTCAGGGGACAGGAAGCCACCAATCTGCTGTTCTCTGGAAATTACTATCTGAACTGACAGCATAGACATTTCCTCAATCTGTCCAGTACTTCACGCCAAGCCTCTGAGGTATTCGATTTTCTTAGCCATTCGCTTCTTCTTGAAACTCTGGTGGCTCTCAGTGTGGTTCCCCGGTCAACAACAGCAGCAGCACTTGAGAACTTGTTAGAACTGCATATTTTCAGGCCCGGACCCAGACCTGCTGGATCAGAAACTCTGCAGGGGTTGGGGAGGTACCCAGCAAGATGAGGTTGAACAGGCCATTGAGGTGATTCTGATGCCCCCTAATGTCTGAGAACCAGAGCTTGAATCTACTGGCATCTGCTCAATGCCTTGTCTTAAGGCACTTACCTGCCTTTCTAGCTGCTTCTTTACTGTGTCCCATCCTGGCTCACTCTTCCTGTATCCCCCTGCTAGTGTGTGTGTGCGTGTGCGTGCATGTGTGTGTGTGTGTATGCATTCATGCACACGTTCAGACATCCAGGAAAGGGTCTCCTATGGTCAGTTTGGCAGAAGGATCTAGACAAGTCTGAAGCTCTGTTGGGATGTTGTTAAGCCCCTTCAGGTTGTAAGGAGCAAAGACGCTTTCAGGTTTTTTTCAGGTGGCAGCATTTATTGTAAAGACCATGATAATGAGCATCTCCTACTACAATCAGGGGGGGAAAAGCTATGTAAAGCTATATGAAGCTATTTCTATGAGAGAGTGACAGAGACAGAGAGAATGAATGAGTGAAGTGAAGCAATGGGAAGTAGGAAAGACGGGAAGTCATCTCAGCATCTAGGCTCCCTGGAGTCTTGGCATGTTCTTCACGACAAGCAGGAGCTCCCAGCCGCTCCAGCTGCCCGGCACGGGGTGTCCTTTGCTGCTGGCTCTGTAGGAACTCCACTCCTGATGACAGGGCTTTGCTACATCTCTGCTTCTTCTGTGACTCTTTCTCCTTCTCTTCAATGCCACTGCCTACCCCTAGGCGTGATCGCCATGAGGCATCTGCAAATTGGCTTTTCTTGTTTTCTTTCAGTTCTGGCTGCGCATACCATGTTCCTCTCTGTCTCACACTAAAAGAGCCCACAGAGAGGGACTACTGGGTCTCCAGGGTCACTGTGTCAGTAGAGAGACCCCCAGCTTTGGGTGGAGGCTTGCTGTGGCCGGCCTCGAGGTGTAGCTCTTGCTGGAGTGCCTGTCCCTGGCTGGTCAGCTGTGACCAGGACACATGGAGGTGCAGGCGAGAAAGTGCTTGGTGTTGGGGGGTTCGCAAGGGGGTTGTAGGTGTGATTAGGTGCTCAGGTGACGTCAGACCCCTCGCTGGGTTAGAAGAGAGGTCTCGGAGGAAGATAGATCTAGAAGGCATGACCGAGTAAGTGGGTGGTAGTTAGAGTCTCCTGTGTGGTAACATTGCCCAAGGAAGGTGCTGTAGAAGGGAGCCTAGAATCCACTGGGGAGGGGATGGTGGAGGGCCATTAACATACGGGAACCAGCATTTGTTGAGTGCCTACTATTTGCCAGGCCCTATGCTTTGATGCTTTACATAAATTACCATATTTATTCTTTAAAATAATCTGTGACCTGTGTATCAACATCATTATTCCCCAATTTACAGATGAGAAGGCTGACCAAGGCTCACAAAGATTACGGTCACCAGGCTTGTAACTGACAGAGCTGAGACTTCAAAGCAGTTTTGTCCAACTCCAACATGCTAGCTCTTGCTACCGTATATTCAAAAGGAATGGTCTGAAACATGGTAGGTATCAGGGAGAAGCAATTAAGAGAGAAAAGGTCTGAATGATGACTTTTGGACGGTTAGGAATTTATCAATGAAATTTCTGATTGCAATGAATCAAGAAGACAAACAGAGGAGACAGTGCGAGTCAGCTGTGAAGGGTGAGAAGCATGGAAAGGCTTGTGCTGTGCTGTTTCCTGCTTTACTGTTCGAAGGGTCCAGTCGGAAGAGAAACCACACCAGTAATTTGAACAGGGAAAATTTAGCATAGAGATGACTAAATTGGTAAGAGAGAATTAACTGTAAAGAGAACTCTGAAGACACAGGAATCACAGCTGTAGGGAGAAAGCACTACCTCTAGAGCAGAGGCAGATTATCCAAGGAAGACATACAGGTTAAGAACTTATTGGGGAGGGTATGACCGAGGCCACTGGATGGGGTAGCATTTTGCTGGGGTGCTTGGGTCCCCCTGGCAAAGCAGTTGGGATGCTGGTGAAATACCCTGGGAGGCTACCTGCTGGAGTGACAGTGAAACTTCTCAGACTCTGTGTGTGTCACTGGGTCTCCCGCTGGCCCCACTGGCTTTTACGCTGTAGCAACAAGAAAAAAGACACTGAAACTAGGGGAAAAAAAGTCCCTTTCACCTGCAGTGTCCTTCCCGTCCCTGCTACTGATAAAACTTACCATTGGGACAGGAGGCAAAGGAGACATGTTTACAGGGTTCCAGCTCCAGTGTCACAGGGCAGGGCAAAGTAAGGTGGATTTGGAGCCCTGAGGCAATAAATCGATAGCTGGCACAAATGGGATATACTGCAATGGAAGAACCAGTGAAGTCACATATTTATACGAATGAAAGTTCATTCATGTTAGAGCTCCAGTGGTAACACTCTATGGAGAGCTCTCAAACCATCTGTAGTCCTGTCCCTTCACTCAAGTTCTCCTCCAGTCTGGAAGCTGCCACCACTTTCTCTGATGAAAGTTCACATCCATATGTTTGGAATTCAGGTACCAGAATTTAGCTAATTCCACTAGTATCATCTGTATATGTAAGACCCTTCTCTTATTTTTTTCTTAATTTCCAAACCTCGCTCCCATTCCCACTTTACTCCATCCTCCTGTAATATGTTTGGTGTATGTCCTTGAATATGTCCATATGTACATAATTCTGAAAAATACAGGCATATACTTACATATACATATATATATATACACATACATCCCTACATATGTACATACATACAGTATTGGGCTATGGGTCTTATTCTCTTTTCATTTTTCTCTCCTCCACAGCATGACCTACCCATGCAGCTATACGTACCTCTTGTTCATTACTAACTGCTGTCTGCCCTTCCCTTTGATATTACTAGGTTGTCGCCAACAACCTGCTCCCACAAACTGCTGGGATGAGCATCCTTATCTACCTCCTCTTACGGACCTGGGTAAACTTCCTGAGTTGCACCCAGGCATGGGATTGCTGGGTCATGGGGTGTACACATAGGAATTTTACTGAGTTCTGCTGAGCTGCTCTCGGGAAGATAGCATAGTCTACACTCCCATCTGCATTGCATGCTAATTTCCATCTCCCTACACCATTCTCAGCAATTGCTATCATCTGACTTTCTAATTTTTCCTATGTTGTGGGTGTAAAGGGGAATCTCGTTTTACATAATATGCATTTCTCTAACTGTGAATCCTTTGTCAGTGTCTGACCTCATCCTGTACCTGCTGCCTCCACACGTGTTCTGGGCTCATCACCTGACATGCGGATTACTATACTATCTCTTCCCCATCTCGTCCATCCTGTACACAGCCACACATTAAACTCCCTAAAGTACAGGTTCTTAAAAAAATGTTTAATGATTTTTATTTTGTTTAAAGGTGTGTATCAGTTTGTATTAGTGCAATGATGCAGCACAGCAGAGCCTTCCAAAACTCAGGGGTGTCACACGATGGGTACTTATTACTGGCAAGCGTTTATGTGTCTGCTGAGGTTCAGCCAGTCTGGACTGGGCTGGGGGCTCTGCTCTCTGCTGGGGCAGCTTTGTTTCTACTGCAGGTCTGTGGGGAAGCTCTGTTCCACAGGTCCTTCCTCCCCCTCCTCCTCTTCCTGGTGGGCTTTGCCAGGGTGTGCTCTTCTCACAATGATGCAGAAAGATGTGAGGCCTCACAAGGCCTAGAGCTGGAACTGATACACTGTCATCATTGGCCAAGCGCAAAGTCAAGGGACAAGGAGAGATACTCTACCTACTCTGAGCCTATGGAAAGGTGTAAATGTAGAGAGGGGGGAGAACTGGAGTCAACCCAATCCACTGCACAGAGAGTCAAGTCTAGACTCTACTGCCTGGATTTCGGAGTCTTCCACTGTCTGGTCTCACTCCAACCGTCCAACCCAAGCCCCTCCCTTTGGGCTATTCATCTGGGACACATGAGTTCATGGACCTTGGGAATCTTATAGAAACCAAACAAGACTGGGCAATTCCAGACAGCAAACTATATTCCAACTGCAGGCCAAACTTAGCCTGCCCCCTGCTTCTTTCCCACCACACACAAAAAAGGGGGGAATTTTATGGGCCCACTTGCTATTGGTAGGTTTTACAAAATAAACAGATGTTAAACAATTTTTCCTCTAGGAAATAAACTAAGCCAGAGATCTTCTTTATGGTTTTGGTTTTTTTTTTTTTTTGTAGTTCTTTGGGGAAAAAGAAATCTCAAGGAATTATTTTCTCAATAAACAGTAGCAACAGTTTATTTTTGTCGGATTGACTTAAATCCTCCCCCACTTTCTTTTTTTGGATTGAGAAATTGACTACAGAAATGAGAAAGAGATCATTTTTTATTCTTTTTGTGTGTGTGGTTTCTCTGGCTGGAAAAGAAAAGCTCTGCATTCTTTCTGTATTCGGTGCACTTCAAAGTTATAAAAATTTAGATAAAGTACATCAAGGTTATGGTTGTTCTAGATTTCAGTCTATTTATAACTTCCTCATATTTCACATTCGTTTGACCTCAGGTTAAAGAAATGCTTTTGAAAAGAATAACGATTTGATCCTAGCAATGGATGTAGCAAAAATACTGGGGTCAATAAGTTAAATTAAAAGGCTTAAAATAAAAAAAGAAGAAGAAAAAGAAGAAGCAAAAACTAGATTTTGCGAACTTTAAGCTTAGGATTGCATGACAATAGGAGAATTTCCTAGCTGTGTTCCTATAAAAATTTTATGGTGTGAAAAATATTTTTCAAAGTTTACCAGAGTAAAAAAATTTGAATTAGAAGGAAGTAATTTTCTAATACTCTGAACTCATTTTCACAGCTTACATATGGTCTCTCCCTGGATTTGTCTTTAGTATTTTTATATATGTATTTTGTTTGATTTCTTTTCCACGAAAGTCTGAGTATCTCCATGTGGGTTGGAGTGTTACAATATTACCTAAAATATATGTTTCAGTGATTTACTGAGAGGAAAATCACAAGTTTTAAAACAGAATGTATATGTGATGTTATTTTTAAGATACATGTGTATGTGTGTGTGTGTCTATCTATATATGTTAATTATCTATCCATCTCTGGAGAGAGAAAAAGAGATACACACACACACGCACACACACACAGAGAAAAATGCATAAGAACATGTCTATAAGGAAGCCATCAGAATATTAACAATTACCTTGGGATGTTAACTTTCTCCCTATGCCCCTATTGATTTATTTCCATAGGTTTCAATTTGTCTATAATGAACATATACTGAATACTAAATGGGATTTTAAAAAGAGAGACAGAGAGACATTTAACAGTTGGGCCTTTTCAACTTCTGGAATCCTAAAACTCCTCTAATTTTGAGAAAACTAATGACAAAACCTTCAGAAGGGGCCTTGTTTGAAGGCTGGAAATCCTATGGCTAGCTGTATTGTTTCATTAGGCAGAAAATTAGAATGAAGAATATTACAGATGGGATAGGATGAGTTTGGATACCAACGATTGCGTTCTTCACCAGGCAGGTCCTCATGGATCCCTAGACTAGTATGCTAAGTGCAGAAGTATAGGTGCCTCCCCCTCCAAAAAAAAGTATAGGTGCCCAGAGTTCCCTCCGGGTCTGGGCTAGTGTTATCAGTTTCAGGTGCAACTTACATAGGAAAATAGTCATAAGATCAAAGGTCAGGCAGACCTTGCTAAGTGAGATATTAACTTATGCTTAGAAAATTTTTCTTATGCAGCAATACTTTAAAAAATAACCACCTTCACTGAGATGTTATGGGTAAGATTAAATACTGACAATATGCATAGGTTTAGAATTTGGCAGATGACATTTTACTTATAAATCAAAAGGAATGACAAAGCTAATTTAAATTACTCTCTATTTGGGTTTCCAATTGTAGTTAGCTAAAATTTAGATATCTGAGAACATTTCACTGGAGAAATGATGATAGTTTATGAACAAGGCAATCCCACAACTGGTTTTGAGAATCTACAGTGTGTTAGCTACTGTACCTGTTGCAAGGAATACAGAGACAAATGAAGAGAGTTCAGCTTGTCACACGTACAAATTCAAGACTTGCTTTGTCCTTTTAAATAATTCTCAGAACTACAGATAAAAACGAGGAAGAATGATTAGTGAATGTCAGCCACAAGAATAGGCTCTTTGGTTACATGGACCATTTTGCCCTGGATCAAGGCCGTTTATGCCATGGTGAGCTGGGGTGCAAAGGTTTAGCAAATGGGGATTAGGAAACTGTTAGAGCAATTACATCCCATAAAGTCCCAAATGCCCAGTTTATCAGGATGAATCCAAGTTTGGTTCCTGTTGCCAAAAGAAAAGAAAAAAAAAAACCGACGCACATGTTACTTACAAGCAAACCTTAAGGCATACCATCTATTATCAGCAATAAACAGATTTGATTCTTTTGTAAACGAGACTGTCAGGGCCCAGGGGATTTGTCAGCGTCTGGATAATCCTCAAATCACCTGCCTGCCCTATCAGGGATATTAGGAAATTGTCAGTAATAAGGCTGGTTAGCAATCTTCTTGTCTGGTGCATTAAAGATTATTCCACCAAAGCCAGAGGGTCTTAACCAACCAGCTTTCATTATATGTTTCAACGTTACACATTTTATCAAGTCTCCTGTCCATAGAGGCTGTGAAGACTCTGTCAGCTGTGCAAGTCCCTGGGCCCTCACTCCGGGAAACAGGCTGGGACTTTGGGAGTTTTTAATCCAATATGGGATATGAAACAGACACAGAGCTCAGTGGCCACAAAGATGCTAAAATGCATATGGTATCCCACTGTCCACATACAAACACAGTGCAGGGAGCTCTGCATCAGGTTGAGTTAGGGACCCAGGTCTAGCTGGGTGAGACTGTGGTTTCTCTTTTCTTCTTTTTGCCTTGTTGTTCATATGATTTAAATTTAGTGTTTTGAATAAATAATACATATACATGATTCAAAAGTTTTAAAATTGCAAAAGGGATACAGTGAAAACCTTTCCCTTCCCGTTCTCCATTTGCCTTGTTCCCGCCTTCTCCAACAGGTAACCCCTGTCATTAGCAGCATTATTTTATCCTTTCAGAGTTTTTAAATAATTGACTATATGAAAATATGAAACATTTTTATTTTACTCTTCTTTTTACACAAAAGATAGAATATAATACAATTGTTCTGTGCCTTGTCTTTTTTCACTAGCAATGTCTTCTATTATACATAACAAAATAGTTTCTATATTAGTACATTATATTAGTAAAAAGAATAAGGAAATAAACTATTAAGGAAATAATTTATTTCCTTATTCTTTTTATGGTTGCATACTTTTCTGTTGTTTCATGTACCATACTTTAAAAAATCGGTTCCCTGGTGATGAACATTTAGATTTTTTTCCCCAATATTTTGTGATAACAAACCGTGATATAGGGAATAGCCTTGCACATTAGTTCTTTCACGTTATTACTATTTACTTTTTTTTTTTTTTAACATCTTTACTGTTTACTTTTCACAGGGCTACCTGGTAGTGGCCAAGACATGGGCCTCTCTCCTTGGCTCCATACGTTAATAACCAAAATTCCTAATAGATTCTTTTTTTTTTAAATTGAAGTATAGTTGGTTTACAATGTTGGTTTAGTTTCAGGTATACAGCAAAGTGATTCAGTTTTATATATATATATATATATATATATATTCTTTTTCAGATTCTTTTCCCTTATTGGTTATTGCAAAATATTGAGTATAGTTCCCTGTGCTATACAGTAGGTCCTTTTTGGTTATCTATTTTATATATAGTAGTGTGTATATGTTAATTCCAAACTCCTAATTTATCTCCCCACCATTCCCTTTTGGTAACCATACATTTGTTTTCTATGTCTGTGGGTCTGTTTCTGTTTTGTAAACAAGTTCATTTGTATCATTTTTTTAGATTCCACATATAAGCGATATCATGATATTTGGCTTTCTCTGTCTGGCTTACTTCACTTGGTATGATAATCTCTAGGTCCATCCACGCTGTGGCAAATGGCATTATTTCATTCTTTTTATGGCTGAGTAATATTCCATTGTATGTATGTACCACATCTTCTTTATCCATTCCTCTGTCGACGGACATTTAGGTTGCTTCCATGTCTTGGCTATTGTGAATAGTGCTGCAACAAACATAGGGGTGCATATATCTTTTCGAATTATAGTTTTCTCCGGATATCCCACTCCAGCAGTGGGATTGCTGGACCTAATAGATTCTTATAGTAGGCAAATATCTCTTTTATTTCCTCAATGCGTAATTTGTGAAGAGACAGGCAAGGGATCATTTTGAAGCCTGTCTGTAACTCCTGTGCCACCCGCATTCTCTTATCTTCATGTGACTCCTTCATTTCCTCCCATCACTCAAAACTAACAACCTGGGACTGCTTGCTTTTTTTTTTTCTTCTTCTTCTTAATCTCATCATTTTCAGCTGCATTTGAATTGCTATCATTTGTTTTTTCTCAGAGGTAGGGCAAAGTGGTGCTGAAGGATTTCTTACCTCTTCTTAGCAAGTCAACTTCCCAGCCATTCGCTCAACAAGTATTTATTTAGCATCTACTGTGTCTCAGGCATCATTTTAGGCATTGAAAATACAGTAGCAAACAAAGTAAACTCAGTTCCCACCCTCACGGGGCTTACATTCTAATGGAAAGCAACACACCATAAACAAATGAATGACAGAAATGGCAGGCAATAAGCAAATAAGTGTGTAATGTGACTTCAGGCAGTGGTAAGTGCTTGGTGTCTCTATTTAATCAGTTCAGGGGTGGAGAGTCCTTTTCAAAGGACATACAGAAAAAGGATTCCAATTCTGGCTTGAAAAATTACTTAAGCTGCTCTCTGTAGAAACTTTCAGTCAAGGAGGTTCTGGACAGAGCAAAAGTTTGTTGATTCTGTCTGACACTAACAGAGACGTTTGTGGTCATTTGAACCAATAGTGTCACTTTGGACTTGGAACTGGCGTTAAAAGCACTCTTTAAGAGCCAGTTTGTCTGTGGAGGTGTGCTTGGGAAGGTTTTCTTTTTACCAGGTGTGTTACCGGAAGTGGGGTCCGGCTGCTCGCCACTCAAAAGCCAATAAAGAGGCTTCCCTGGTGGCGCAGCGGTTGAGAACCTGCCTGCCAATGCAGGGGACACGGGTTCGAGCCCTGGTCTGGGAAGATCCCACATGCTGCGGAGCAACTAGGCCCGTGAGCCACAACTACTGAGCCTGCGCGTCTGGAGCATGTGCTCCACAGCAAGAGAGGCCGCGATAGTGAGAGGCCCGCGCACCGCGATGAAGAGAGGCCCCCGCTTGCCACAAATAGAGAAAGCCCTCGCACAGAAACGAAGACCCAACACAGCAAAAATAAATAAATTAATTAATTAATTAAAAAAAAAAAAAAAAAAAAAAAAAAAAGCCAATAAAGAGGCAATGTTGGTGGAAAGGAAAGTTTGCTGTATTTCAGAGGCCGGCAACGGGTGCGAGGGGGTGTGTGGACACCTGTCCAAAGGCCGACTCCCCTTCACTGACAACCAGTGGGCAAGAGCTTTTATAGATGGAGGGAGGAGACTACATGTAGAAACAGCACAGTCAGCTCTGACGGTCACCTTGTAATTGGTCATGTGGTGGTCTGACTGGCGTCATGTTGATTGTTTTAAGTACAGTTAATCTTCCTTTCCAGGGTCAGTTTTTTCCCATTTCCTTGAGGCCAGTTCTCGGAATTGTGGCAGCTTATGTCATGGCTACAGTCTGGTCATCATGTAGTTAACTTCTTCCACCTGGTGAGGGTTTCAGTATCTATAAAACAGGTCCTTGACTATGCTAATGAGTAAACTATTAGTATTCAGTCTTGTTGAACTGTTTTCCTTTGTGTCTGCATTTTCTTACTTCTCTGATTAAACTTATTTGGCTAAAGTTTTTCCATAGACAAAGGCAGGTGGAGGACATGAGGGGGAAGGACCACAGGGTCCTGCTCCGTTTCAAGTATATTCATTTCTTGTTGCTGCTGTATTAAATGACCACAACCTTGGTGGCTTAAAACAACACAGCTTTATTATCTTAGGGTTCTGGAGGTCACAAGTCCAAAATAGCTCTCATGGGGATAAAATCAAGGTGTCGGCAAGGCTCTGTCCCTCCTGGAGGCCGGAGGGGAGAAGCTGTTTCCTCGCCGTGTCCAGCTTCTAGAGGCTGCTTACATTCCTTGCCTTGTGGCCTCTCATCACTCTGACCTTGAGTCCATGTCACATCTTGTTCTGACTCTGATCCTCTTGCTTCCCCGTCCCAAGGACCCTGTGATTACATTGGGCCCACCCACATAATCCAGGATAATCTCCCCATCTCAAGATCCATAATTTCATCAAAACTGCAAAATAACATATTCACAGGTTCTGGAAATTAGCATGCAGACATCTTGAGGGCTATTATTCACCCCACCATGTAGGCAATTAAGAAACAGCAACTGAAGATAACTTTTAACATATAAAGTGAATTAAAATAACAGGGAAAATTATGTAAAGCAGCAGCCCCCAACCTTTTTGACACCAGGGACCAGTTTCGTGGAAGACAATTTTTCCATGGAGGGGTGGTGGCAGGGTGATGGTTTTGGGATGATTCAAGCGCATTACATTTATTGTGCACTTTATTTCTATCATTATTACATTGTACTATATAATGAAATAATTATACAACTCACCATAATGCTGACAGGAGGCGGAGCTCAGGTGGTAATGCAAGTGATGGGGAGCAGCTGTAAATACAGATGAAGCTTCGTTTGCTGGCCTGCCGCTCACCTCCTGCTGTGCGGCCCAGTTCCTAACAGGCCACAGACCATTACAGGTCTGTGGCCCAGGGGTTGGAGACTCCCTGATGTAAAGGATAATCTTGGCAGAGGATGCCTCAAGATTCAACACTTTGAGTTGGACAAATTAATTCTAAACATCTGCCCTGTGCCAGGATATGTTCCAGGGGCTTGGGATACACCAGTGAACAAAACAGGCAAAAATCCCTGTTCTCATAGGGCTTACATTCAACAAAGACATTACAAATAAGCCTATTATCTAGTAATTTAGAAGTGGATAAGTGCTTTGTAAAAAAGAAAGTGGATCAGGGGAAGGGTTGGGAGAGTCCCCAGAGAGTGTGTGGGAAGCGGGGTGGGGGCGGGGGGGTGGGGAGAACCTGCCTATGACACTAGGCGGCACTGCAGCACAGTTTTGGAGGCTGAGATTAGAAAAGGATCTTATACAATCAGCATTTGAGAGCCAGAAGGAATTTTAGAGGTCAGCTAGTCTAACTTCCTCAGTTTATAGAGAGAAAGCTAAGGCTCAGAAGGTCCACAATGTGGTCTCTAGTTATTTTGCATTTGGCCTAAATTTGAGAGACAGTCTCCTTTCTCCCCAAGAAAGCCAGACATAGTCATCACCTTATCAAAGGCAGCGCCTGCCAGGAGGTAAGGCTGGGAGGGTTTTGTATCAGAGCAGCAGGAGGGATGGATGATTTCAGAGTGTAGTTCCATCTATGCCACTGTTGAAAAATTATTCCACAGAACTTCTAATATTCCTCTTTCTAAGTGCAACATTCTGAAGTCTTGAATCAGTGACACTGGCCCTCCAGCCTTTGAGACGCAACTTTGGCGAAAATAACCTACATCAGCCAGACACCAAAAGGAAGGGGAAAATGAATTATGATAAAGAGGCTTTGGTGTTTGTAACAAAAGAATAATGCAGCTTCATTTTCCTAACTGTTATGGCTTTAAATGGTTATTTAAGTTATTTAAGCTTAAAATGGTTATAGTAAACCATGGTTTGATCAGATATTTTTATCCACTATCTCCTTGGGTGTGACTATTTTCCAAAACTGTAGTTGTAGTTGAGCCAGTATGAAAATTCAATATTTCGACGGTTAACGGTGAGAGTTATTCGAGTCTCATGACATAACACCACGTGGTAACAATGTAACGTGTTTCCACTCAGGAGACCTGTATGTTGTAGGGCAACATTGGTTGAGACTTGGGCATTCCTGTGGTTTACAATCTGGAGCAGTGTTCTCTCTGCTTGCTCTGCTTTTCTCCTAACACTCTCAGGCTCACTCTCCACGTCCCGGGAGCTATCCCGTCTCTGCAGAGCCTCCTGGTTTCCCTGCCCCTGTCACATACAGGGAATTGCAGCATCCTTTCTATTTCCATATCCCTTTTCTCCATATCACCAGCAGACCTCAGAACCCACCCATTTTTCCCACTTACACCTGTCTACCTCTTTCATGGATAGCTTCTTTTCAAAATCTCCTTTTTAAAAAATTAAAAATAGAACTACACATGACCCAGCAATTCCACTCCTGTTTGCATTTTCTTATGCAAAGAAAATGAAAACCCTAATTAGAAAAGATATATGCAACCCAATGTTCATAGCAGCATTATTCACAATAGCCAAGATATGGACGCAACCTCAGCGTCCATCAACAGGTGAATGGATAAAGATGTGGTATATACATACAATGGAATATTACTCAGCTATAAAAAAAAAAAGAATAAAAAATTGCCATTTGCAACAACACGGATGGACCTGGAGGGTATTATGCTTAGTGAAGTAAGTCAGAGAAAGACAAGTAAATACTAGATGTTTTCACTTATGTGTGGAATCTAAAAAATAAAACATGAATGAATATAAGAAAACAGAAACAGACTCATGGACACAGAGAACAAACTAGTGGTTACCAATGGGGAGAGGGAAGGGGGGAGGGGCAAGATAAGGGGATTATGAGGTATAAACTACTAGGTATAAAATAAATAACATACAAGGATGTAATGTATGGCACAGGGAATATAACCAATATTTTATAATAACTTTAAATGGAGTGTAGTATATAAAAATATTGAATTACTATGGTATACACCTGAAACTAACATAATATTATAAATCAACTATACTTCCATTTAAAAATAAATAAATAAAAGTAAATAAGTAAATAAAATCTTTTTTCTTATTTGGTAAAATATGAACATCATAAAATTCACCATTTTAACCATATTAAGTGTACAGCTCAGTGGCATTAAGTACATTCACACTGTTGTGCAACCATCACCACCATCCATTCCCAGAACTGTTTTCATCTTTCAAAACTGAACTCCGTACCCATTAGACACTAACTCCCTATTTCCCCTCCCTCCAGCCCCTGGCAACCCCCATTCTCCTTTATGTCTCTATGAATTTGACTACTCTAGGAAACTGATATAAGTGAAATTTTACAGCATCTGTCCTTTTGTGACTTGCTTATTTCACTTAGCATGATGTCCTCAAGGTCCATCCATGTTGTAGCACGTGCCTGAATTTCATTCAGATTAGGTTCTTGAGGTCAGGAATCATGTCGATAAATGTTTGAGTTGAAAAAAATGGGTGGATGTAAAGGTAAAGTAATGAGATCTGTAGATAATCTCAAAAGAGAGGAAGTTAACACTGACTGCCCCGTGTCAGCAGGGTGAGCGCACGTGACCTGCTGCTTCACCTCCACCTTCCAGAGCTCATGCAAATGTCTCTTGTGAATAACCCCAACCCAGTACCACACAGGCAAGGAAATTCTGGGAGAAGTGGTCCTAGCCGAGCTGGGCCGACACTGCGAAAGCCACCACAATGTTATTAGAGTGTAGTCCAGACAGGAGAGAGCTTCCGTGTTGGCCAGATACAGATAAGAACCAAACTCTCTCTTTACAATTTTACATTTCTGATAACTGGAAGAATTTTCCACAGATGGTCTCTGGCTCCATGCCTTTCAAACTTTGTTTCTCTTCTACTACTCACACTTCTGGTGCCAGGTGCCCCAGGGGCACATCCTTATTGGGGTATGACCTCTGACCTTTGCATCTTTATGCTGGTGAGTCAGCACAGTGGATAGCAGAATTTCTGAAAGCCATTCCTAAACCAGGACTGCTAGTAATAACCAAACATGGAAATGATTGCAAATCACATAAATGTATTCTATTAAATCTAAACCAAATATATCCCAGCTCAGCTTCTCCTTGGCCAGACTCCCAAAATACCTGCAGCCACTCCAACGGCACCCAACACAAAGGAAGCCCAAGAGAGGAACAGTTGAAGCAGATGAAGAAAGTGTCTTAACCAATGGTAGTTAAAATATTTTACTTTGGTACAGTTTACAAAAAAAAACGCCCTTGTGAACACATTGGTGGGGACTTGGAGGGGACCAGTGCAAGTCAGTGGCCCTGAGGCTTAACTGGCTTTGGGTAAATTTGCATCTTGCTCTTTCTATGCAAGGTATTATTTGAATTGATTTTTGTTTTAATTTTTTTTTTAATAAATTTATTTTATTTTTGGCTGCGTTGGGTTGTTGCTGGGTGCGGGCTTTCTCTAGTTGCGGTGAGCGGGGGCTACTCTTTGTTGTGGTGCAGGGGCTTCTCATGGCGGTGGCTTCTCTTGTTGTGGAGCACGGGCTCTAGGCGTGCAGGCTTCATTAGTTGTGGCACGCGGGCTCAGTAGTTGTGGCGCATGGGCTTAGTTGCTCCATGGCATGTGGGATCATCCCGGACCAGGGCTCAAACCCGTGTCCTCTGCATTGGCAGGCGGATTCTTTTTTTTTTTTTAACACCCTTATTGGAGTATAATTGCTTTACAATGGTGTGTTAGTTTCTGCTTTATAACAAAGTGAATCAGTTATACATATACATATATCCCCATATCTCCTCCCTCTTGCGTCTCCCTCCCACCCTCCCTATCCTACCCCTCTAGGTGGTCACACAGCACCGAGCTGATCTCCCTGTGCTATGTGGCTGCTTCCCACTAGCTATTGGTTTTACATTTGGTCGTGTATATATGTCCATGCCACTCTCTCACTTTGTCCCAGCTTACCCTTCCCCCTCCCCATGTCTTCAAGTCCATTCTCTACGTCTGTGTCTTTATTACCATCCTGCCCCTAGGTTCTTCATGACCATTTTTTTTTTTTGATTCCATATATATGGGTTAGCATACGGTATTTGTTTTTCTCTTTCTGACTTACTTCACTCTGTATGACAGACTCTAGGTCCATCCACCTCACTACAAATAACTCAGTTTCGTTTCTTTTTATGGCTGAGTAATATTCCATTGTATATGTGTGCCACATCTTCTTTATCCATTCATCTGTCGATGGACACTTAGGTTGCTTCCATGTCCTGGCAGGCGGATTCTTAACCACTGTGCCACCGGGGAAGCCCAAAAAATAAAAATAAAAATAAACTTTAAAAAGAAAACAGAAACACAGCAGTCCTGATGAGAATGGGCACAGCTGCAATTTCTTCAAGCAGAATCTGAAAGAAATTGAATCATTTAGCAAATAAGTCATTGGAGGTTGTATTTTTACCTAAAAAGCCATAAGGACCAGGGCATTTTTAGTAAGGATAACAACTCATATGGCAGTTCTCAGAATTATAATGAGGCTAGAGGAACATTTTCATCTTATATTTATTAAATACCTACAGGTTACAAGTCATTGAGCCAGGTGCTGTGGGCACACAGCAATGACAAGATATACTGGGTCCCTGCTCTCAAAGAGCTCACATTCTATTCCTATAGATGGTGTTTCTAGACCAGAGCACTAGCAGCCTTTCTATGAGTGGGATTGCCCGAACATCCCTAGCCCTGCACCCTAAATGACAATAATGCACTCTGAAAGCCCACCTGATTATGGGCAGTAGTTCCCTCCCACCTTGAGAACCACCAGGGGAAAGGCAACAATAAGAAAGTAAATTCACAAATTGATAAATAAACATTGTGATGAGGGCTGTGAGGGAAATGATCAGGTTGCTGTGCCAGTGAAATAGACCAGGGGGATGCTCTAGTTTGGGTTGTCAGCTCAGGCTCTTTGAGCAGGTGGCAGGTAGGGTAAATGTCCAGGAGGATGCGACAGTATAGCCATAAGCGTTCTGGGGATAGGAAACAGCATGTGCAAAGGCCCTGAAGTGGGAGGGGGCTTATCGCACTAAAAAAACAAAAAACAAAAACAAAAAAAAACCCACAGAAAGAAGATGGGTGGGGCTGAGAGAAGGCTGAAGGGACAGGCAGAGGTCAGACAGAGTAAGGACTTCAGGGTCATGGTGAAGAACTGGGGTTTTATTCTAAATGCTTCTGTCAAAGTTTCATAAATAACAGAAGTAAAACCAATGAATCCCCAAAGTAGTAACTGGTAAAAGTTTATTGTGCCCACATCAAAAAGACATTTTGCAAACTGGGAGCACTCAAACCAAAACATGGAACGAGGCTCGGGGATATATTGTTACAAAGCAGCTTATTTAGTGAGAGAGTAGTGACTGTTTATTCTTCACAGTGATTGGTTACAATACTAGAGTTTTCTTCAATATAGGGAATTGGTCAGTGGTTACCTTGGGAAATAGTTCAAGTTTTTGCTTGTGATTTCCAGAGGCATAAGCAAGAAATGACCTAGGTCAAGTTGTCTTGCAAAATAAGCTAAATTAGGCTTTGCTTGTATGGTGAAACAGATTTTGTCTGCTCAGGGAATTTTCAAGGTTGTTCTTCATTTGTTTTTCATTTTAACACTTCTCATTGGAAGTCACCAAAGATTTTTAAGAAAGGAATTGGTGTGATGATAATAATAATGAGAAGTAATTAACGTTACTGAGCACGTGCTCTGGGCCAGAAGATGTTTTAAGCTCTCGGTATATTAACACAACATATCCTTATGATAACCCTATGAGGTGAGTACTATTTAATAAGGTTTATTTATTTATTTATTTATTTATTTATTTTTGGCTGTGTTGGGTCTTCGTTTCTGTGCGAGGGCTTTCTCTAGTTGTGGCAAGCGGGGGCCACTCTTCATCGCGGTGCGCGGGCCTCTCACTATCGCGGCCTCTCTTGTTGCGGAGCACAGGCTCCAGACGCGCAGGCTCAGTAGTTGTGGCTCACGGGCCTAGTTGCTCCGTGGCATGTGGGATCTTCCCAGACCAGGGCTCGAACCCGTGTCCCCTGCATTGGCAGGCAGATTCTCAACCACTGCGCCACCAGGGAAGGGAAGCCCCCGAGGTGAGTACTATTTATATTCCCATCTTATAGGAGGAAACTGCAGCAGGGAGAGTTTAAGTCATTTGTCCAAAGTCGCACAGCTGGTAAGCTGTTTTAATACCTTAGCATTCTCCTGACTGTGAAGCCCGAGTTTTGACAGACTGGCAGGAAGGAGTTGGAGTGAAGCGTTGTGTTTGCTGCCCCGTGTCTTCAACAAGCATTTCTTTGGCCCAGAAAGCTGCCAGCAGCATCTATTCTGATCCTATTACAGTCATATATGTCCCATAATGGATTAACTGTTAACCGAGGCACGCACACGGTGAGAGTCACAATCTTTGTTAGGTATAGTATTTAAACAAAAACAGTAAAGAAATCCCTAGAAAATCTGGCCACGTCTGGCTGGGAAAATGCAAGGTCTCTCAAAACCCGCCCTAAAAACCCAGAAGCACGGGGAAGGGTTGGATTCAGTCACCCAAAAATCCACCCATTCGGACTCTCTGCTCTGCCTCGCGTTACAGCCTGGAAGTTCTGACAGCCGGAGGGGGCAGGTGCGCTAGAGCAGGGGGCGTGGCTTGCGGGGACGGGGCGGGGCGTGGAGACGGGCTCTAGGCGGGACGCGGCGGCGTGGGGGCGTGGCGACAGGGGCGGGACGAAGCGGAGACGGACATGGCGGGGGCGGGGCCCACGCGCAGACAAGATGGCGGTGCGTCTGCTGAGGAGGGCGGCGCGCGGAGCGGCGGCAGCGGCGCTGCCGAGGCTGTGAGTGCACGTCCCCAGTCCCCCGCCACCCGGCCAGGCTCGCCGTGGGTCGGTACCCGGCTCAGCGCCGCGCAGGCGCGGCCTTCTCGCCCACTGGCGGGAACTCCCGCCGGCCGGGAGCACCGTGCGCCTCCCGCGCGTGCGGGCTCGACCTCTGCCAAGGTCGCCGACGCCCCGCGAGGGTCACCCCACACTGTCCGTGCCTCCCTGTGGGAGGGCCCTTGCTTGAGCCGGGGAAATGGGTACAAGCGTTGGATCTCTGAGACCCAGAAAACAAAACTAGCGTCCCCACACGTGGAAACCGTGAACGTATGCGTGTTTTATAAAAGGGGGCCTGGAGTCAGCCTCTCAGAGGATGCTGAGAGGCTGCTGAGAGGCGGCTCGCCTCCGCTGTTGTTGGGCACAGCGGTTCCCAAACTGTCTGGTCTCAGGACCCCTTTACAGGCTGAGTAATTATTGAGGACCCCGAAGAGCTTTTGCTTGTATCTGTTGATTTTAACGGTATGAGGAATTAAAACAAAAATTTTAACTATTCATTTAAAAATAACAAATCCATTCAAATTTAAAGCAAATGACATCTATAATGAAAATAACTATTTAAAAAAAAGTGGCATGGTTTTATATGTTTGAAAATCTCTTCAGTTTAATTAAGGACCATTGGAGTCTCATATCAGCTGTCTTGGAGGAAGTTTGCCAGGAAATTCCAGGCTCATGCACAATCTATTTGGAAAAGGGAAGAGCTCGCAGACCCTCTCAAAGGGTCTCAGGGCACCCCGCCCCCACCCCCAGGTGTCCCCAGATCACACTTTGAGAACCGCTGGTTGAGACTTGCTTGTTTGCCAACTACATGCACATACCGTATCGCATTCTGTTCGCTGATCACCATGTGAAGAAGCTGGGTGAGTCGTTCATAAAGATGAGGAAACTGAGGCTAGGAGAGGCTAAGTGACTCTCAAAGCGGAGAATGGCAGAGTTGGGTTCAGAAACCAAGTCAGTGGCTCCTGGTCTGGAACTTTTTTTTTTTTATGGCTGTGTTGGGTCTTCGTTTCTGTGCGAGGGGGCTTTCTCCAGTTGCGGCAAGCGGGGGCCACTCTTCATCGCAGTAAGCGGGGGCCACTCTTCATCGCAGTGCGCGGGCCTCTCACTATCGCGGCCTCTGTTGTTGCGGAGCACAGGCTCCAGATGCGCAGGCTCAGTAATTGTGGCTCACGGGCCTAGTTGCTCCGCGGCATGTGGGATCCTCCCAGACCAGGGCTCGAACCCGTGTCCCCTGCATTGGCACATTCTCAACCACTGCGCCACCAGGGAAGCCCTGGTCTGGAACTTTTTTACATCTGCTTGCTCGGTGCTTCCTGACTCATCGGTGTCCCATACCAGGGCCCACCTGGTTTTATGCATCCCACCTTCCCATTTCCTACATCTGGGCCTGGTAATGTCCCTGGACACCGGAGCTCACCCCTGGAGCCAGAGGAGCCCCTGAAGGGGTCTACCCAGACCCTTCCAGAAAGTCCTTTCCTGGCCTGTGAAGGGGCCAGCTTCTGTGGCCTGTTCAACAATGGGTCAAGTGACCACACCCAGTCACCTACTTCTAAGGCTCTTGGGGCCCAGCTCATAATGTTCGTCATCTCCCTTAGCACACTGGCTCATTCTCAGCACGCCTGCACACCCCACCAAGGCCATGGCAGCAGGCTTTCATGCAGGGCCCTTCCCAGAGCCTACACCCCAAGTTAAATCCTGTGGGTCCTGGCGCCTTCAGCACACATGGGGATGGGAAAAGTAAATGTGCCCAAGGTCAACTTAGAAAAGTCTGCCTAGACATGCCTTAATTTCTATCCCAGTTACGTTGCACTTCAGCTTCAGGCCAGTGGACTGGCTTCTGTTGGCTTTTTTCTTCTGTTTTTAGAGTATCAGCAACATTGCTGATAGGCAGGTGCTGAAACCTCTTCCTGACCCTCCAACATTTGCCTCTCTTGCTGCCCCTGATGCTTCCCCGCCTATCCTGTCTCCAGCCTTGCAGCTCTCTGTTGCCACTTCTCAGTTTATATAAATACCCTGTCCTCAAGTTGGGGGAACATAACTGCCCACAGGTAGGTGTGCTATTGCTAGGGATGTCTTTTAAATCCTCAAAGAAATATGTGTGAATAGTAACCCATGCATAAATACACATCTAGAAATATTTCTGATGTAACCATAGAATCATTCTAGCCTCTTCACCTTGCTTGTTTGTAAATTTTCACTCCCCCAGTGAGAAACCTGGCTCCCACCATGCGCCATCCAGTTACTCAGTTATTCAGTTGCAGCATACACATGTAGCAGTATCTGACTTGTTAGACCATACTCCATGGGAAAAAAGCTTTATCAACTAGAGTGCAGTGCTTAGGTGTAGTTCCTTTCCCTTTAGTCTTATAGGTTCCGCTCATTTCCACAGTTACTTAGGTTAGCACCTTTTTCTTCCATCCCCTTCAGTGAAGTTGTTTCATATATTCATCATACGGTAAGATTCTCTTTTCCCTTTTCTTGTCTAGTTGCACTAGCTAGTGGTTTTAGTAGCATGTTAAATAGGAGTGATGAGAGGAAGCATTCTTGCCTTGTTCCCAATCTTAGGGAAAGCATCCAGTTTCCACTGTTAAGTCTGATGTTAGTTGTAGGTGTTTTTTTTGTTTTTGTTTTTGTTTTTTTTTATAAATTTATTCTTTTTTTTTTTTTTGGCTGTGTTGGGTCTTCGTTTCTGTGCAAGGGCTTTCTCTAAGTGCGGCAAGCGGGGGCCACTCTTCATTGCGGTGCGTGGGCCTCTCACTATCGCGGCCTCTCTTGTTGTGGAGCACAGGCTCCAGACACACAGGCTCAGTAGTTGTGGCTCACGGGCCTAGTTGCTCCGCGGCATGTGGGATCTTCCCAGACCAGGGCTCGAACCCGTGTCCCCTGCACTGGCAGGCGGACTCTCAACCACTGCACCACCAGGGAAGCCCAGTTGTAGGTGTTTTGTAGAACTTTTTTATTCCCTATTTACTGAGGTTTTTTTTTTTTTTTTAACATGAATCAGTGTTGAATTTTGTCAGGTTCTTTTTCTGTAATCAATTGATATGATCATATGATTTTTCTTCTTTAGCCTGTTGATGTGGCATATACATTAATTGATTTCTGAATATTGGACCAGCCTTGTATACCTGGCATAAATCCCACTTAGTCATGGCATATAATTCTTTTTATACATTGTTGGATTTGATTTGCAAAATATTTTGAGGGT
Organism: Balaenoptera musculus; assembly: GCF_009873245.2. NCBI lineage: Eukaryota > Metazoa > Chordata > Mammalia > Artiodactyla > Balaenopteridae > Balaenoptera > Balaenoptera musculus. The sequence goes on from NC_045802.1 coordinate 68,559,484, forward strand.
TTTACATCTGTATTCATGAGTGACATTGGTCTGTACTTTTCCTTTCTTGTAATGTGTTTATTTGGTATTGGTTTCTATATGTCTCATGTCTTTTTTGTTCCTCTATTCCTTTTCTACTGCTTTCTTTTGCATTAAGTGAATATTTTCTTTTGTAATACTTTTTATTTCTTTAATGATTTTTTTCCACTATTTTTTTTTTAGTGGTTGCTCTAAGGCTTACCATATGCATCTTTTAAAAAAAATTGTGGTAAAATATGTATAACATAAACTTTGCCACCTTAACCATTTTAAATGTACGGTTTAGTGGCATTATCATATTCACTATCCCCCTGATTTTTTCATCACTCCAAACAAACTCGGTGCCCATTAAGCAATAACTCCTCCTTCCTAGCACCTGGTATTCTCTAATCTACTTTTTGTGTCTCTGAATTTGCCTATTTTAGGTATTTCATAGAAGTGGAATCTTGCAATATTTGTCCTTTTGTTTCTGGCTTATTTCACTTAGCATAATGTTTTCAAGAGTCTTCCATGGTGTAGCATGTATTAGAACTCCATTCCTTCCTATGGCTGGATATTTCATTGTATGTATAATATGTTACCATATACATCTTAACTTATCAGAATCTACTTTTGATTTATACTAACTTAATTCCAGAAGATGGAGAAATGTTATATCTATATAGTTCTATTCCCTTTTCTTCTTTTTTATGATATTATTGTTATTATATTTATATATGTTACAAATCCAGTGATACTTTGTTGTAGTTATCATTTCTTTAACATTTTTATTGGAGTATAATTGCTTTACATTTTTATGTTAGTTTCTGCTGTATAACAGAAACAGCTAAAGTGAATCAGCTACATGTATATATATATCCCCATATCCCCTCTCTCTTGCGTCTCCCTCTCACCCTCCCTATCCCACCCCTCTAGGTGGTCACAAAGCACCGAGCTGATCTCCCTGTGCTATGCGGCTGCTTCCCACTAGCTATCTATTTTACATTTGGTAGTGTATATATGTCCATGCCACTCTCTCACTTTGTCCCAGCTTACCCTTTCCCCTCCTCGTGTTCTCAAGTCCATTCTCTACTCTACGTCTGCATCTTTTTTCCTGTCCTGTCCCTAGGTTCTTCAGAACCTTTTTTTTTTTTTTTTTTTAGATTCCATATATATGTGTTAGCATATGGTATTTGTTTTTCTCTTTCTGACTTACTTCACTCTGTATGACAGACTCTAGGTCCATCCACCTCACTACAAATAACTCAATTTCGTTTCTTTTTATGGCTGAGTAATATTCCATTGTATATATGTGCCACATCTTCTTTATCCATTCATCTGTCGACAGACACTTAGGTTGCTTCTATGTCCTGGCTATTGTAAATAGTGCTGCAATGAACATTGTGGTACATGACTCTTTTTGAATTATGGTTTTCTCAGGGTATATGCCCAGTAGTGGGATTGCTGGGTCATACGGTAGTTCTATTTTTAGTTTTTTAAGGAACCTCCATACTGTTCTCCATAGTGGCTGTATCAGTTTACATTCCCACCAACAGTGCAAGAGGGTTCCCTTTTCTCCACACCCTCTCCGGCATTTATCGTTAGTAGATTTTTTGATGATGGCCATTCTGACTGGTGTGAGGTGATACCTCATTGTAGTTTTGATTTGCATTTCTCTAATGATTAATGATGTTGAGCATTCTTTCATAGGTTTGTTGGCAATCTGTATATCTTCTTTGGAGAAATGTCTATTTAGGTCTTCTGCCCATTTTTGGATTGGGTTGTTTGTTTTTTTTGATATTGAGCTGCATGAGCTGCTTGTAAATATTGGAGATTAATCCTTTGTCAGTTGCTTCATTTGCAAATATTTTCTTGCTTTCTGAGGGTTGTCTTTTTGTCTTTTTTATGGTTTCCTTTGCTGTACAAAAGCTTCTAAGTTTCATTAGGTCCCATTAGTTTATTTTTGTTTTTATTTCCCTTTCTCTAGGAGGTGGGTCAAAAAGGATCTTGCTGTGATTTATGTCACAGAGTGTTCTGCCTATGTTTTCCTCTAAGAGTTTTATAGTGTCTTACATTTAGGTCTTTAATCCATTTTGAGTTTATTTTTGTGTATGGTGTTAGGGAGTGTTCTAATTTCATTCTTTTACATGTAGCTGTCCAGTTTTCCCAGCACCACTTATTGAAGAAGCTTTTCTCCATTGTATACTCTTGCCTCCTTTATCAAAGATAGGTGACTGTATGTGCATGGGTTTATCTCTGGGCTTTCTATCCTGTTCCATTGATCTATATTTCTGTTTTTGTGCCAGTACCATAGTGTCTTGATTACTGTAGCTTTGTAGTATAGTCTAAAGTCAAGGAGTCTCCTCCAGCTCTGTTTTTCTTTCTCAAGATTGCTTTGGCTTGTAGTTATCATTTATATAATTTTATGTCTTTTAAAGAAACTAGGAGAAGGAGATGCAAGTACACACACACACAAACACACACTTACTTTATAGTATTTGTTATAGTAACCTTATTTACTGTTCCTGGTTCTTTTCAAATGTTTCTGTGGATTTGAGTTACCATCTGGTGCCATTTCTTTAACCCAGTACATCTTTGCTCCTACCCACCTCCTTTGTGTTGTTACTGGCAAATATATTAAGTTTCTAAATGTTATAGGCCTAACAATACAATTATATAATTTTTTTTATATAGTTGCTTTTAAAATTAGAGAAGAGAAGAAAGGAACAGAAGTATGCAATTAAACAGTGTTTTATAATTACACAGTTACCTTTACCATTGCTCTTTGTGTATGTGTATGAATTTGAATTATTGTTTGGGATTACTTTCAGCCTGAAGAACTTCCATCAGTATTTCTTGTAAGGTGGATCTGCCATCAACTGCCCTACACATATGCATAGACTTTTAGATTCCCAGGAATATGTCAGAGCTTTTCAAACTCTATGGATATCTCATTCTCCAGCTTTTCTGTTTAAGCTGTTTTTTAACCTGTTGTTTACCCCAACTGTTATCTGCTATCTCAGGTAGCTGTGATCTTAAATAATTGCTTCTGATGGTTTTTGAAAAATGACTTTGGGGAAAATGCTGTTACCACTGTTCAACTCTGAGTCAGGTCAGTGGGGTCTTCCAGGGAACCACCAGACAGGTCAAGTAGTGACAGTCCTCTGGGAGTGTAGCTTTGAAAGAGCTCCAGTCCTGCCCTGCCCCCTCCAGTGGCTGCCAGGCTGCTGGTTTTCACTGTAGTTTTAGCTGTTGGTTTTCAAGGCTACCACCAAACTGGGGAAAGGGTTGTTGACCTGAAGCAAATAGACTGCCAGATAGTTCTTTAGCAGAAATGGGTTTATTTGGGATCAGCAGAGAATTGCAATTCAGGGTCAGCAACCATGACAATACATGTTCAACTTCCTGCATGACAAGGGAAGGAGAATCCTTTTATAGAGAAGGAAAGGAAGTTGGGAGGGCCGTAGTAAGCAGAGTCCATGGCTTTTCATTTATTGAGTCCTTGGCAGGAAAGAAGAGCAGTCTTCTTCTTCCTCTTGGGCTCTGCAGTGGTGCCAGGTGATGAGAGTACCCCCTTCTAGTTTCCCAACTCTATGTAATTAAGGTTTCTGTTTAATTAATTTTTCATATTTCCACCTTTTGATCAAGATTTTTCTCTGAAAGTATTGCTGATCAAGTCAGGTTTTCTCGTTTCAGCAGCTTTTTGTGCTGCAGTGTCTGGAAGGACCTTCCCTACGTATAGTGTTTCATGTTGTAGGGAAAGTGCACAGATTGGGAACCTTTTAAGGTCACATTCCAGTAACAAGGAGGGGCTGGAGGGGGAACTCTCAGGCACTTTTTATCTGAAGTCTATGTGTTAACAAGGTCGTAGACATTGGAGATCATCTGAAGTGTTACGTCATCAAAGGTTTGGCAACAAACTTTCAAAAGGCCTGGTACAGATTTCTTGGGAAAGCTGTCTGATCAGTTAGCATCTGCTTCAGTTCTGGGAAATCTTTACTTTCAGGTCACCAGGTGACATTCGGTTCCAGTCAGAATTTGGTGCTTTCTTTAGGTGTGTCACATGAATACAGGAGTCTGTTTCTTGGGGTTTGGTGGCACAAGGGTTGGTTAACAGTATTTGATAGGAGTCTTTCCAGTGAGATTGAAGAAAGTTCTTCTGGAGGTGTCTTTTCCAATAGATGAAATCTTCAGGTTGCAATGTGTGATGCTTAAGGTCTTCATTTCCTGAGGGCACACTGTGAAAAGATTGCTCTACCAAAACATGGTTACTTTTAATAGTACCAGTTAGCCTTTGCAATATTGGAGTGTCTCTCCTTTTATCAGTTGTGCGTCAAAAGAAGCAGGAGCCAAGTGTATTGGGCATCCTGTGACTATTTCAAAGGGTGAGAGTTTATGAGTTCCAAAAGGGATGGATCTGAGTTTTAGAAGGACCAATGGCAATGCTTTTGGCCAAAGTATTTGGAGGGTCTCTACAAATTTTGCCAATTGAGTCTTAATAATGCTGTTAGTCTGTTTAACTAAACTAGAGGATTGAGGGTCGGAAGTACAGTGAAAGTGTTATAAAACCAGACAAGCAGCACATACTTTGTAAGTGCCTGGCCAGTAAAAATGGATTCCTCAATCACTATGAAGTTTGAGAGGAGTTCCCTGTCTGCAAGGGAAAGCTTCAGTCCAGTGTGTAAACATATAGGTCATGACTAAAACATAGGTCATGACATATTCCACTAGATGGAATAAATTGTATAAAATTCAGACCTCAGATGGTTCATTAAACAGTTTAAAATGTCTGGGAGCAACATGAACAGCTTCCCTGGATTGTACTTTGGACAATGGGACAAGTGAGGTAGGCACTTTTTGTGGCCTTCTTAATGTTTCCCCACCAATATTGATTCATGAAGGCTGTCATTTTGTCAGTAGACCAGTGGTTTTATGAATGTATGGTAGTGAAGAGTGGGAATTTTACTGTGTCTGGTAGGACTGGGTTGTTGTTTGGTCCAAACCTGAGCTTTCTCTTTTTATCAAAACAACAATTATTGAATTTCCAATTTTGTTTTTTCTTTTCTGAGACCAATTGTTGAGCTTCTCTAGCCAGTTTTTCTAAATTATCATTTGGTGAAATATCCCTTTGGATCATGACAGAAGTTTGGATGCTGGTGGTCCTTTTAAAGGCAGCATTCCTTGCAGAATTATCAGCAAAGTGATTTACCCTAGCTTCCAGAGAATCAAGCTTAGAATGTCCCAGAACCTTAATAATAGCTAAAGCAGCTGGTAAGAGTACTGTATTCAATCATTCTTTTTTTTTTTTTAATAATTCTTGAACATAGGGGCCATTTAAATTTTTACTTCCAATGGAAATAAGGAAGCCATGTTGCTTCCACAACATTCCAAAATCACAAGTTACTCCAAAAATCATATCTACTATCAGTTTAAATATTGACAGTTTTATCCTTGGCTAAATCACAAGCACGTGTAAGGGAATATAAGTCAGCCTCTTGGGCCAAAGTAGCCGTAAAGATGCTACCTCAACAACATCAAAAGGAGTAGTAATAGCATACCCAGCACAATATTTGCCTTCATCACCTTTAAGAAAAAGAACCATCAGTGAACTGTGAGAAGTCAGTGTTACCCAATGAAATTTCCTGTAGATCATTGCGAGGAGTCAGGAGGTGGTCCGTCAGAGTTAAGCAGTGGTGAGGAACTCTTTCCGTGGCGGAGGGGAGAAGAGTAGTTGAGTTAAGGTTATTACAGTGTAAAAGAGTTATGTGAGGGGCAGGTAATGAGAGGGCTTCAGGGGAGGTGAGATGTCTGGCTGAGAAATGTTGAGTATGGTGGGAATTCAGGAGAGCTTCTACTGCATGAGGTACAAAAATGGTTAAAGGGGATCCCACAACAATTTTCTTGGTGGTCTTAAGCAAGAGGGCAGTGACTGTAATGGCTCTAAGGCAAGGGGAGTATCCCTGTGCCACAGGGCCCAGTTGCTGGCTATTATACCTTGTGTGTCAATGGTGGTCCCCATGTTTTTGGGTGAGTACGCCAAGGGTGTTCCCTTCCTTTTCATATACAAAAAAAGAAAAGGGGAATCTATAATGGGTGTGCCCAAGGGCAGGTGGGTTCATCATACTCTCCTTTAAGGCCTTGAAGTCTATGTCATTCAGTTCATTCCATAAAAATGGGTCAGGGTTATTATTGTTGAGTAAAACATATAGAGGTTTGGCCATAAGAGAGAAATTTGGAATCCCAATTTCGGCAGTAACTAACTAGCCTGAGTAAACCTCGCAGTTGGCGCTTAGTTCTGGGTTTGGGGAAACTTAAGATACCATAAAGTCTATCTGGATCTAGGTTTAGCCCTTGTTCTGATATCAGATGCCCTAAACATCGAAACTGGGTTTGGGCAAACTGCAGTTTGACAATAGTCATCAAAGTGACCTAGCAGGTGAATTAAATGACCCTTTGACATCTTTTATTTGTTCCATCTCTGACGGTACTAGAGCAGTTTCTGGAAACACTGATTGTTTGTCCCCATTGAATCAGCTACCACTTCCCATATGGGCAAAATCTCCAACTGATGTTGGCAAAATTCACAGTGCACCTCCCATCAGAATTCAAATAGACCCCTCAAAATCTCTTCCAAAAAGGTTGGTTAGAGGGCCAGAGTTGCCTAAAGCACTTAAATTTGTAAGTCTCTTTTTCAGTGTCTTAGCTTTTTACAATAACAGCAGAAAACAGGAGGGTTTTCATTTTCTCTGGGAGCTTTCATTTGCTAGAGCTGAAGATTAAGAATTTTGGTGGTCTTCCTTGGAGGTGACTCATCTAGAGTAGGAAAGATCTGTTTTGCCAGATTAACTAAATCTGGAATGGACACAGTTTCCCATTCCAACCTGGTCCTTTTTACTTCAAGGGAAGGTCGCAGTTCAGCCCATTAATAAACATGGAGTTAAAAGCTACCTGGGTGGAATCAACATCTGAAAGAAGACCAGAATTTTCTTTGAAAACAATCTGAAGTTGATTGTAATAATCATGAACAGGTTCTCAGATTTTTGTGTGCAAGCCTGAATTTTGTTCCAATGAACAGGCTTTGGAAAAGCCCTAGGGATTGCTTGATGAAGTCATCTCGTGATTGCCTGAGCCTGATTGTATAAGAAGTTAGTGGGCTGGTCTCCCAGTTGTAATTCTAGAGACCTTTCAGGACTTTTCCAGTTAGTGGTTTTCATCCAAAGCTGAGCCTGGCCTTCATCAACAAGCATATGAACCAGCCAATATAAGTCAGGAAAAAACAGGTTGATAAATTTGAATGACTATATTAAATTCTTCAGCAAACCTGTGAGGATCTTCGGTTACTTTAGGAGAATCTTTGACTATGGCTCGCAGTTCACCTTTAGTCCAGGGAGAATAAGAAATTAAGGATTTAGCCTCTGGACCCTCAGAAGACTTAATTTTAAAAGGATAAATTCTGACAAGTTCAGAGGAAAAGGGAGTGGGGAGAGTTTCAGAGAAAAGGGGAAGTTTGGCAAGAGAATTAGTATGGGAGGATTGAGGGTATAGAGGAGGCATAGGTGGTGTAGAAGAGAAGGAGGAAGATGGCATCGGAGGTGATGGCATCGGAGGTGGAGTCTGAGACAAAGAAGCCCAGGAAGAAGAGCCTGAGACTTCAGCAGCCATTTTATCTTTCTTTAATCCTTTGCCTCAGTCTTAAAACCTTATTTTACAGAGAGGCAATTTTAGATTCCTGATATCATTGGAAAGCCTCAAAATACCAATCGAAATAAGCATTCCACTCAGTTCTGGAAAACTTGGAACTATTGTAGTCCAATTTGGTTTTAAGGAAATCAAGTTTGAAGATTTCAAATGTTCCTCATAATGGCTACTGATATTCTAAATTGCCTTTGATCAGGTTGGTAATGTTTTTTCCATAAATGTTTTTGCCTGGAGTTTTCATTGTGGAAAAAATTTTAAACTACAAATTCAATTTCTTTCATACATAAAAGGCTACTCAGGTTATCTAATTCTTCTTGAGTGAGCATTGGTAGTTTGTGTCTTTCAAAGAGTTTGTCCGTTTCATCTAAGTGGTCAAATTCATGGGCATAGAGTTATGATTGTCCCTTATCCTTTTTCTTAGAGCTTTATAGAGGTATAATTTACACACCATAAAATTCATCTTTTGTAAGTGTTAATTAAATAATCATTAGTAAATTTGTAGAGTTGTGCAACCCGTCACCACGATCCAGTTTTAGATCACCCCCAAATTTCTGCCATCCCCCAAATTATCTCGAGCCCATTTGCAGTTAACCCTCACTCCCACCTCCAGCCCTATCATCCTTTTAATGTTCATATTGTCAGTAGTGACTTGCTCTCTTTCCTTGGTATTTGTAATTCTTTTGTCTCTCCTTTTTACTTGGTCAGTCTGGCTAGAGTTTTATCAGTTTATTGATCTTCTTGAACTATCTTTTGGTTTTATATATTTTTCCTATTTTTTCTGTTTTCTATTTCATTGATTTCTGTTCTTATCTTTATTATTTCCTATCTTCAGCTTACTTTGGGTTTAATTTGACCTTTTAATGCCATCCAAATGGAGGATGGAAATGGGAGAAGAAGGGTGCAGAGGGGAGAAATTGTAGGGCAGAGAAGAATGAAAGCAGTGAGAGAGAAAGGGAAGAAATCTTTATAGGAAGAATGCTAAAGAGGAGTCAGGGGTTAAAAAGAACTGTGAAATTTTAGAATGATCATTTTGAAAAGAACTCAGAATAAGAATATGTGTACTTTGTCACTTGAATTGGTATTAAAAGGTCAATGTGAAGTGTTAGGTATTTTTAAATGTTTGTTGACATCATTAGAAATAGACTTGAGTTGCCCAAATGCATGGTGAGAAGCTAAATGGGATGCTGTAAACAAAAATCATGTTTTTGGTTATGAGGCAGAAAGTAACTTTAAGTAGTCCGGGGAGGTAGGGGGACCAACTGTCTCAACTTGCCCAGGACTGTCCTGGTTTTAGCGCTGAAGGTCCCACATTCCTGGAAGCCCCTCTGTTCCAGGCAAACCAGGATGGTTATTTACTCTAGAGATAGAGAAATGAAGGGCTGAAGAATGGAGTAAAGATAATCTAAGATGGTAGACCAGAGATTCAAGAATTGGAGCTAGAGCCTTCTAGAATGGCTTCCTAAGAGAATGGGATGGGATAGAGTATTCAGAATGTTTTCACGGAGAAAGAAGGGCCTCTGCTAGGAGCAGGGCTGAAGAGAAGAGAAAGACAGAGGAGACTCTGAGGAAATAGGAAATACCATAAAGCGGTATATAGACCAGGAGTAGCCTGGAGGCAGGGGACATGCCTGTGGGCTGGACGGAGGAGTTGGTGGGAAATGAGGTAAAACTAGAGCCAAAACTAGTGGACAGTAGCCAAGCTGGTGAGCAAGAACTAAAAGTGGTAGCTAGGCCTGAACTGGAAGACGCAAATGCATGTAGGTGGTGCCTCCTGGAGAAGATGTAGCTGTAGGGAAATTCGCAGCAAGGGGCTGTGTGCCAGCAAGGCTGTGCCAAGCCTGTGGAACAGCATAAGGTTCGCTTGTGGATCCATACCAGCTGTGGAGGGCTTCTACTCCCATTGTACCATTGCCCTGTTAGAGAGTTTCGCTGTGAACTAGAACCATCTGTGTGGGCGCAGGCTGGGAGGAAGGATATTGGGTAGACCCAGGGAGAGACCGAGGGTGGGGAGGAAAGGCTGGGACCCGAAGATGAACTGAAAAACCTTTACCCGCTGCTCCCCGGGGCCCATGGATCCAGAAGGGAGTTGAGGACAGTTTCATCACATGTGCTTTTCTCTATTCTACCCTGAATAACTGTAGCCACCGAAGTCTCTGTCCTCTCAGGGAACTCTCCTGAGTGCCCCTGCTTTGCAGAATGTTTGAGTGGCATAAACACTTCATTCTTCTAGAAATACTCCATAGTGGTGCATTGAGGATGGAGTATTCTCTGAAATTACATTTGAGGTTAAAAGGTGACGCATATGCTTGGTTGTAGTTAAGCCCGGTGGAGGACATCATACGTGGTCAAATGAGGTAGCATCCAGAGTGGCTGACACCACTCAGCGTTGGCACTTCCCTGAAGTGGTTATTTTCTCCAGTGATGGCTTTGCAACAGCCAAGTTTTGATTGATGTAATTTCTGAAAACAGCCTTTGGTCACAGTTTTCTTAACTAAATGTTACAGTGGCCACTCTGTAGGAGCTGCCATTTTATGCATGACTCCCTGTGGGGAAGTCTGCAGGTGCATGTGGCTAAGATTTTAGGAAGACAGGGAGAAGAAAGCTGGGCTCCTGGGTAGGGTTATTGGTGGGTTTGATGAATATTCGTAAGATTGGAAGAGTGTTAATTGTAAGAAACAATATGCTTCTTGCCTCTGAGTGCAACTGGGTTGTGTTCTGTTGTTACATGTTCTTATTATTCCCTTATGCATTGCTCATGATCTTGACAGGTTAAGTTTAGAACTTTATTAATCAATAAAGAAAATTTCAAGGAAATAGTATTTGTGTTTTCCTATAGGTCACTTGGGTATAGAATTTAAATCCATTATAATTCATAAAGGTTTAATTTATTTCACGTTGTTACTTGAATATAGCTTATCAGTTAAATAACTCATTTGAATGATGTAGACAATCAGTGGGCCCCAGAATTGAGATTCCTTCCTTCCTTCTTCTTTCCTTCCTTCCTTCTTCTTTCCTTCCTTCCTTCTTTCCCTCCTTTGTCTCATTTTCTCCTTCCTTCCTCCCTCCCTTCCTTCCTTCTCCAACTATAAGCCAGACTTAAGATGGCTTTTTATTTAGTTGCTTTCATTTTATGTTTTGGTTAAATTTTAGGATGTTAACCTAATCTCTGAGCATTGATGTTCACTATTGTTCCTCAGCTATCACATATATATTTGTTTGTATATAACCACAGTTGTTCATTGGGTTTATTTCCAAGTTTGTTTTTTCCCTTGGGAAATGCAGAGATAAATATCCCTATATCCAGGTCTCTGTGGCTACCCTTACTTAAGTCCTTGGAGGTAATTTTCTATATATGAACTTGCTGGGTCAAAGATTTTAAGCCTTTTGATGCTTGTTGTCAAATTGCCCTCCAGAAATGGTGATAGATACCTGGATTGCAGTATGCCTTTTAAAGGCTTACTTACCTCTTTTTCTTGGCGTCAGCAGGCCCATGCACAGTAAAATAAGCACAGACTGTCTTGTTTTGCTGGTCACACAGCTGGCGGTGCCAGGCCTAGAAAGAACCCCATCTCCTGGCTGTCAGCCACTAGCGGCTTTTCACTATGTGGCCTCAGCTGTCATACTGACCCAGCCTACAGGTGTTTCTGTAAACAGCCATGTAGTTTTACTTCTACAAGTTCTCTTCAAAACTATGCCACATGTAACATCTTCCTCTTAGGCTAGGAGATTGACAAAAGTGCCCGATTTCATAATAAAGGAATCAAAGCCAATTTCCATAAGAAAGTAAGGATTCCATTTTAATAGTATGCTTGGTATGGACAAGTCTGTCTGAACTGTTTCCTCATGCTGTATTCTTTTTTTTTTCAATATTTATTTATTTATTTGGTTGCATGGGGTCTTAGTTGTGGCAGGTGGGCTCCTTATTTGTGGCATGTGAACTCTTAGTTGTGGCATGCATGTGAGATCTAGTTCCCTGACCAGGGATCGAACCTAGCCCCCTGCATTGGGAGTGCAGTCTTATCCACTGTGCCACCAGGGAAGTCCCCCATGCTGTATTCTGACTGAGAAGGCAGAGTGACCAAAGTGCTATGTAAATATTTGTAGGACACTTTTCAAATATTAATACTCAGAACCCCAGAATACTGAAAAAATTTAAAGACAGCACTTTGTACTTTATTGTCCTCCTTGCCGCCCCCAGTAAAATTAGGGTTACAATTTGGTGGTAGACTGTGTTTGCCTTTGAGCTGAAAGTTCTACATTGCTAAAAAATTGTATATTGGGACTTCCCTGATGGTGCATGGTTAAGAATCCACCTGGCAATGCAGGGGACACAGGTTCGAGCCCTGGTCTGGGAAGATCCCACATGCCGCAGAGCACCTAAGCCCATGTGCCACAACTACTGAAGCCCGCGCGCCTAGAGCCCATGCTCCGCAGCAAGAGAAGCCACCAAAGTGAGAAGCCTGTGCACCGCAACGAAGAGTAGCCCCTGCTCGACGCAACTAGAGAAAGCCCGCGCACAGCAACGAAGACCCAACGCAGCCAAAGATAAATAAATAAAATAAATATTAAAAAATTGTATATTTAAAAAATATGAACCTTTTTAAAATTTATATGGTCATTTAAAAACATAATTGCAGGGCTTCCCTGGTGGTGCAGTGGTTGAGAATCTGCCTGCCAATGCAGGGGACACGGGTTCGAGCCCTGGTCTGGGAAGATCCCACATGCCGCGGAGCAACTAGGCCTGTGAGCCACAATTACTGAGCCTGCGCGTCTGGAGCCTGTGCTCCGCAACAAGAGAGGCCACAATAGTGAGAGGCCCGCGCACCGCGATGAAGAGTGGCCCCCACTTGCAGCAACTAGAGAAAGCCCTCGCACAGAAACGAAGACCCAACACAGCCAAAAAAAAAAAAAACAAACACATAATTGCATGCATATGTATACGTTGTACCACTTTACAAGTAGTGCAGGCTTATTTTAAAGCACTTACACTTGACTTGTCTTCTTACTTAATCTCACAGTATTCTTTGTGAGAAGGATGATATACCCACTTTACTTTTTGGCCAAATACCAAAATTTAGGGGGGGAAAGGAATCTGTGCCACATTAAAAGGATCATACACCATGATCAAGTGGGGTTTATCCCAGGAATGCAAGGATTCTTCAATATATGCAAATCAATCAATGTGATACACCATATTAACAAATTGAAGGAGAAAAACCATATGATCATCTCAATAGATGCAGAAAAAGCTTTCAACAAAATTCAACACCCATTTATTATAAAAACTCTCCAGAAAGTAGGCATAGAGGGAACTTACCTCAACATAATAAAGGCCATATATGACAAACCCACAGCCAAAATCGTTCTCAGTGCTGAAAAACTGAAACCATTTCCACTAAGATCAGGAACAAGACAAGGTTGTCCACTCTCACCACTGTTATTCAACATAGTTTTGGAAGTTTTAGCCACAGCAGTCAGAGAAAAAAAGAAATAAAAGGAATCCAAATTGGAAAAGAAGTAAAGCCGTCCCTGTTTGCAGATGACATGATACTATACGTAGAGAATCCTAAAGACTCAATCAGAAAACTACTAGAGCTAATCAATGAATTTGGTAAAGTAGCAGGATACAAAATTAATGCACAGAAATCTCTTGCATTCCTATACACTAATGATGAAAAATCTGAAAGAGAAATTAAGGAAACACTCCCATTTACCACTGCAACAAAAAGAATAAAATACCTAGGAATAAACCTACGTAAGGAGACAAAAGACCTGTATGCAGAAAACTATGAGACACTGATGAAAGAAATTAAAGATGATACAAGCAGATGGAGAGATATACCATGTTCTTGGATTGGAAGAATCAACATTGTGAAAATGACTCTACTACCCAAAGCAATCTACAGATTCAATGCAATCCCTATCAAACTACCACTGGCATTTTTCACAGAACTAGAACAAAAAATTTCACAATTTGTATGGAAACACAAAAGACCCCGAATAGCCAAAGCAAACTTGAGAAAGAAAAACGGAGCTGGAGGAATCAGGCTCCCGGACTTCAGACTATACTACAAAGCTACAGTAATCAAGACACTATGGTACTGGCACAAAAACAGAAATATAGCTCAATGGAACAGGATAGAAAGCCCAGAGATAAACCCACGCACATATGGTCACCTTATTTTTGATAAAGGAGGCAAAAATATACAATGGAGAAAAGACAGCTTCTTCAATAAGTGGTGCTGGGAAAACTGGACAGCTACATGTAAAAGAATGAAATTAGAACACTCCCTAACACCATACACAAAAATAAACTCAAAATGGATTAAAGACCTAAATGTAAGACACTATAAAACTCTTAGAGGAAAACATAGGCAGAACACTCTGTGACATAAATCACAGCAAGATCCTTTTTGACCCACCTCCTAGAGAAAGGGAAATAAAAACAAAAATAAACAAATGGGACCTGATGAAACTTAAAAGCTTTTGCACAGCAAAGGAAACCATAAGACGAAAAGACAACCCTCAGAGTGGGAGAAAATATTTGCGAATGAAGCAACTGACAAAGGATTAATCTCCAAAATTTATAAGCAGCTCATGCAGCTCAATATCAAAAAAAACAAACAACCCAATCCAAAAAATGGGCAGAAGACCTAAATAGACATTTCTCCAAAGAAGATATACAGATTGCCAACAAACCCATGAAAGAATGCTCAACATCACTAATCATTAGAGAATGCAAATCAAAACTACAATGAGGTATCACCTCACACCAGTCAGAATGGCCATCATCAAAAAATCTACTAACGGTAAATGCTGGAGAGGGTGTGGAGAAAAGGGAACCCTCTTGACTGTTGGTGGGAATGTAAACTGATACAGCCACTATGGAGAACAGTATGGAGGTTCCTTAAAAAACTAAAAATAGAACTACCATACGACCCAGCAATCCCACTACTGGGCATATACCCTGAGAAAACCATAATTCAAAAAGAGTCATGTACCACAGTGTTCATTGCAGCACTATTTACAATAGCCAGGACATGGAAGCTACCTAAGTGTCCATCAACAGATGAATGGATAAAGAAGATGTGGCACATACATACAATGGAATATTACTCAGCCATAAAAAGAAACGAAATTGAGTTATTTGTAGTGAGGTGGATGGACCTAGAGTCTGTCATACAGAGTGAAGTAAGTCAGAAAGAGAAAAACAAATACCATATGCTAACACATATATATGGAATCTTAAAAAAAAAAAAAAAAAGGTTCTGAAGAACCTAGGGACAGGACAGGAAAAAAGACACAGGCGTAGAGAATGGACTTGAGGACACGGGGAAGGGGAAGGGGAAACTGGGACTAAGTGAGAGAGTGGCATGGACATATATACACGACCAAATGTAAAATAAATAGCTAGTGGGAAGCAGCTGCATAGCACAGGGAGATCAGCTCAGTGCTTTGTGACCACCTAGAGAGGTGGGATAGGGAGGGTGGGAGGGAGACGCAAGAAGGAGGAGATACGGGGATATATGTATACATATAGCTGATTCAATTTGTTATAAAGCAGAAACTAACACACCATTGTAAAGCAATTATACTCCAATAAAGATGTTAAAAAAAAAAAAAAAAGAATCCGTGCCAGATGCTGTTTTCATATAGAAACACTGGAGGGCGCTCTAGCAATGGAAGATGTAAATTGTCTACTTAGAGGCATGCATCTTAGTATACTAAGACAGGAGAATTGGTTTTCCTGTTTGTTTTAACACAAATGAAAGACAGCTAGATGTGAGGGCATATTTCTGTACTGACCTATAAATGGCCCCTTGCACAGTTTGTGAGACATTTAAGAAGTAGCTCTGTGCTCTGGCCCTCATTATTACCTCTTCCCTCCTCTTGCCCCTTCCGGCTATACCGGCCTCCTGCTCATGGTTGTGTTCTCAGCCTGCAGCACTCTGTCCCTTTACGTCTCTGCTCAAATGTCACCCACCGGAGAGGTCTTTCCTGACCACCCTGTACAACAAAGCACACACTCCCTTAACGTGCTACACTCACTCCACCTCACTCTGCCTAATGTTTTTTTCCATTGCACTCATTTCCACCTGCCATACTGTATGTTTATCTATTTATTGGTTGTCTGCACCCCATCCGCAGCCCCCATATTCATGAGAACACGGACTTGGTCTGTTTATCCCATTGCTATATACCTTGCCCATGAAGCAGTGCCTGGCATGCGATAAGTGTCCAATATAGATTTGCTGAATGAAAGGTACTGTATCTGGAGATTAGTGCCTTTTTTATTATCATAAAGTATACATAAATTTACCATTTTAACCACTTTTAAGTATACAGTTCAGTGGCATTAAGTACATTCACCTTTTTTTTACAACTATCACCACCATCCATCTCCAGAACCTTTTCCTCATCCCAGACTGAAACCCTGTTCCCATTAAACAGTAATTGCCCATTCCCCTACCTCCAGTCCCCAGTAACCACTATTCTCCTTTCTGTCTTTATGAATGGCTATTCTGTATTTTCATAGAAGTGGAATCAGGCGATATTTGTCTTTTGTCTGGCTTATTTCACTTAGCATAATGTCCTCAAGGTTCACCATATTGTAGGAAATCAGAATGTCCTTCCTTTTTAAGGCTGGATAATATTTTATTATATGTCTATACCACATTTTGTTTATTCATCCATCCATCAGTGGATCTTTGGGTTGTTGCCACCCTTTGGCTATTGTTAGTGCATGTTTTATATAGCGCACAGAAACATGATGTTAAGGTTTTGAGTCTAAAGTGGGTTCCTTTGAAACAATGATAACATCTTTAAATTATACCAGTGAGTCACATTTCACCCTTGGGTGATTTCTGCCTTCACGAAATACTTTTAGTTCAGATTAAAGTAGAAACTTATTCAAGCTCCTAAAAATCATAGTTGGTTTAATATCCCTTATTGGTGCTATTCAGGGTTTTTTTTACAAATGTCAAAAAAGAAAAAACAGTTCACAAGATCAAATTACTGACTGTCTGCTCTGAGCAGGAAGATCCTAGATAGATGCTCTGGGGTTGCAGTTCAGTGCTGACGCCGCAGTTAGCCCTTGACCTTGTTCAAGGCCCTTGTCTAAACTGAGCCTTTTTCTCACAATTAAAACAAGGAGGGTGGACTAGATGCCTCCTGCCCACTGACATTCCATAATCTAGGAAGGAATTATTGACCTAAAGCAAGAGGACTTTGGAGAATTCAGAAATATAAAATATATGGCTTTTTGAGCTTTGGGTTATTTTGGTCCATTTCAGCTCAATTTGACTTCAGAGATTGAAGGTAATAAAAGCTTTGCTTTCCCCAAATTTATGGGCACAGCCTGCATCCGGTTGATTTACACTCCTCCCTCCTGCCATCTTGGGGGATTTTTGTTTGTGTGTTATTCATCCTCATCCTTTATATCCTCAGGTCAGGAGGTGTGTTCACCGTTTCTCTCTCTCTCTCTGCAGTAGGGACCTCTGCCAGGTGCTCTGTTCAAGCCCTCAATCAAGTGGCTGCTGACCGCCGCAGTACAGAGGGGCTATGATTCTGAAGTAATTGGGGTATAGTGGGAATACAGAACCTAGAAGAACTCAGGAGTAAGAAGAGGTGGATGTCCTAAATTAGTGTTATCTGCAAGAATGACTCGGAAAGTAGAGATGTGATTTTTGCTTGTATGCTATCCGCTTCCAGTTTCCTCCTGCCCTCCTGGAACCCTCAGGCTGCCCCACAAATGCCCCAGTGCTTGAAGCACAGTGTTCTTAGGTCCCATGCTCAGCCGTTCACCTAGTGATGCCCAGAGACTCTGAGAAAACCAGGATGTGCAAATGTCGTGTGTGTAGCCCCACCCAAATGTTGTACATTTGAACGAATGTCTTCTGCAAATGCCTCACCTGCAAAGGATTTGTCCCGTAAAGAGAATTTCTCCTCTACCAGGGAAGCAAATGTGGACGTCAGAGAGGCTTGTGGTGCCCCTCCCACCCCCCATCCTCTAGTCAAAGGTCCAGGCTGTAAGTTCGGGTCGTCAGTCTCTCCCTATGCTACAGAACAGTCTGGGATTTACCAGGGGTCTGGTGACATGCCTGAGACTGGGGAGAAGCCTAACCCTTAGGACCCCTGACCTCACGCTCATACTCATGCACGCATTTCTTACTTAGCTTCCTAAAGCTGGCCTCCAATCCTGTTACCCACCCCCATACACAGCATAAATTCCCTGATATCTTCCAACTGTCTGCTGCGTGAAGTCTGGACCCCTTAGTGTGGCAGCACAGGCCACCTCATCCATCACCCACCTTTCCAGTGTTTCTCCCAGCACTGCTCACCTTGTGGCATTTAGCCAGAATGCTCATCCTTCTTCACACCCCCCCATCCCTCTCCCCTCTCTGATTGGCTCACACCCTTCCTCATGCCTCTCACCTCAGGGCCCGTTACAAATGCCACTTCCTCCTAGAAGTCGTCCTTCCCCAGACCTCTCAGACAACAGCCATCTGCCCCTTCCCTCTGAAGCCCAACCCCTTCTGATGGCTCTTTCCACCTTTTCCCTTCATTAAGGTTATCTAGGATCAAACTCCTAGTCATCTTTGATGCTCTCATCTCCCTTTCCTACCCATACCACATCTGTTGCCAGGTCTGTTGATTCTCTCCTTCAGTTGTCAACTCTTCCCCACCCTATTAGTTTCCTATTGCTGCCGTAACAGATTACCACAAACCTAGTGGCTTAAAACAACACAGATTTATTATTTTAAACTTCTGGAAGTCAGAAGTCTGAAATGGGTCTCAATGGGCTGAAACCAAGGTGTCAGCAGAGCTGCATCCCTTTCTGGAGGCATGAAAGGAGAATCCGTTTCCTTTTCCGGCTTCTAAAAGTTCCCATATTCTTTGGCTCATGGCCCCTTCCTCCATCTTCAGAGCCAGCAACAGTGGGTCACATTCTTCTCATGCTGCCCTTTTTCTGGTTTTCTCACTTCTGCCTCCCTCTCCCACTTATAAGGATGCTTGTGTTTATATTGAGCCTACCTGGATGATCCAGGCTAATCTCAATCTCAAGGTCAGCTGATTGGCAACCTTAATTCCACCTTGCCATGTAACCTACCATATTCCCAGGTTCCAGGGGATAGGCCATGGATGTCTTTGGGGGCCATTATTCCGCTCACCACACCCACTCTCCTAGCTTCAGGTTTGAGTTCTCGGAGCAGCTGTCTGATGAGCTGCCTGCCTCACCTCCCTCATCACCTCCCATGTTACATGCCACCTGCATAGATATTAGGATGTATATTCTGTTATCAAGACTTGTTGGGTCTGCCTCCAAAAATATTTCGTGGTTCTGTCCCTTTCTCTTTGTCTCCAATGCCACCATCCTAGTGGTCATCTCTCATCTGGACCACTGTGAAGGGGGTCTTTTACATCCACTTATACCCCTCCAACCCATTTTTAAAAATTGAGGTAAAACTTACATAATATAAAATTAACCATTTTAAAGTGTACAATTTAGTACATTTACAATGTTGTACAACTATAACCTCTATTTAGTTTTCATCACCCCAAGGAAAACCCTGTACCTGTTAGTAGTCACTCCCTGTTCCCACTCCTCCCAGCCCCTGGCAACCACTAGTCTGTTTTCTACCTATTCTGGATATTTCATATAAATGGAGTTATGCAATATATGGCCTTTTGTGACTGGCTTCTTTCACCTAGCACAATGTTTTCAAGATTCATCCATGTTGTAACATGTACCTGTATTCCGTTCCCCTTTATGACTGAATAGTATTCTATTGTAGGTATATACTTTATTCTGTTTATCCGTTCATCAGTAGATGGACATTTGGGTTGTTTTTACCTTTTGACAACTGTGAGTGGTGCTGTTGTGAACATTCATGCAGAAGTATTTGAGTACTTGTTTTCCATTCTTTTGGGGGTATACCTAAGAATATAATTGCTGGGTCATATGGTAAATCTATGTTTAACTTTTTGAGCAACCACCAAACTGTTTTCCACAGTGGCTGCACCAATTCCACTGGCAATGCACAAGGGTTCTAATTTCTCTGCATCCTTGCCAACACTTGTTATTTTCTATTGTTTTTATTGTCGCCATCCTAGTGGGTGTGAAGTGGTGTCTCGTGGTGTCCTCCAAACTATTTTTTTTTTTTGAAAACTATTCACTTTTCCCAGACAACTTTTTTTTTTTAATTAATTTTGTTTATTTATTTAATTTTATTTTTTGTCTCTGTCGGGTCTTAGTTGCAGCACATGGGATCTTCTATTGTGGTGCGCAGGCTTCTCGTTGTGGCATGCGGGTTTCCTCTCTAGTCGTGGTGCACGGGTTCCAGAGCATGTGGGCTCTGTAGTTCGCAGCTCGTGGGCTCTCTAGTTGAGGCACACGGGCTCAGTAGTTGTGGTGTGCGGGCTTAGTTGCCCCGTGGCGTGTGGGATCTTAGTTGCCTGACCAGGGATCGAACCTGCATTCCCTGTATTGGAAGGCGAATTCTTAACCACTGGACCACCAGGGAAGTCCCCAAACTATTTTTAAATACACTAATTGGTTCATCTCACTTCCCTGCTTAGCATCCTTAAAGCTCCCTCCCATGGCCCTCCAGGGCGTGTCTGGTCTCACCCCTTCTATGTCTTGCATTTCACTTACTTCCACCCTTCTCACACACTCTACTCACCCCAGCATCATAGGCCTTCTCTTGCTTCCTTAAGCAAGGAGGGCAAAGACGATGGGCTTTGAGGATCATTGGGGTTCAGACACTTTCCCAAGATCACACAGAGCTGAGCCAGGGCCCTGGCCCCGCCACTTACTAGCCAGCTCCTTCCAGGTCCCTCATCTGTAAAGGGGGCTCGTGATACCACAGAGTGTGGTTAGAATTAAATGAAATGAGTGCTGGCTCATAACACCGATAAACAGTGGATGTAAGAAAAAAAGAAACAAGATAGATACATAAAGCCCCTCTTCATCCACCTCAGCTCCACTGTCTAAGACATATCCTCCCACCCCCATTTCCTCCCTCAAGGCATCTTGTTCCTCATCACACAGTTTAGTCACAAGATGTGAACGGGTGCATTTCCCTCTTATGTTTGGTCTCTTCCACGAGATGGGAATCTCCACGTCCACCCCTTTGAGCCTGTGCCCAGCACAGTGTCTGACACATAGTAGGTATTTATTAAAAAATACCTGGTTGAGAAAAATCATCATATGGTCACAGTAAACAGAATTCATGACTAATTATCCACTTGACATGAGAGGGTGGAAAGGCAAACTTTTTTGCTGTGAATGTGGGTGTATGTATGTTTTCCTCGATTATAGATTTGTCTAAACATTCCTGCTAATTTAAGATGTCAAATCTGAAGTTTGTTTCTTGGCTTGAGTTTTTGAACACAGTCCAGGGCTGTTTTCAGATTCCTCAATATTCTCTTTTTGGGAAAGAGTTTTCAAAAGCATAAAGTGGGTGTCTTCTGTACATGCTTGTCTACATTTTTCATTTACCAGCATGAGTGTGGGGAGGGGAAGATGAGATTTTAATGGCAGTACGTGGCTGTACCCCAACACGGAGGTGTCACTGGGAGAACCTGGTACAGTCCAAGTCTATGTGGTCAAAAGCACCTCCCCAGCCAGTGTTTCTGCCCCAGGTATATTCTGTTTATTTTAGAATTTCTCACCTGTGGAACACATTTCTTTTCCTCAACTCAGCATCTGGAAGGTGTATTAAATAAAGTCATGGTCTTTCAGCTCAATGGAGGAAGCTTAGCAGGATCCGAAACAATATTTCTTTCATTCAGAAATCTTTTCTGCTTTTGCTTCTTCCCTACCCCTCATCATTCCACTACCTCCACCCCAGACACCCTGGGGTGTCATACTAGAGTGAGGTGTCGCAGAGAGCATGGACCCCCTTCTCGCCAACATTGGAATTACTGAGCTGCTATTGGAGAAGTCTCATGTCTTCTCCATCAGGAATTAAGGAACCCACGGGTTGATTTGGGGCAGAATCCCCCATTCGGGAACTCTTCTGCTCATCTGAGGCCCATCGAGCTGTACACTCCTTGAGGAAAAGTTACCACCTTTCCTAATTCCTGTCTCTGTGCAGCACCTGGGTGGACTACTAACTAGCAAGTTTCTGAAACCAGCTGGATGGCTCCACACATTCTGTTGTGTGTGGGAACTGCTAAGCGTTAGCAGCTAGCCAGTGACCAGCGGTGATGAGCGGTTAGGCTCCGCAAACGTGTCATGTGCTAAGTGAGGACCCCAGGTATCAGCTGAAGAAACAACTTTTAAAAATGGAAATAGGACTGTTGACACAGGTGCCTTTTACTAATTAGTGTACTGTTTTTGAGGAATTAGTAAAAATGTTAGTATTTTCAGGATTGTTGTTAATGAGGGATGAGAAGCTTATCTTTTTATCTTCACAACCATATGGTTTACTGCTTGATGTGGTTTTCTCTCTCTCTTGATGTTTTTAAATTTGATTTTTATTTTAGTGAGGACAAAAGCACTTTCTTGCAGGACTCACTGATTTTATTATGCAGGTAAATGGGGAAAGTATTTTCCTTCATAGAACAATTTTTTTCAGCAGGAAGTTCTAGAACATATCAGTGGTCTTCTTTTTAAGTAAAAGTCCCTATAACACATCTATTTTTATTATTCAGTCATTCATTTATACATTCTCCTGAAAAGAAGGAGTATTATGCCCCTACTAAGTCCTAGGCCGCAGCTAAGAAGGGGGAATGGGAGAAAATTTCCGGAAGGTCTTTTTCGTGGCAGGCACCTGGAGATCCTTTATTTGGTGCATTTCATGTAAGATGTGGGCTCTGTTCTAAAAAGTGTATAGTTTACGTGGGAATAGAGGAGGGTGAGTGACTTTCATAGGGCATGGGGTCTATTCACAGGGAAATGGACCTCTGAGCAGATCTGAAAAGATGACAGGAGAAGGGCATTCCTGGCCGAGGGAACTGCATGTGCAGAGCAGAGCAGGGGACTTAGGAGTGGGTCAGTGTGGAGTGTGGGGTGCCTTGTGGCAGAGGGGCTGGACATGAAGCTGAGCAGGTCAGTTAGGGTCAGGCTGTGAAGGGCTTCTAAGGTCCTACCAGGATTTCAGATGTACGTTGTGTTGGTAACCGGAAGGCAGTGGAGATGTTAAATCTCTGTCAGCCTCCATCTCAAGTTAGTTCTTCACTCTGTACTCTGGTCTAAGTGGTAGTCCCATGTCATTTCAACCTCTTGCCTCTCTCTTTTCTTTTAATTACATTCAAAATGTGCTGGGAAACCTAATTGGAAGAGAGAAAAAGTGATGAAACTCAGCCTGTGGGGCAGGCCCGTCCATCCTTTCTTTCCAATGCATTTACTATCTTTAAATACTTCTCGTTATTTGGAGACTTCAGGTGACTTCATTTCTCTGAGTACTGTACACTTAGTTTCCAACATCTGTAGTTAATTTCTTAAGAGACCTTAATGAGAAACTTCAAACAGTTTAATGTCAGTTACCAAAAAAGTGAGGTTTTCAAGTTCCAGTTATCTTCTATATTGATTGTTGAAACGCAATTCCAGGTGGATGTAATTTAAGACAGATGCCATTCCAGAGCTTCAGTTACAAAGAACTTATATATTTTCAGGACTAACAAACCGGCCCTGTTGTCACTACACTTGCAGGGCTGTCTACAGTTCTGGCTTACCTGGCATGGGCTCGGTTCACTGCATTCACTCTGGCTCTGTGTTTCGGCTGGTGCTTTTGAATCTAGAAAGATCCAAAAGCTACTATGTATATAAAAATATGTTGAGAATATCGTAGATGTTATAATAATTACAGTTTTTAATCCTACAGTTTTGAGAGGAAAAAAGTAGTCATGATGTACTTTATCATAGATTTATTCTTTTTTTTTTTTTTTGAGAGAACCAGAGGAAATTTCATTTTTTTTTTAAACAGAAGCATTCTTTTTTTTTTTTTTTAATTAATTAATTAATTTATGGCTGTGTTGGGTCTTCGTTTCTGTGCGAGGGCTTTCTCTAGTTGTGGCAAGTGGGGGCCGCTATTAAATTTATTTATTTATTTATTTATTTATGGCTGTGTTGGGTCTTCGTTTCTGTGCGAGGGCTTTCTCTAGTTGAGGCAAGTGGGGGCCACTCTTCATCGCGGTGCGCGGGCCTCTCACTATCGTGGCCTCTCTTGTTGCGGAGCACAGGCTCCAGACGCGCAGGCTCAGTAATTGTGGCTCACGGGCCCAGCTGCTCCGCGGCATGTGGGATCTTCCCAGACCAGGGCTCGAACCCGTGTCCCCTGCATTGGCAGGCAGATTCTTAACCACTGTGCCACCAGGAAAGCCCCATAGATTTATTCTTAATGAAAGGGTTCATCTTAAATTTCTGACTGAGAAATCCCGATCTGTTTGCTTCTTGCCACTCCCACTTTTTTTCCCCTGTGTTCCTTCGCCTCTATTTTTGATTAGGATAAAATGCATGAAGAAAGAGTTGAATATGGTGATGAGTATTATTTTAACAGAAAGTAAAATGGAAAGCATGCAGAATAAATTAACCTTCTATTTTCTCTGCAGGTCACTTAGTGGGTGTTAGTTACATCCTTAGTTGTCTGTGCTACAGAGTAAATAATTCTTGGCAGCTGGTTTGGTTTTCACCACTTCTAAGCATATGACAAATGATCTTAGAAGAATTTTGGCCTTAAAAAGGAAAGCTTTTTGTGTGTGAATTTTAAGTTCAGCTGTCTTTTGAAGGCTTTTTTATATATAAGCCATTTGGTGGAATTTTGTTTTATTTGAATTTGAAATTTTTAAGAAGTTTTAAAAGTAGTTAGAGCCTGCCATACTGAGCTGTTTTCACATTTAGACATTTAAAAGTTAATTTACCTTTTCTATTTTTAAAAGACACTGAGAAACATCCGCTGCCCCTACCACTAGGTATTCATTATTTATTGGTCAACTGCTTTTGAAAACTGAAAAATTATTTTTAATTGTATGGTTTTTAGTTTTTTTGATTCCTCTAGGAGAAATAATGTAAATATTCTTAGATCTACCATCTATCCATTTATCTATTTAGTCTGTCATAAGTCACTTTCAAAGGTAAGAAATAGTCATACAAAGTTAGATATATCTGAACATGTGAATTTCATGTATTTTCTGTTTTAAAGGTTTCTTTCAAAAGCGGCTCATCAGTGCTGTATTTGGCATGTTGAGTGTTGTTAAAACTTCATATGAATGCAGAGGTACTGAATCGTGCAGTTTACAGAACCCATCAGGACTTTTTCGCTTGTATGCTAACATGATCACTTTTCTAAGTATAGTAATCTTTGTGTTGAGAGATACTGTATCATATATGATGTATACTGAACTGATGTCTGGCTTATCTGATTGAAATGTGAAATTTAACATTTTCCAGTAGTTACTTCTTAACATGCAAATTGACTGATACCCACTAAATGTGTATCTAAGTCAAAATATATTGGATCAGTTGCTTTATCAGCTTTACAAGTGTAAGGTAGGATATGAATTCGTATTCCCTGTCTCTCCAGAGGGACTTGATGACTTACTCCTGCTTTCTCTAAGTAACATAGTAGAGCCGCTTTGGCTTAGTCAGCAGCCTTGGGAGTTAAAGAAATCATTTGAAACATCTAGTGGAAAAGTTGGAAAAGTCAGGAGGCCAGGAGTGAGAGACATATCCTCATCTTTTCCCTGGTGGCCCCTCACCTGTGAATTCACACCAGGATGGTAGTAAAATTGTAGGAGCTCATTTTATGTGAAACCATTAGCAGCCTGAGAATTTGGGGCTAGCTACCTCTCATACTTTAAGACACTGGAAGGTGTCATTTATAAGCATGGAGGGTCTGCAGGAAGGCAGAACAGGCTTGTAAACCTTAGCTTTAGGCTCTGGAAGGTAATCAGTGTGTAATACAGTTTAAAGTCTTGGGTTATCAGAATCACAAATGTGCCTTTAAGTGTCGTGGGCAAATCCCATGAAACATCTAACTGTAAAAGGCCAAGACAATGGCCAGTTATTTCCTACTTGTTACTGTGATATTGTATTTTCTTATTCTGCCTTTGTGAATGAGGGTGGGGAGGAAGGGGGCCCTGCTACAAGTGGAACAAGTAAAACCGAATACTTTTGTTAGTTTGAAAATAAATGTTGGCTCTGATGACGGTTGTGTCACAGCTAATATGGGGGTTTTACCTTGAAACAGCTACTCCTGCACAGTTCCTGCATCTTTGTGTGATTGACTCTGAATTCCCAGGCTGGGGCAGGTGTGTGTGACAGGCAGAGCCCTTGGCGCTGGGAGAATGGGGAAGCATTTCCAGCTTCCATTGACTCATAAGGTGGAGAGTTTCAACATGGAGACAGGATTCAGGTTCTTGGCTGCCTGTGGGAATGACAAATGGCCCTCACAGCGGGCCAGCCCAGCTTCAGAATCTCTGCTAATTATCCTAAGAGTAGTTCTTTAACTGAAACGATGAAGAAAAGCAGATTAGGTGAGAATTCAACGATCTGTAGATCAAGAAAGGTCTACAGAGTCCACCTGGGCGTAATGTGTGTGACCAGGGGTGCTCCAGGCTTTGCCTCCTAACCAGTACAAATGTGACTGTTTAAATCTCAGTGTTCCGAGTCCCCACGCCTACCCTCCTCCAAGAGTAAGATATGTTACCTGAATTGCCCCCAGTCTGGTCAGAGCTGCCCCTGATGCTCAGCGATGCCCTCCTGCTCCCAGGTCTTGTTGCGGTGAGAGCCTCAGGTCCTTCTGCAGCCCTCTTGCTGTCTCTTTCTCTGATTTCCATGGGTGACCCAGAGGGACTATCACAGTGGAAACTGTAGGCTCTCAGTAATATTTCCATCCTCCGTATCAAGGTCCAGTTCTCTCCAGAGGACACAGATGGGATTGGGCTGCAGTGAGGTGGCTCCACGCCAAGAGATCAGTATTATCTTGAGAAACCACTGCTCCCGCTGGGCCCCAGGTTGCTTAGAGTTCCTGTTTTAAGCCCGGTTTCTTTTGAAGACTTCTTCCTTTCCCAAGGAGATTTTATGCTGATCCTCTTTTGAGGATCTCAGAATGTTCTAGTATGTGCCTTTCTGCTTGGAGCTGGTGTTTATTCATGTGAAGGTAACCTCTGCTCATGTACCTGTTACAAGTCAGCAGGTAGTCTTCTCCAATGATGTGGCAGAAAGGCTCTGCTCACCCCCACTGGCCCTGAGAGGTGCCTGGAGTTGTTTGGATGTGGCTTCTCTACTTAGGTAGCCTTGCTTGCTGCCCCTGTGGTCCACATCACTGTGAGGTGGGGCCCAAGCTGGAAGTGGGTTATTCCCATCAAGCAGAAACATGCTTGCATGCTGGCTACACACTGCCATCCTCTCCTGCAGAAGCAGCTTGGGACATTCCTTGTTTAACTATCACGTGGGCTACTTAAGCAACGCTTTTCCTAGAGGGAAAATGGGGGATATTGTCCTGATAAATCATGCAGTGCCTCTTTCAAAGCCATCTGCTTCTTTTATGCCTCCTCCCTTTTCTGTACTCTTGGAGCCACTTGTAGTACAAGCATTAATGTATTTGTGAGGATGGTCTTCCTGGGTTTGGGAGAGGCTTTAGGAAGGCTGATGGTTAGTACAGTCTCTGAAAAGAATTCCTAGTAATAATTCATGCATCAGGCTGGTAGGAGCCCAGAAAGTTCAGAGAAATTCTAAAGTGGAAGGGTTGTAGGCAGGGCCTTCTGCAAGTGTTGACCAAAGAGTTTTGAACAAGATAGTGTTTGATGGAATCTTACCTTGAACAAAGACATATTATTTTTGGCCTCCCTTTTTTCTTCTCTTCTCTTTTCTTTCACCTTCCTCTACGACCGCCCATCCCAGCTGAGCTCTCTTGTCCCCAGTGGACTGTACTCTTTATCTTGACCCCATCTCTGCCTTCTTCTGGATCCAGTTCTTATTCTTGGGGAGGACTACACTCTATTGAGCTCTTTCTGTATGCAAGGATTATGCTTTTATACGTTAATATTATCATGAGGAAAGTATGATATTTAGCTAAATATCTTTTAGCTGTTTTACAGATGAAGAAAGTGAGATTCAGGGAAGTTAGGCAAGTTACCCAAATTTACAGACCTACTAAAGGATGGGTCAGGAGCCAAACGCCTGTTTCTGAAGCCTGTTTGCTGAACCACTACATTTCAGCCAGCTAGTCTGGACACCTCTGGAAAGAAGGATTCTTTTACTGTTACCAAAACAGATACTAATATGTTAATAAAATGCCCATAAATTGGGGATTTGTTAAATAAATTATGATATAGTCATACCATAGTAATGATGTAGCTATTAAAAAGAATAAGATAGTTTCCATGAATGGTGGAGTAGCTTGATTGCTCTGATCCCCCCTGTAGATAACATTTATAATATTCACAAAGTATTTTTTAAAACTAACTCATTTTAAGGCACTAGAGAGGAAACAAAATCAGGCAGAAACTGGAAGAGAATCTACCCTTGAAAGACAAACTACAGTGGGTAAAGTTTGCAAGTTTGTGGCTTTTTACCTACAGGCACTCCCAAATCCACCTAACTTAAGTGGCAAAAAGCCACAGCCTTACTATATTGAGGTGTTAGAAGGCAGAGATGGAGACTGGCAGAGCAGCCAGAAAATTAGGAGGGAAATCCCAGAGGGGAGGAAGCTACAAAGGGGGTAAACCCCACAATCTCCATACAAAATGGCACAAATCCTTAGCTAGCCACTAAACTGTATGTGTGGAGGGAAGATCCCAAGGGAACTGGTGAAAAAGCAGAAGCTGAAAGATGAAAGAACTGATCAGAGATCTTAGCTACTGCCCATTGTAGGGGAGACAGGGTTTGATGTTTGTGTTCAGCAAAGTTAACTGTCTGCTAGAATAAAAAAATCACTCTTCAGAGAAATATGCAGAATCCAGAGTCTCTACAACATATTAATCATAATGCCTAATGCCCTTTCAAAAATCACTATATAACATATATCAGATCATTCTGTTGTACACCTTAAACTAATATAATATGTCAATTATATCCATAAAACTGGGAACAGTCACTACATAGATGAAAAAATGGGGGGAGCAGTTAATTGAAGCCAAACTCAAGATCACCCACATG
Source organism: Balaenoptera musculus (assembly GCF_009873245.2). Lineage (NCBI taxonomy): Eukaryota > Metazoa > Chordata > Mammalia > Artiodactyla > Balaenopteridae > Balaenoptera > Balaenoptera musculus. The sequence continues at coordinate 68,588,285 of NC_045802.1, forward strand.
TTGCAATTATCAGACAAGGACTATCTATCATAAGTGTGTTCAAGAACTTAATGGAAAATATAGGCACAATGAATGAACAGATAGAGAAAGAGATTGAGGGCTTAGAGTATGAAAAGGGAGACTAAAGTTTTGTTTTGAATGTTTTTTTAATGTGTATGTATCACTTTTATTTTTAAAAAATAAATTTTAAAATGTCTTGAAATAGTTGGGAAAAAATAGAGATACTTGGTATGAGGTGGGAAAATAATATCTCTCTCTTCCTTATAAGGAGATTGACAGAAATGAAGAAAATATAGACTAGGAGTCAGGATTCTGGATTTCTTCCTTGCTCTGTCAACAGGACACTGTCATTTGACTAAGGCTGTGATGGGGTTGTCAGATAGTGTTCTCTGGCCTTTGACATTGTTTTCCATTTCTGGCATCTTCTTCTTCATCCCTGGACTTCCCCTCTCACTCAGGGGAAAACTCCAGAGAAGCAGTTCTTGCTCAAAAATTCTTTCTTTAACACTGCCATCCCCACACACAATCTGGCTTAATGCTTTCTCACATGTGAGTGGCTGATATTAGGGCCCCAGGGCTCCTTCTGCTCCTGGGTTCTGCACCTCAGGTGGTAATGGTACCATCACTTGTGCTGTCACCCAAGCCAGAAGCCTGTGACTTCTCCTTGACTCACCTTTTTAACAACCCCAGATACATGTAGTTACCAGGCTCTGCCAGTTGACCTAAATACTTCTCAAATCTGTCTCTTCTCTCTGTCATTATTTCCATGATCTACCCTGCCTCCCCAAGGGCTGAATGGGCACTTTCCCATTGTTTACAGAATGAAGTCCACATTCCTTAACACAAGGCTTTCCTAGTTCAGCCCCTACCTCATGTCCAGCCTTATCTCCCACACTTTAGGTTCCAGCCGTACTGTTTCCAGTTCTTTACCACACTTTCACTCCTGGCCTTCTCCTGTTATTCCTTATTCTTGTTTTCCCTTCTTGTCTTCACACAGAAAATTATTCTCACCTCAGAAATACCTTGTCTAGGGACTTCCTGGTGGTCCAGTGGTTAAAGACTCTACGCTTCCACTGCAGGGGGCATGGGTTCGATCCCTGGTCGGGGAACTAAGATCCCACATGCTGTGGCACGGTCAAAAAAATAAAATAAATAAAACCAGTTTTGTGGGAAAAAAAAAAAAAAAAAGAAATATCTTGTCTAGAAGCCTTACTTATTCCCTGCCAAGCTGGACCAAGTGGTCCTCTCTACTCCCATAACTCCTGTTAATGCTTCTGTCCTACTCTTGGAGAGGTCGTGCAGAAGCCTGTGACTTCTTGACTCACCTTGGAGAGGGATAATGACAGGGTCTGGTGTTGGACAGATTTGGTTTCAATTCTTGTCCTTCAGTCTCTTGGCTATCTGAGCTCAGGCAAGTTATTTAATATCCCCCAACCTCAGTTTCCTCATCTGTATGGTGGCAGTACTATTATTTATTTTGCTGAAACAGAAGGAATAAAGATAATATAAATAAAGAGCTTAGCATGGTACCTGTTATAGCTGTTATTCTTCCAACACTTTGGACTTGTATTGAATCTACCTGATAAGATGTCTCCCTCTTATTAGACTGTATTCCTTGAGACAGCAGTGTTGTTGAATTGAACTCTTGACAATAAATTTGAACTTTAAGAGAATAGGCTTGCTAAGTTAAAGGAGTGATTATCATTAACTCTGTGGAATTTCATGTAACGTGAAATTTGGAGCTTTATGCATATTTTCAGCAGAAACTCCTCAGATTGTATCTTTGAAGAAGCAATTTAACCTCCCCAAGCAAAACACTAACCCCAGCTTTGACAAATGCTTTACTATAGGTATAGCTTAACCATTCTCCACTGCTCACCCTTGCTACAGGTCGTTAAACGTATGGCTAAATAGGACTATTAGATTTTACCAAGGTCTTAAAGTCCTGTTAGGAAAATACTGATTGAGTGATCTAAAGAAAAGATTACCTGTTAGCTTATGACGCATGAAAACAGAGACAGTATCTGCTGGGACTGGCTGAGCTTCAGCTGATGCAGTGTCAGCAAATGTCTGGGCTAGAAAGGGCCACAAACACGCTCTGAGCACGGTGTGTCAACCAGCTCTGCCTGGCTAGTGTAAGCTGTCCCCATGGGCCTGGACACCCTGTGGTCTGAGCCCATTCCTCTCACTAGAGTTGTTTGGGCACTGCTGCCTCCCCACACTCTTGAGAAGGATGTCTGATTCTAAGGGGCAAAGTTTAAAAGAGGACATTTATGGTTAACTTTGTTGTGTACAGTGTGCCTTGGATCTTATTTTCTTGGCTAGTGTACAGATAAAATGATAGTTCTGCTGGCGAATAGGAAAAAATGAATGGTTCTGGATTCTCTCCATGTCCTAACCCACTCCATTATGGTCACAGTGGCAGTACGGAGCATTAAGCCTCTAAATATGCAGAAATTACTATGCTTTAATCATACATTGTTTCATAAATATTGGTAACCATAACAATAAATACTTGACCAAATCCAGTTCTAGAACATGTTTTTAGAATCATTCTTAAAGGAGTGCCCCAATGGTTTAGCAATTGTTTAAATGCATTTATATATAACAAATGAAAGCAAAAAAGGAAAGAAAAAAAAAACAAACCATAAAACCTATCCTTTTAGCCTACACAAGGTGACTGTATTTTTAGAACCACAAATTAGTATACACAGTTTGAACACGTGATTTGAATACATTTATGGAAGTGGCTAATTGAACAAAGTATTTAAAAATGAAATTATCTGGGAAAATTCCAGGCATGTGATTGATGTATACTTAGTTGAAAATTTATATTTTCTATGTACTGTAGTGTTTAATTAAACAGAATGATGTGATTTTAATCTAGCTTTTTATAATATAAAAGTAAAATTTGAATTTGTTCATTTATTTTTGGTGTTCTTTTAATCATGAAAATAATGCTTAAAGCACCTATCAACTTAAAACAATTATTTTATTTTTTCAAACAAGGCAATTTAATAGACTGGACAGTTGCATACTAAACTATTTAATACTTTGCTCGTCTCATTATGGGTTTTAAAAATCACTTAGTTTGGAGCCATATATATTTCACTATGGTTTTTGTATGTTAATTGACATAAAATGTCATCTTTAATGTTTCACTAGCTTCACCGTGTTAGGCTGAAGGTATTTTTGGTTGTATCAAATACCCTTTTATGTTTTATTTAAATCCATATCTACTTGCTTTAAATAGCTTGAATTATTGCTAAGGCTAGTGGAAAATATTTTAAGCATAAAAATACGTTTTTTTCCCCACAGTGTTCTTTTGAGTTGTTGATAGATGTGAAAAACATTTAGCAGGTTTCCTCCCTTTCCACCCTTTATTAAGCTGTACTTCCGAAGAAATATTCCTAGCAGACATGCTGCAATATTCAGAAACACTGCTGTATTACAGATGCAGCATCATCTAAAAGGAAAAATTGAGTGTGGGTTTGAAGTTGACAAGTGAGGAAAGTAGCCCTGAAGTTGTCAACTAGGAAGCGAAGGCCTGGAACCGATAACTTAATGGGCAGTGCCCCCTGCTATTTTGTCTTCAGGGCTGTACGATTGTTACTGCTCTGGAAATAGGTATGCACGTACCCAGACGTAGACATAGATACGTAAATACACACATGTATGTATATGAATATATGGTGGGCAGTGCAGACCCAACTGCTCATGCCGATCCATTTCCTAAAAATGTTCCCCTTATGGGAGGACTCAACAAGAAGAATACGTGCCTAGTTTTACTTTGTTTCACGTTTATTGTCTCTCTAACATAGGATTTTCATTGGTTGGCTTTATAAACCATATAGCCAAACAACAAATATATAATTTTTTTCTATGGAGTTTTCTCCTTCAATCCTGCTGGGAGTCTTTTCTCAGATCACCAATGTAAGCCTACAATCATACATTGTTTGCAGTTGATACAACCCCAATTGACATACTATGCTTTTTGCTGATTTTTTAAATTTATTTATTTATTTATTTATTTTTGGCTGTGTTGGGTCTTTGTTTCTGTGCGTGGGCTTTCTCCAGTTGCGGCGAGCGGGGACCACTCTTCATCACGGTGCACAGGCCTCTCACTGTCGCGGCCTCTCTTGTTGCGGAGCACAAGCTCCAGATGCGCAGGCTCAGTAGTTGTGGCTCACGGGCCCAGTTGCTCCGCGGCATGTGGGATCTTCCCAGACCAGGGCTCGAACCCGTGTCCCCTGCATTGGCAGGCAGATTCCCAGTGACCAGAACCATATATATGTGTATATATATATACATGTATATACATGTATATATATATATTTATTTATTGGGTCAGGACGAGCATTTGAAAAAATGAACTATAATAAAATAGAAACTGTTCTAGTCAAAGTATGTTACAGGTGAAGTTTTGTTTTATAAAACTTTTATTTCTTTTAATATGTGGTGGATGTGTGTGTTTATGGGCTTTCCACATAAAACGTTTTTTCCTGTGCATTGCAGTAAAAAATTTTTGTTGAAAAATGCTGCCTTAGTGGAATTTCTGATCCAGGGAGATGGCTTTGTTTAAGGGAGTATGGGGCATTCATAGGCTGCGAGCTGTGTCCTGGTATCTTTGTTCCTGCGGCTGTGGAGTTCCCTAGTTGAAACTCATCATTCTCGTCCCATAAGCACACTGTTGCAGAGTGGTTGGGTGTAGTTAAACCAGCACTCTAGAACACTGTGGGGTTAAATGGGCTTTTATGAGCTCTCCTGAGTGCCTGACCATCCTTTGTAACATCTTTTCCATCGGGAAAAATTCATTTGCAGTTCCAAAGAAGCAACTTCTTGGTGAGTTTTTTTTTAAGGATTTGATGAGTCTTTTTGAGCATAGCCTTGTCATAAATTAGGCTCTGCTTTTATATACTTTCTGCTTTATTTAATAGTAAAATCTGTTTGTACCTTAAGTGGTCTATCGTGCTTCCTTACCCCTTTCTCACTTCTGATGAAGAGTGAGGTGTTACAGGAACTCAAGGGGCCCCTGGGGTGCATAGCATTGCTGACAGTCAGCCGAGGAGGGAGGCTGGCAAGTTTCAAAGTCAGAACATCTGTGTGTCTGCGCCCCCTAACGAGTCTCGGTAGAAGGGCATCTTCTAGCACTTGAAAGGTTTACAATCCACTTCATCAGTTTCCTTTTACTATTGAAGCCAAAGTGACCTTATAGTGTCTTAGTATAAGGTGGTCTTTACATAGATGTGCTCACATGGGATCCGCCCACTCTTCTTTTCGTAGTGTTTATGGAGCACCCTCTCCATGGGAGGCACCCTGCTAGGCCCTGGGCTCTGATGGTGAGCAAGGCGGGCACCAGCCTGCTTTTGGGCCATCTCACACTCTGGCGTTTTGTCCACTGGGCTTGTTGGGGCCAAGCTGTGCAATAGATTTAAGTTTCCAAAGTTCAGCTGGGCCTGAGGACCACTCTGGCCTCACCTAAGTGGAGCCAGGTGTCCAGCGTGTGAAAGGCTTGTAAGAGAGAAGGGATTTTCTTTTTGGGAAATGCTATGGATTCTTTTTTTTTTTTTTTTAAACAGATTTTTTTTTTTTTAATTTTTAAAAATTTATTTGTTTATTTATTTATGGCTGTGTTGGGTCTTCGTTTCTGTGCGAGGGCTTTCTCTAGTTGCGGTAAGTGGGGACCACTCTTCATTGTGGTGCGCGGGCCTCTCACTATCGCGGCCTCTCTTGTTGCAGAGCACAGGCTCCAGATGCGCAGGCTCAGTAATTGTGGCTCACGGGCCTAGTTGCTCCGCAGCTTGTGGGATCTTCCCAGACCCTGTGTCCCCTGCATTGGCAGGCAGATTTCTCAACCACTGCGCCACCAGGGAAGCCCCTATGGATTGTTTAAAGAACAAAAACCTTAGATTCTAGGGCCCCAGCTCAACAAAACAATAGTTGGGGCACAGGCTTGTCCATAGACAACAGTCAGAGAGGACATTGCACATCACATCAAGATTTATTGCTCTGGTCTCTGAAAAACCTTCTTAGAGAAGCACCCTACCCCCCCACCGCTTCTATAGCCTCCCAATTCCATAGTATCTAAACCCTTGTGAAATCTATCCATGCCACACTGCCACCCCCAAGCACAACTCCATACTAGGAAGAACTCATTTCACTGCCCATTTTTTCTGAGGTTTATTTAAAAAAAAAAAAATGTGTGAAGGGAATGTATGCTGATTCTCTTGGGACTAATTAAACAAACAGATTCAGGGAAAGAAAGCAGAGAAGATTTAGGATAGTTAAGATGTAAAAATGTAATTTTTGGGAAAACAGCCGTCAATTTTTCCACTCGAGTGTTTTTCCGAAGGGCAGAGAGCAAGAAGCATCTTAACGTCCTCTCAAAGCTGAGACACATTTCAACATGGAGATATTAGAAGCAAATTTGGTGCCCAAGACAGGTGCCAGATTTTAATTACAGTTGGCATTTCTGAACATGCTTTTGGCAGAGGTGGCCATCTTGTTGGAAAAGCCATAGATTTTGACATTAGCAGTATGGGTGCCCAGTTGAAAACGATTGAAAATAATTTCCCTCCTATTTTCATCATGTTGATTGTAAGCGAAAACTTCAGTGGTTAATATTTAAACAAGATACTCTCTGTTCAGAGAAAACAGTTGTTCATTGGAATTGTCTTGGTGATTTGGTGTGTTAGCTCTGGGGTGATAATTTCTATCTTAGAGTCTTTGAAAAAAACCCAGTTAAAACAATAAAATAGGATGTTTCATTAGAAGAAATGAAGTTGGCATACACCAGGTTTTCCATTAAGTTCCAGGTCACAGACAAATAAAGAAAGTATG